>NC_134698.1:17080492-17385075 GCF_050947455.1 Rhinoderma darwinii
GCGCCTGGTGAAATGGGCCTGGGGGAAATACTGAGACCAGCGCGCAACGTTGCCGCAGTCCCCGCGCCCCGAACTGGAACGGGGCTGGGGCTTAAGCGAACAGGGGGGCGGATAACACGCTGCGGCCTACCTCGGGTAGCTGCTCCCGGCTGTTCCATGCCCCGATCTGATCCGCTCCTCTTCCCATCCGACAACAGGGATTCCAGCCAGGCAGGCCCCTCCAAAGCCACCCGCTGTGCCACCTGCCGCAAAAGATCATCCGCCATCAGTGCAGGACCGTCCGTTGAAATGACAGGAAAAAGCTCTGAATCTCCCGGCTACACCAGAGGATGTTTCTCCCGCTGCAGCTTGAAGGTAAGAGGGCTTTCTGCCCCAAACCCCAGCCTTATATCTCCTTTACCACGCCCCTCTTACCCCTTGCTCACCAATCCGGGTCCTGGGCATTATTTAAATGTTCCATCCTTCTTAAACCCCTCGCAGTCCCTGACACTCTCCCTAGGCGCTTCAGTGTCTGCAAAACTGGAGCCCAGAAATGATCTGCCTATTCTAGATGAGGCCGCACTGTTCGATCCTAATCTTAAACGTATAGCCGGCTATAAAGTGGAATGAGTACACAATCTAAAATTTCTCATAGTCCTGTTGACATACAAGACCGCTGTCTATAAGACTGGCATTAAAGGGTTATCCAGGTCTTTTTAAAACCAGCAGCAGGGCAAGGATGGTGCAAAATAACTAGCAGATTATTCCCACCCCCTGAAGTGCCCTTGCTCCATGATGCTGCCGTAAATGTCATGTGACTGCTGAGGCCAGCGATTGGCTGCTGCGGCGGCACGTGACCGATGTTGGCACGTGATAGCCATGGAGCCATGGAGACATGGAGAACGAAGTCTGAGTGCTAGAATGGGGGGCACTTCAGGGGTTGATTATATGCTAGATTATTATTTTACACCATCCCCTGCCGTGCTGATGATTTTAAAAAGTCCTAGATAACCCCTTTAAACTTTGTTATTCAACTTGATATGTTGATATGTTGATGGCTATCATCCTGAGGAATATCAGGAATTAGGGATGACTCGATACTTTGAAAAAGTCTGAAAAGCTATGTATAAGATGCAATACTATTATGTACTTTACCTATGTGTATTGGATGAATTCTCTTATGCTCCTATTCTTTACGTAGGTTTGTAGTGTTAAAGAGGCTCTGTCACCAGATTTTGCAACCCCTATCTGCTATTGCAGCAGATAGGCGCTGCAATGTAGATTACAGTAACGTTTTTATTTTTAAAAAACGAGCATTTTTGGCCAAGTTATGGCCATTTTTGTACTTATGTAAATGAGGCTTGCAAAAGTACAACTGGGCGTGTTGAAAAGTAAAAGTACAACTGGGCGTGTATTATGTGCGTACATCGGGGCGTGTTTACTACTTTTACTAGCTGGGCGTTCTGATGAGAAGTATCATCCACTTCTCTTCAGAACGCCCAGCTTCTGGCAGTGCAGATCTGTGACGTCACTCACAGGTCCTGCATCGTGTCGGCCACATCGGCACCAGAGGCTACAGTTGATTCTGCAGCAGCATCAGCGTTTGCAGGTAAGTAGCTACATCGATTTACCTGCAAACGCCGATGCTGCTGCAGAATCATCTGTAGCCTCTGGTGCCGATGTGTCCTCGCTCGTCTGACACGATGCAGGACCTGGGGAAGGGACGTCACAGCGTGATCTGGCAGAAGCTGGGCGTTCTGAAGAGAAGTGGATGATACTTCTCGTCAGAAAGCCCAGCTAGTAAAAGTAGTAAACACGCCCCGATGTACGCACATAATACACGCCCACTTGGACTTTTACTTTTCAACACGCCCAGTTGTACTTTAGCAAGCCTCATTTGCATAAATACAAAAATGGTCATAACTTGGCCAAAAATGCTAGTTTTTTAAAAATAAAAACGTTACTGTAATCTACATTGCAGCGCCTATCTGCTGCAATAGCAGATAGGGGTTGCAAAATCTGGTGACAGAGCCTCTTTAACTTGATATTTAGTAGTAGTGAAAAGGAAGTCAAGCAGAGGACTACTGGTGAATTTTCTATAATTTTGTGAAGCCTTTAAAACCAGACCTGAAAATCACTTATTGTGTAAGTTAAAGTCCATTGGTCTGGAAAGTACAATTGTTAAATGGATAGAAATAATAGAAGGGTGTAACGAGAGTAAAGGAATAAGGAGTGCACATGTTAAACCCCCACCCATCTTTAAAGGGAATGTGTTGCCAGAAAAACATGTTTTTTTTTAAAAAATTAAACATTTAGTGTGTGGGTGATTAAACATTGTTCAAATTTTTTTTATTTTTTTCACGAGTCAGGAAATATTATAAATTAATTCTAAATTTATAATACTACCCATTTTTGGTCACTAGATGGAGCTATTCCCAAAATTGCAGCAGTGCAACATAGGGTTAAAAGCCCTCGCTCTAGTGAGCTCTCAGCATCCCCCCCTCCTTTATCCTGGCTAGTGCCGGGATAAACGAGGGGTTTGAACGGTGTAACCTCCTACACTGTGTGTCGCCATTTTTTGAGCTAACACACAGTGTAGTAGGTTTACATACAGTAGTAAACACACACAAACACGAACATACATTGAAATCTCTTACCTGCTCCTGCCGCCGCGGCTCCCTCCGGTCCGTCCGCTCCGTTTGCTGCCGCTGGTCCAAGTACACAAATCCGGAAGCCGCGACCGGAAGTAGTAATATTACTGTCCGGCCGCGACTTCCGGTCCACAGGAAAATGGCGCCGGATGGCGCCAATTTCGAATTGGACTGTGTGGGAGCGGCGCATGCGCAGTTCCCACACAGACGCCGTACACGGAAGTCAATGGGACGGGAGCCGTTCGCAGTCCCTATGGGACTGTGGCTGCCGTATTCCATGTCTGTATGTGTCGTTAATCGACACAGACAGAAATGGAAAAAAAATGGCAGCCCCCATAGGGAAGAAAAAGTGTAAAAATAAGAAAAAGTAAAACACAAACACACAAATGAATATAAACGTTTTTAATATAGCACTAACATCTTTAACATATAAAAAAATAATTTGTGATGACACTGTTCCTTTAAATTTAATTTAATCAAAAAAAGTTTTGCACAATGTTTCCTTCCATTTTTGCTTTGAAAACCATTGGGCTTGCGACATCTGATGCTTTAGCTGTGTGTTCCTAAAGAGGTTTTCCTATATCCTCAGAATAGGTGATCAATATTTGATTGATGGGCGACCAAAGCGAATGAGACTGAGAAGCAGTACAAAGCACAAGAGTCCCCGTCATAAGTATCAGCCATGCCTGTAATGGATAAGAGGACCAGGTTAATGTTAGATACAATAAGGAATCTTTTTTCTTTTTAATTATTAGGCTGGGTTCACACGACCTATTTTACGCCTCGAATTACGTCTGAAAAAACGCCTCCAATACGTCGGCAAACATCTGCCCATTCATTTCAATGGGCTTTACGATGTACTTTGCCGACAACCTGTCATTTTACGCGTCGCTGTCAAAAGACGGCTCGTAAAATTACAGCCTCGTCAAAAGAAGTGCAGGACACTTCTTGGGACGTTTTTGGAGCCGTTTTCTCATAGACTCCAATGAAAACAGCTCCAAAACCGGCCGTAAAAAACGCTGCGAAAACCGCTGCGAAAAACGCGAGTTGCTCAAAAAAGTCTGAAAATCAGGGACTATTTTCTCTTGAAAACAGCTCCGTATTTTGAGACGTTTTTGACTCTACGTGTGAACATACCCTTACACAGGACCATATAATCTCCCATAATGAAAAAATATGTTAAAAATTGCTCTACAAAGTATCTGACATCTAAGGACTTTCAAATTACCAATCTGTGATAGAATAACATTTATATGTAATCCAACAGAAAAAACACAGTAAAGGTCCTTTTACACCGGCCGATAATCGACCGATGCAGCGACCGCCGATCAATGAGATATCATTGATCGGCACTTCTTTGCTCCTGTCACACGACGCTATGGATGGGGACGAGCGGTCGTTACTCCGATCGCTTGTCTCCATACATTATTATCATGTCGGCAGCGCATCTACCTGTTTACACAGGGAGATGTGCTGCCGACAACCATAAAATGTTACTTTTTTAAAACGATACGACCAGCAGATGATCGAGTGTTTGCTCGTTCATCTGCTGATCGCTGCCCTGTTTACACAGGGCAATTATCAGGAACGAGCGTTATACGAACACTCGTCTGCCCGATAATCGCCCGGTGTAAAACCCCTTTAGAAATAGAAAGTATTCGGAGGTACAATAGGGCTCAATAGGCTTCTATGGGTGCCCTGATAGCGTCGCGTGCATGAACCCTATCTTGGATAGTAAATGAACAAAAGGAGATAAAGGAGCTAAACAGCCAATAATAATAAAATATCTTTAATTGACACATAAATACACAAAATATTAAAATTACAAATGGACAAAAGGACTCTGTAGTTCCGAAACAGCACAACAGGAGAAACTCCCAGAAATAATCCAGGGCAAGATAGACAGACAAATAGGTCCAGAGTATGAGACACAGTGTCTAATGGTACAGGTGAATGTTTATATCCTATTACAAGTACAACCTTCACATACAAAGGACAGGGTAAAGAGTGGAAATGAATCACCTGAAAAAGACAGGTCCACAGACTGAATAGTCAGTCACCACCCGTTTATTTAAAGAAAAATTGTCTTACCCATAGTAAATGGATCGGGAGAATCAATCAAATGTGCTGTATAACCCCAACGCGCGTTTCGCGGTCTGCTTCCTCAGGGGGTATGATGTATCAGAGAATGAGACAGCAATGTATATGGTAACCAACAGGTGTTCATCACTGGTTCAATTACCACCCTCCAATGAGCAGCGGCGCGCATTCCCTGCCGAAAACCGGAAGTGAGGCCTGCCCCACTTCCAGCCCCCGGCGCCATAGCGCACATCCGGAATCCCCGACGCGTACAGGGATCCCGAGCATGCGCAGTGCGCCAAGGGGGGCGGGAGCGAGACAGAGCCACACAGCGGGATCATACAGGAGACGGGCGCACCTCATTGGAATGTGGAAAGAGGGCGGAAGAAACGATGCACTGTCAGAATACGTAAGTGGCAGTATGTAAAAGCGTATAAATCGAAAAAATCGAAGTGACACGATAACTAAGTAGAAAAATGGGTAATAAGAGTGTAGTACCAAGAGGGGTGAAATAAGAAATCGACAATATAAAGAATACATATAGTACTCTAATAATAGCAATGAGAATTAAATGTGATTATGTATAGCAAACCCTACACATTAATCGTGATTAAGACTGAGGACGCTGAAAAGTACAGTATAAGTCCGCAGATTTAAGAGAGACACTAAGTCTCGTATTAAAGTAAGTGATAGGAAAAGGATAAAAAAAGGGAGAGATGCAGGGATAGAATCACATGAACCAATATGTGTGTGTATGGTGCAAACATTATAGTGGCATAATTAATATATGGGTATACAATATTAAAAAGACATGAAACATACTGTCAGCAGAATATAGCCTTGAGCACAGTATCACTGGTCAGGGAAATACGTATTAGCAATATGAAAGAAAAGCACAGAGAGATACAAAGCTGATACAAAGCTATTGCTGCCTTAAACACATGAATTGTGATCAGTACATAGATCAGGAATATACAAAAAGACATGTACATCCATTTCTGGTATTACGATGTTATCTTGTTTCATCTTGATAGTAGGATCCAGTGAGGGATTTCAAGGTCTCGTCAGAGATAAATGCTGTCACAGAGTTAATGCATCAAATGCCTATATAGCAAAATCAAGATACAACAATTAAAATAAAATGACATTAAAAGCAAATGGTGGTACGGAAATTTATAAAAAAGGGGCAAAATTTAGTTGTTCATTAAGCCCACTAGGGGTCATAGTTCCAAGTTTCACGATCCACATACACTCTTTTTGAGCCAATACCTTCCTCAGATCACCCCCTCTGATGCCACAATGTATGCGGTCAATACCGCGAATCGAAAGAGACTTGGGGTTACAGCCATGATGTTGTTTGAAATGTCTAGGCAATGTTTTCCGATGTCTATAGTCGCTTATTGCCTTAGCTCCAATGATATCGCGTACGTGTTCTCTGATGCGTATCCGCAACTGTCTGCACGTTAAGCCTATATAAATTTTAGGGCATCCACAAAGTGCATAATAGACTACATGTGTAGTGCTGCAAGAGATATAATCTCTAATTTTGAATGTTCTCATACCATCCGCAGTCAAAAAATCGGTGGCTCTACTGATATTGGGGCATGCACTGCAGTCACCACATGGGTAACATCCGGTTTTAGGTTTGCGAGAGCTAAAAGGGTTGGCAAGTTTCGGTATATAGTGGCTTTTGGTAAGGAGATCTTTGAGGTTTTTACTTCTTTTTGCTGTCATCATCGGTTTTGAGGGTAGGCATTGTGCTAAAACAGGTTCCAATCTCAAAATGGGCCAATGTTGTCCCAGAATTAGCCTCATTTTGTCCCATTGGCTATTGTATGTTGTGATAAATCGAACGTTGTTATCTACAATTGGGGGAGTTTTCGTACGCAGTAGGTCTGGTCGTGATGTTTTTCTAGCTCGATTATACCCTGATTTAATAAGGCGTGTACTGTAACCTCTGTCCTCAAATCTGATTTTAAGATCACCTGACTGCTTTTCAAACAACTGGTTGGTGGACAGATCCGCTTCATCCTGATGAACTGCCCAACCGGGATGGCTTTAACAGTAGACCGGGTATGGAAAGACGTAGCGTGCAGCAGTGAATTTACTGATGTGAATTTCCGAAAGACATCAGTCTGAAGGAAACCATCTCCATCAACAAAAATCCCTATATCAAGGAAATCTATCTGTTGTTTATGAGATTTATAAGTTAATTTGATATTATAGGAATTTGAATTTAACTGATGCATGAATTTAACCAAACTACATTCTGACCCTTGCCAAATAAATAGAATGTCATCTATATATCGGAACCAGCACTGTACATGTTCAGCGGCCCGAGCGCCATCCCCATGAAAAACCTGCCTCTCCCAGAGGCCAAGAAACAGGTTCGCATAGGATGGCGCACAGGATATCTTGGATAGTGCAGTTTTCTTGATAAACTAAGTCACTGTCTTCTTTCAGAGGAAGCTGCACTGACTTTACTACATATTTTGACACCCAGATAAGTGGTTCTACAAGTTCTCCCCCTTAAACTATGAAACAAAGAAAACCATTACATCAGGGAAAATGGCAGTAGTATTATTACTCTTATCAGTGAGGTTTATACTAGGATTAAAATATGGATTTTTATTATTTCAGTGCAAATTTTCTTTGTCGCTAGAAATAGAATTATAATGACGAACCTTTCTTCTGCCTTGTATATGAAATTTCCACAAAAGAAAAAGATGGATCATCGATTAACTTGATGATGTTCAATTTCCCTCATGGACAGTTTAATAGTTTATATAAGTTATCTGTCCACTTAGGCTTCGTTCACATCTGCGTCAGGGCTTCGTTGGATCTTTCCGTCAGAACAGAACCCTGAACGTTGATTGAAACAAACGGAAACCATAGGTTTCCGTTTGCATCACCATTGAATTTAATTGTGACGGATCCGGTGCAAATGGTTTCCGTTTGTCTCCGTTGTGCAAGGGTTCCATCGTTTTGACGGAAGCAATACCGTAGTCGACTATGGTATTGCTTCCATCGAAATGGCGGAACCCTTGCCCAACGGAGACAAACGGAAACCATTTGCACCGGATCCATCACCATTGAAAACAATGGTGATGCAAATGGAAACCTATGTTTTCCGTTTGTTTCAGTCAGCGTTCCGTTCTGACGGAAAGCTCAGACGGAACACCTGAACGGAGCCCTGATGCAGATGTGAACGAAGCCCTAAATATGAGGCACAGACTGAAGATAATCTAGTGAAAGTCAATGACAGTAACTAAACGTTAGTCACTCCACACTGAAACATTCATATTTCCTACTTAAAAGGGTTTTCCCATAATCATTATTTATCACCTATCCACTCGGCAGCCTTATTGAAATGAGCAGGCACACTACCACTCGATTCTTATGGCAAGGTAAACCCGTTCTCGTGATTGGTTGAGGTCCCAGCGGTCGGACCCCCACCAATCAGATATTTATCACCTATTCTGCGGATAGGTAATAAATACTAATCATGGGAAAACCCCTTTAAAGCTTAATGGGAAAAATTGACAAATATAACATAAAATATAAGGATATGCTGCTGACCCTGCTTCTTATAGAGGCTGTATGAGATTACACAAAACGGGTCTGCCTTTATAGCACCGCTCTTGTCCTTGGGCTGGGTCTGGTATTGCAGCTTAGCTCCATTCACTTGAATGAGGCTGAACTGTAATACAAGACAAAGATCATTGACAACAGTTGCGCTGTTTCTGGGGAAATAAAAACAGACCCTTTTTTTTCTAATCTCAGATAATCTCTTAATGTGCAGTTAAACTAAAGTCTGCCATTCAAATAAAACTTTAGAACTGTATCAGCAAGATACGGTGTTATAGATGTCTGGTTAAACAATACAGAAGACGTAGTTCTCATTTCATAAGGACTAAGGTAAGTCTTTTACATAGTTACATATTTACATTGTTGATAAGGTTGAAAACAGACACAGGTCCATCAAGTCCAAACTATAATCCTACTCTGTTAATCCAGAGGAAAACAAAAACCCCCCATGAGGTTGATGCCAATTTAATCATTAGGTAAAATTACCTTCCTGACTCCAAATATGACAATCAGAATAAATCCCTGGATCAACGTCCCGTCTCCAGAATCTAGTATTCATAACCTGTAATATTATATTTTTCAAGAAAGACATCAATGCCCTTCTTGAAATTGCTCAAAGAATGAACCATCACAACATCCTGTCGCAGAGAGTTCCATAGTCTCACTGCTGTTACTGTAAAGAATCCTCATCTGTGATGATGGTGAAACCTTTTTTTCTCTAGACCAGTGGTCCCCAACCTTTTCTATATTTTCAGGTATGACCGATCATGTTGAGACACACTGGTTAAAAAATAGGAAAAAGTTTACTGAAAATGTAACCAAGTGATATGGCTCTTACTGTTAGGGTATGTTCAGAAGTAGCGGTTAGATCGCAGTTTATTGCTACGACTTCAACAAAATCTAGTACCGCTTGATCTTCCGCACCGAACAATGGCTAAAGGCATTGTGCGCAAAGATACAGGAGATTCTCCTTCCTGTATGTGCTGAAGACGTTCAGCCATAGTTAAGCACAGAAGAGCAGGCAGTCGGAGAGGCGCTCGTATGGGTAAATCACGTGACCGCCACCATCTTGGGACCTATAGACGGATCACCGTCGCAGTCCACTGTTTGCACAGCTGATCCAGAAGGAGCAGGTGAGCTTGATATGCAGCGTAGGGGTAAGCACTGGGGGTATTTACAGTGGCCTGTGTCAGAACACAGCCGTTGAGGGCATTTTACAAATTTGACTACAAAGTCGCCAACCCTTTTTAATTCTATGACATCCCAGATACTACCAATATACTATAGTACAATATCTGCATCAGCCAACAGCTGAAGAGCCACATGTAGGGGCCTGAGAGCCATATGTGGCTCCCGAGCTACTGGTTCGGCAACACTGCTCTAGACGTAGAGGATGCCCCCTTGTCCTTGTTACAGGCTCAGATGTAAAATGATCATTAGAAAGATCTCTGTACTGTCCATTCATTTATTTGTACATTGTAATTCGATCGCCCCCTAAGCTGTCTTTTTTCTAAACTGAGCAGCCCCAAGTTTGATAACCTTTCTTGGTATTGCAATACGCCCATTCCCTTAATTACCTTAGTCGCCCTTCTTTGCGCCCATTCTAGCTCAGCCATGTCCTTCTTATACACAGGTGCCCAAAATTGTACACAATGTTCCGAATGTGGTCTGACTAGTGATTTGTATAGAGGAAAAACTATGTTCTTGTCATGAGCATCTATGATTTTATTTGCTATAGCAGCAGCTGCCTGGCACTAGTTGAAAAGTAAAATTTACTGTTCAACAATATCCCCTACGCAGAAGCATGATAAATGCAGTTTCCAAATGGAAGGGAGGACATAATGAATTCCATTTGCACACAACCTGCGCATGTGTGGGCAGAAAACAATACTTAGAGCAGGAGTCTATTTTCAGCTAATCCACGTGAGCAGTTTATTAATACAAATTTATATATATCAAAACTGCAACTAGCAAACCTCACTGCCACCATACTTGTTATATCCAGTCAGGGGCGGGCTGGGTAGGGAGGTCTCTAGTCTTCATATAATATATATAGGAAGAGGGAGGTGTTCTTTAGCCTGCATATAATATATAGTTAGGGGATCTCTAGCCTGCATATAATATATAGTAAGTGGGGGGTGTCTCTATACTGCATATAACTTATAGTACGAGGGGGGTCTCTAGCCTGCATATAATATATAGTAGGAGGGGGGTATCTAGTCTGTATATAACATATAGTAAGAGGGGGGTCTCTAGCCTGCATACAATGTATAATAAGAGGTGGTCTCTAGCCTGTATATAATATATAGTAAAGGGGGATTTGTTGCCACAGGATCGGAAACCAATAGTTTTGAGTTCCTGGTCCCTGTGTTGCTAACAGCTCAATCATGTATCTGGGATGTGTGATCCCAATATGAGAACATCACTTCCATCCGTCGTCTTTCAAGGGCGGCTGGATATAAAGCCCAGTTACCTCTGCTGCCTGTATACGCAGGCGGAGGTCAGCAGGTAAGGATGGGCAACACCGTGAGCAACAGGCGGAGTGAACGAGCCGAGTCAAACAAGGAATGTACGAGGTACCAAACGCAGAGCAGGAGCGTAGTCAGTAAAGCCAGGGTCAAAATGAAGCAAGGTCAATAATAATAGCAGGAGCAGCAGAGCCAGGAAACAGGAAAAATCACAGGCAAAGACAAGCAGGAAATGAAGGTATAAATAGACAGAGGGTGGGAGCTAGAACCGTCTGGCCAGGCTGTGATAGGTTCTCCCACTCCTGAGCCTACCAGCCTGAGTGGTAGCAGATCGAGTCACTCTATCAAACCTAGGAGCAGGTGCAGACTGATTAACCACGGGCGTCGACACAGAAGCTGTGTCTGGCAGATCCTTTACAGTACCCCCCCCCCCCTTTATGAGGGGCCACTGGACCCTTTCTAGGTGGACCTGGCTTATTGGGGAACCGAAGATGGAACCTCCTGAGCAATACCCCAGCGTGAACATCCCGGGTGGGTACCCAAGTTCTCTCCTCAGGCCCGTATCCTCTCCAATGGACCAGGTACTGGAGGGAGCCTTGGACCTTGGACCATCCTGCTGTCCACAATCTTGGCCACCTCGAATTCTACCCCTTCAGGGGTGAGAACAGGGACCGGAGGTTTCCTCGAGGTAGCCAAGGACGGGGAGCAGCGTTTCAGGAGGGAGGCATGAAACACGTTGTGTATTCGAAAAGACTGGGGTAACTCCAGTCGGAAGGAGAGAGGGTTAAGGACCTCAATAACCTTGTACAGCCCTATATACCGGGGAGCAAATGTTTTGGACAGGACTTTAAGGTGCAAATTTTTTGAAGACAGCCACACCAGATCCCCGACCACAAACAAGGAGTTAGCAGAACGTCTTCTATCTGCCTGAGTCTTTTGTATGCTCTGGGACGCCTCTAGGTTCTTCTGAACCTGGGCCCAGACTGTGCACAGTTCCCGATGAACGACATCTACCTCGGGATTGTTGGAACCACCAGGTGAAACGGAGGAGAACCGTGGATTAAACCCAAAATTACAGAAAAAGGGAGAGACCCCTGGCGAGTTACTGACCTGGTTATTAAGGGAAAATTTGGCGAGGGAAATGAAGGAGACCCAATCATATTGACAGTCGGAGATAAAACACCTTAAATATTGTTCTAGAGACTGATTAGTCCTCTCGGTTTGGCCATTAGTTTCAGGATGGAAGGCCGAGGAGAAGAACAGATCAATCTCCAACTTTTTACAGAAAGCTCTCCAAAACAATGAAACAAATTGTACCCCTCTGTCAGAAACAATTTTGACAGACACCCCATGGAGACGCAGGATGTGTTTGACAAACAAGGTAGCTAATGTCTTAGCATTGGGTAGTTTCTTGAGGGGCACAAAGTGGCACATCTTACTGAAGCGGTCTACTACAACCCACACCACCGACTTGCCTTGAGATGGAGGCAGATCGGTGATAAAATCCATGGAAATATGGGTCCAAGGTCTCTGGGGAATGGGCAAAGAACATAGTAAGCCCGCTGGTCGGGACCTGGGAGTCTTGGACCTAGCACAAATTTCACAAGTGGTGACACAGGCCTTAACGTCTTTAGGCAACCCAGGTCACCAATTGTTTCTGGCAATGAGGTGCTTGGTACCCAGGATGCCTGGATGCCCAGATAGTGCAGAATCATGATTTTTCCCTGAGTACCCTTAGCCGGAATTGCAGGGGAACAAACAGCTTGTTCTCAGGAAGGTTCCCGGGAGCTGAACCTTGATCAGCCGCAATTTCGGAGACTAAGTCAGAATCAACAGAGGAAATGATTATACCTGGGGGCAACACACAAGCAGAATCTTCCTCCGAAGGAGGGCTGGCCATGAAGCTATGCGACAGTGCATCAGCTTTAATATTTTTAGACCCAGCCCTATAGGTGACCAAAAAGTTGAATCTAGTAAAAAACAACGCCCATCAAGCTTGTCTCGGGTTTAGCCTCCGGGCAGATTCTAGGAAAACCAGATTCTTGTGGTCGGTAAGGACCGTTACCTGGTGCCTAGCCCCCTCCAGGAAGTGGCGCCACTCTTCAAATGCCCATTTAATGGCTAAGAGTTTGCGGTTGCCAATGTCATACTTACTCTCAGTGGGCGAGAACTTCCTGGAGAAGTAGGCACAGGGACGGAGATGGGTGAGGGACCTGGTACCCTGTGACAAGACAGCACCCACTCCCACCTCGGAGGCGTCAACCTCCACGATGAATGGCTCCATTTGGTTAGGCTGAATCAGCACTGGGGCCGAGATAAAGCACTTCTTAAGGTCCTCAAAAGCCTGGACCGCCTCCGGAGGCCAGTGGAGAAGATCAGCACCTTTGCGAGTAAGATCCGTAAGAGGCTTAGCGATGACCGAGAAGTTAGCAATAAATCTCCTGTAATAATTAGCAAAGCCCAGGAAGCACTGTAACGCCTTCAGGGAGGCAGGTTGGACCCATTCAGCCACAGCCTGAACCTTGGCAGGGTCCATGCGGAATTCATGAGGAGTGAGGATTTGACCCAAAAATGGTATCTCCTGCACCCCAAACACACATTTTTCGGTTTTAGCAAAGAGTTTGTTTTCCTGAAAGGCCTCGAGCACCTTCCTGACATGCTCAATGCGGGAGGGCCAGTCCTTGGAAAACACAAGTATGTCATCAAGGTACACTACAAGAAATACCCCCAGGTAGTCTCTTAAAATCTCATTTATGAAGTTCTGGAAGACCGCGGGAGCATTACACAACCCAAAGGGCATGACGAGGTATTAGAAATGACCTTTGGGCGTGTTAAACGCAGTCTTCCACTCATCCCCCTCTCTGATGCAGATAAGGTTATAAGCCCCCCGAAGATCAAACTTAGAGAACCATTGGGCCCCGTGAACCTGATTGAAGAGATCAGGAATCAAAGGAAGGGGATACTGGTTCCTTACAGTGAATTTATTCAAGTTTCGGTAATCGATGCACGGCCTAAGACCACCATCCTTCTTCCCTACAAAGAAGAAGCCAGCACCTACCGGAGAAATAGAGGGGCGAATGTAACCCTTGGCCAGGCATTCCTGGATATACTCTCTCATGGCTTCACGTTCGGGACAAGAGAGATTAAATATCCTACCCTTAGGGAGCTTAGCTCCTGGTACCAAATCGATTGCGCAATCATATTCTCTATGAGGAGGTAACACTTCAGAGGCCTTTTTAGAAAAAACATCAGCGAAGTCCTGAATAAACTCAGGTAGAGTGTTCACCTCCTCAGGGAGAGAAATAAAATTAACAGAAAAACATGACGTAATGCATTCATTACCCCATTTGGTAAGATCCCCAGTATTCCAGTTAAACGTGGGATTATGCATCTGCAACCAGGGAAGGCCTAAAACCAAATCGGACAATAATCCCTGCATCACCAGTACAGAGCACTGCTCCAAATGCATGGAGCCAACAATGAGTTCAAAAACAGGGGTATGCTGCGTAAAATAACCATTAGCAAGTGGAGTGGAGTCGATACCAACTACCGGGACAGGTTTAGGCAAATTAATCAATGGCATAGCTAGAGACATAGCAAATTCCACAGACATAATATTAGCAGAAGACCCTGAATCCACGAAGGCACTGCCGGTAGCAGACCTACCCTCAAAAGAGACCTGAAAGGGAAGCAAGATCTTATTAGGTTTCATATTTACAGGAAATACCTGTGCGCCCAAGTGACCTCCCCGATGGTCACTTAGGCGCGGAAGTTCTTCCGGCTGCTTATTCTTACGCTTAGGACAGTTGTTCACTTGATGCTTGTCATCCCCACAGTAGAAGCAGAGACCATTCTTCCTGCGGAGCTCTCTACGTTGTTGGGGAGACACGGAGGCCCCGAGTTGCATTGGTTCATCCGAGTTTTCCGTGGAAGAACGAAGCAACGGAACCTCGGGAGCCATTATGGGGGAGCCAGAGGAGAAAGCACAAAAACGTTCAAGTCGTCGTTCCCTCAGACGTCGGTCAAGACGTACCGCTAAAGCCATAACCTGATCTAGAGAGTCTGAAGAGGGATAGCTAAGTAACAGGTCTTTCAGGGCGTTTGACAGACCCAATCTAAACTGGCACCTCAAGGCATGGTCATTCCACCGAGAAGCTACACACCACTTCCTAAAGTCAGAACAGTACTCCTCAACGGGTCTCTTACCCTGACGTAAGGTCACCAGCTGACTTTCGGCAAAGGCAGTCTTGTCAGTCTCGTCATATATGAGCCCGAGAGCAGAAAAAAAAAGATCAACAGAGGAAAGTTCAGGGGCGTCAGGAGCCATGGAGAAGGCCCATTCTTGGGGCCCGTCCTGGAGCCGGGACATAATTATACCCACTCGCTGGCTCTCAGAACCTGAGGAGTGGGGCCTTAGACGGAAATAGAGCCTACAACTCTCCCGAAAGGATAAAAAAGTCTTCCGGTCTCCTGAGAACCGGTCAGGCAACTTGAGGTGGGGTTCAGGAGGTGAGGTGGGGGGAACTACCAGGGTAGCATCACGCTGGTTGCCCCTCTGAGCCAGGGCTTGGACCTGTAGCGAGAGGCCCTGCATTTGCTGAGCCAGGGTCTCAAGGGGGTCCATAGTTGTGTCAGGGACAAGTGTAGAAAAGGTATATGGGCCTGTGATTATGTAATGACGGGGTAGGGAGACAGACAGGTGAGCCCTAATCTACCCGCCACTCAGTCCCTGCCTACTTGCACGGCCCATACTAGGCGACGGCGTACAACTGGGCGACGGTCCCTACACTCAATATGTGCACGACAGACAAGGGTACACAGAAGCTAAGGGAAATGGGGCAGTTGCCCACGGCAACACCGTGAGCAACAGGCGTAGTGAACGAGCCGAGTCAAACCAGGAGTGTACGAGGTACCAAACGCAGAGCAGGAGCGTAGTCAGTAAAGCCAGGGTCAAAATGAAGCAAGGTCAATAATAATAGCAGGAGCAGCAGAGCCAGGAAAAATCACAGGCAAAGACAAGCAGGAAATGAAGGTATAAATAGACCGAGGGCGGGAGCTAGAACCGTCTGGCCGGGCTGTGATAGGTTCTCCCACTCCTGAGCCTACCAGCCTTAGTGGTAGCAGATCAAGTCACTCTATCAGACCTAGGAGCAGGTGCAGACTGATTAACCATGGGCGTCGACACAGAAGCTGTGTCTGGCAGATCCTTTACAAAAATGTTGAGATGTGAAATCGAATTCACAAAGTATGATGTAGAAGCTCGATCTATGAAAACACCTTTCTCAATTGAATATTAGGCGTTGCTACTCCTTAGGCCTGATTTATACGAGCGTATTTTACAATTGACAGCACACGGACGTCATCCGTGTGCTGTTTGTGATTCACGCACCACTTGCTAAAGAAATGTTGAGGAAAAAGAAAAAACAACTCCCTAGTTTTTTTTGCAGACGTAAAAAACGCATGACAAACGGATGACATACGAGCGAAAAAAACACAGACGCGCACCGCACACAGATGGCACACGGAACTGCAATGCAATAAAAACGCTGCATTTTTTACGCACGCAAAACAGACACGTTCTTGTGAATTTAGCATTTATTGGGATCGAGAGGTTTCATTATTGTTAACATATTGTGACATATCCGGCTGAGTGACTTAATCACGTGATCTTTCACTAGCACATGACCATCAGTAGCAGTCGACTGTGCTATTGATTCCGTCAAGAACAACGGAACCCTTTCACAACGGTGACAGGCGGAAACCATTAGCTAGGTTTCCGTCACCATTGATATCAATGGTGAGGGAAACGGAAGCTTAGGTTTCCGTTCGCCTTTCCGTTGAGGGGTTAACCCAATGGAAACCTCCGACAGAACCCCTCAACAGAAGAGCTACGGTGATGTGAACAGGCCCTATGACAGACCGATACATCACATACGTCATCTGTGGATTGTTATACAAAATAAAATATTTATTTTTTTCAAGTGGAAATACCATCTGAGTGCCAGTGTTGTGCCCACGGTTGCTGACCGACTCTGCCCCTCCTCTCCTTGCCTGAGCGTTGTTGTGTCTGCCCATGTTCGTCATTGCAACTGGTCCCTTAGTTGTATCCTATATCTAGTGTTCCCGTTTCCAGTGCCCCGTATCCTGTATCCTGTAATTGTGTATGTTTCGGTGCGAAATCTAGTGTCGGAGTCGAGAGTGTCATCTGTGCCAAGTGTCATCTGTGCCAAGTGTAGTGTCTGCTACATCAAACTACTGCTACATCAAATGTCTGCTACGCCAAATGTCTGCCTAATCTTCTATCCAAGTACTCTTGTCCTAAAGACTTTTATTGACTGTTGTTTGGCCAGCTGCTACTCCGCTACGGCAGGGCGGCCTAGTGAGTCCACATACCCCCAGAGCCATGACAGCCAAGTCTTACTAAATATTGATTACGGAGTGGAGCCCTACCTGAGCACCTTCTATCTGAGTGCCTTGGTATCTATTTGAAATTATATTGAAATTGCTAATATATTTGGAATGGAGAGCTTTGGATAAAAAGGGAAAAGAAGAATAAAAATGGGGGGAAAATGGAGGGGAATTATTAATAAGTTATTCTCTGAAATGGAAATTAGAGAACTATATGTGTATTGAAAGATATTGAACTTTTCCTAAGAGATTGTGAGTGAAAGGACGGCAGGCCCAGGGAATGGGTGGGAGGGGAGGGAGAAGGCGCGTTATAGATAAAGTATTGTAACTTTGTTAATTGCAAACAAAATGTTTGGGAGACCAAGAAATGTTTTAAATGTTTTATGTAGGTTACTTGAAAAAAAAATTATAACATGTATTTAAAAAAAATAAAAAAAAAGATTTATACGTGGTTTCCAGTATGGTTATAGTTTACCTATCGAAATCAAAACTGCCAAAAAAAACAACCCTAGTGGTCGCTAAAGGCAGCCAAAGTTTTATCATTTAGCTCCCTAAAAGGAAGTATTTGGAGCTCTAAAGGATCTAAATAATGGAACTCCGACCCTTAATAAAATATATGGTACAGTTTCTTGGTTGCAGGGTGTAGACATCCTCATCTCTATTTCAATATATTCACGTGAACAGGGGAGTAACTAGGAAAAACTGGGCCCCATAGCAAACTCTTGAATCTCCCCCCTCCCCTGGGTGCCCCCACTGTAGATTCTGCCACACAGCGCCCCCTTGTAGATAGTGGCCCCCTGTAAATAGTGCCATACAGCCCCCCCCCCATAGATTGTGCACTTCCATCCCCCATGTAGATAGTGTCACACCCACTTGTAGATAGCGCCCCCCACCTCCCCCTTTAAGATAGCGCCATACAGCCCCCCCCTATAAATATCGCCATACAGCTCCTCTGTAGATAGTGCCATACAGCCCCCTGTAGATAGCGCCATACAGCCCACTCTCCTGTAAATAGTGCCATACAGCCCCCTTCTGCAGATAGAGCCATAGAGCCTCCCCTACTGTAGATAGCACTTTCGGTCCCCCTAGCGATAAGGAGAACGGGGGACCGAAAGTACATGCGCACAAGCGCGACCGGTGCTCCATCACAAACCGAACACAGACCCTGGAAGACCAATCTTTCTCATGGAGCACTTCGGGAGACTTTCGGTCTACCGTTCTCCATATCGCTGGGGGTCCCAACGGTTGGACCCCTAGCGATCACACATGTATCCCCTACCCTTTAAAGGCAGAGATACCTCCCTGCTCTACCATAGTGTTCAATAGTATCTGTATCCTAGGGACGCAGATACTATTGAATGTCGCGTCGCTACCGCTATAGCAGCCATAGCAGCTGCTACCGGCGCCACCGGGCATGGGGGGGGGGCCCGTGACTTAGATGTAGTTAGTAGTTTCAAAAATGTCTCAAAAATTGATCATGCTGTTTGATCAATGTGGATCAAGTCTCCTGCAACCGTTGTCAGGACTCTCATATGCCAGTTTTTAGCTTACATTGCAAAATCTGCCCATTATGCTGAACTAGAAAAACCTCTACTGTGTGGTTATCAGTAAAATGTTTGTCGCTAAGACACTTAACAATTAGAAATGTTTGAACAAGATCCTGTGTGACTGGATAACGTCTTGGTTTTGTTGATATGACCTGGTGAGATTAGACTATGTTCTTGACATAATCCTCCTTTGAAAAGACTTTACTGGCAAGTACAAAATCATTCAAAGTCTCCCGAAATTAGTCATTCACAATAGTTTGTACAAATTCACCTTGGGTAGTTAGAAAGGATCTGTCACTAGTTTAGTAATGCCTACTCTCCTAGCTAATCTAAAGCCCCTATTACACAGGCCGATAATCGGCCGATGCAGCGAGCACCGATCAACGAGACATTATTGATCGGCGCTCGTTTGGTCCTGTCACAAGAATGTATGGAGACGAGCGGTCCTTACTCCGATCGCTTGTCCCCATACATTATTATCATGTCGGTAGCGCGTCTCCCTGATTACACAGGGATATGTGCTGCCGGCAACGATAATATTTTACGTTTTAAAAACGATACAATCAGAAGATGAATGAGTGTTTGCTGTGTTGTGCTATCTACAAGGGGGAGCTGTATGGCGCTATCTACAAGACGTGGGGGCTGTGTGGTTCTATCTACAAGAGGGGGGCTGTGTGTGGCGCTATTTACAGGAGGGTGGCTGTGTGGTGCTATCTACAATGGGGGCTGTGTAGTGCTATATACAAGGGGGCTTGTGTGGCGCTATCTACTAGAGTGGGGGAGCTGTGTGGCACTATTTACTAGAGGGGGGACTGTGTGTGGCGCTATGTACTAGAGAGGGGAGGTGGCGCTATCTATCAGGGCAGGGGCTGTGTGTAGCGCTATCTACCAGAGAGTGGGTGCTGTGTGTGTCTATCTATAGTGTCCACAAAGGGCACTAAGAGATCATTACCATCTTGGGCACTGTGGATTACGAGTTTGTTTAGAGGATGGGATATAGGTGAGAAGGGTGCAGGAAAAGTTAGAAAACAACATGTATGTGTGTCAAATTCTGCAGAGACGAATTGTGGCTGAAAAGTTTGTCACAGTGGTCTGGGCAGTATGGAGAAAAAGAGAACGACTCTAATCATAGAAAACATCCCCTGTGAGTCACTAGATTTAAATATGCTGTAATCACTTATATGGTCTGCAGAGCTTCTGTGTATAACTGGCGTCTACCACTATATGATCACTATATGGTGGTAATATTGGTCTTTGTATAATGGTTTTTATTCAGTAACAGTATGAGAGTATTATTCAGTCACTGTGGTTCTGGTGTGGCGGTATTATTCAGTATCAATATGGGGGTATTATTCCGTCACTATGTGGATATAGTGTGGCAGTCACTATGTGGTTATGGTGTGGCGATATTATTTGGATCTTATATTGTGTTGTTATTATTGGTAATATTGGTCTTTTAGTAGTGAGTTGTGTTCATTAACAGTATGCAGGAAATATTTCATCTGGTATAGTGGTATGATATAAAAAACTGTATATGTATATAGATAATGTTTTTTGTGTGAGAGGGGGACATATGCTTTGGGGCTTGCAAAATTCCTTGATGCACTAGAAATCAGCGATGCAGTTCTCTGCACACTGCCTTCTGAAGTAATTGCATTATTTATTTAATAATTCAGGATTTGGGGCTCCACTTTTAACTTCCACTCTGTAGCGTCCACGGCCGCAGACTGTCGGAATAACTCACCCCCGACGGCCGCAGCCATGGATCTGTGAGCGCTGGCCCTCATCTTCTCCCCAGGAGATGCCAGTTCTCACTTCCGCTCCGTTCTGCTGTGTCCCATAGGGTGCGCGCGCAAAATATATTAGACTGGACCGCATCTCCTCCCTAGGAGACGCCAGCGCTCACTTCCGCTCCGTTCTGCTGAGCGCACGCTCATGCCCGGCCTTAAAGGGCCAGGGCGCGCACATGAAAATAATGATCAATTAACCCAATATCACCCTGGACTATAAAAAGGGCTCTGCCCTTTCACACATTGCCTGAGCGTTGTTGTGTTTACCCGTGTTAATCTTGCATATGTTCCCTTAGTCTTATCCTGTTCCCAGTATTCCCGTGCCTGCTACCTGTATCGTGTATCCCGTGCTACCATTGTTCCTGTGCCTTAGAAAGTTGGAGTCATGTTGTGCCATCGGTCACGTCTGCTGTGTTACACCATGCCTGGTGTCTGTTGCCAAGGTCCCATCTGAGCCTAGCCATTACTACTGTCTGAACTGATACAGGTACCCTTGTGCTTGGACTATATAGACATTGACATGGTACACTGTTTGTCCAGCTGCTATACTGCTACGGCCCAGTGGGTCCACATACCCAAAGATCATGACAGTATGCTCAGTCCATGGACCCCGCTGGTCAACCCAAGACCGTGACGATATCACAAGCCATGCAGGATGATATGCTAGTCTGCCAATTACGACAGGACCAACTCCTCCAGGCGGTGAACGCCATTACACATCGGTTGGATGCACAAGCTGCAGTCATCTCACCATCCATTCCTGTTGCCCTAGCTGTTCCTCCTGCTACACCTACTGTCAGTACCAGTGCTGACTCCAGATTCTCGCGGCCACTACCTCCTCGCTACGATGGAGACTTGAGGACCTGCAGGGGATTTCTGAACCAGTGCCAGATCCACTTCAGTCTACATGCCAGAGCATTTCCTACTGATGGCGCAAGGATCGCATTTATAGTCTCACCTCTTACTGGCAAGGCCCTAGCATGGGCAAACCCTATCTGGGAATGTCAGGGACCAGAAACCCGTGACTTCCAGTGTTTCCTACAGACTTTTCGCACAGTATTTGAGGAACCTGGTCGAGTCTCCTCAGCAGCTGCATCTCTTCTGAACCTTCGCCAGGGGGACACCTCCGTCGGCGAGTACGCCATTCATTTCCGCACCCTGGCGGCAGAGCTGTCCTGGAACAACGAGGCCTTGGTGGCTACATTCTAGCAGGGACTGTCTCCAAAAATGAAAGAAGAGCCTGCCGCTCGTGATCTGCCAAATACCCTGGATGACCTCATATTTCTAGCCACCCGGATTGACATGAGGATTCGGGAGCGAGAACCTAAGAGGTTCGTCGGGAGAGAAGATTCCCTATCTTCCAGCAATTCTCTAAACTAGACTTCCGTGGGGCTTACAATTTGATCCAAATCCATCAAGGTGATGAGTGGAAGATGGCGTTTAACACAGACGGGCACTTCGAATACCTGGTGATGCCCTTCGTACTGTGTAACGCTCCCGCAGTCTTCCAGGAATTTGTGAATGATATCTTCCAAGATCTTCTCTATGTCTGTGTTGTGGTCTATCTCGAAGATATTCTGATTTTCTCTCCAGATCCGACGACTCATCGGAGGCATGTTCGTCAAGTTCTACTGCGATTAAGGGAGATTCGTCTGTATGCCAAGCTGGAGAAGTGCGTCTTTGAAAAGAACTCTCTGCCATTCCTGGGTTACATCATCTCGGATCAAGGTCTCAAGATGGATCCTAAGAAAGTAAAGTCCGTCCTGGAATGGCCACGTCTTCAGGGCCTGCGGTCCATACAGCGTTTTTTGGGATTCGGCAACTTCTACCGGCAGTTTATCCCAAACTCCTCGTCATTGACGGCTCCCATCTCTACCCTTACCAAGGAGGGTGTGAACGCCAAGGTGTGGAATCCATAGGCAGAATCTGTATTTAATAGCCTCAAGAATGCCTTTACCTCAGCCTCAATCCTCCATCATCCTGATATCTCTCGACAGTTCCTGTTGGAGGTGGACGCTTCCTCTGTTGCTGCAGGTGCACTTCTGTTCCAGAGAGGCCGCAAAGGAAAGGCAGTGATATGTGGCTATTCCTCGAGACTTTTTTTCCTCCGCAGAATGCAATTACTCTATTGGGGATCGGGAGTTACTGGCCACTAAATTGGCTCTGAAAGAGTGGAGATATCTGCTAGAGGGTGCAGCCCACCCCATCCTGATATACACCGACCACAAGAACCTTACATATCTCCAGTCGGCTCAACGGCTGAACCCCCGTCAAGCCAGGTGGTCGCTGTTCTTCGCCCGGTTCCAGTTTGTGCTCCACTATCGGCCCACGAACAAAAATGTGAGGGCCGATGCCCTGTCCAGGTCATTTAAAACAGAGGACACTGTAAGTATCTTTGACCCATCCTGTATTATTTCTGCTAATTCTCTGCAAGTTAGAGACATCTCTCCAGGGAGGACTTTTGTGCGGTTGTCAGACAGGAGGAGAATCCTTCGCTGGGGGCAGAGCTCCAAACTGACTTGGCACGCTGGTGCTTGTAAGACCTGAGATCTAAATGCCTGTCATTTCTGGTGGCCCACGCTGCCCAAAAAAATTGTGGGCTTTGTCTCGTCCTGCACTGTGTGTTCTTCCAACAAAGTTGCTCACTCCAACCTCTGCCTGTGCTAAATGCTCCCTGGCAGCATATAGCAATGGACTTTGTCACTGACCTTCCTTTCTTTGCAGGTGCAATACGGTCTAGGTGGTGGTGCACCAGTTCTCGAAGATGGCTAATTTTATCCCGCTGACCGGCCTACCTGTCTGCTTCTCGGCTGGCGAATCCCTTCATCCAGCACATCTTCCGTATGCATGGTTTGCTTCTTCATATAGTGTCTGATCAGGGGGTTCAGTTCACCTCGAAATTCTGGAGAGTCCTCTGTAAACTCCTAGACGTGAAGTTGGACTTTTCTTCAGCCTATCATCCCCAGTCTAATGGCCAAGTCGAGAGGATTAACCAAATCAAGGAGAATTACCTTCGCCACTTCATCTCATTGCAGCATGATGATTGGGTACAGCTTCTTCCATGGGCCGAGTTGTCGTACAACAACCACACAAGTGAGTCCACCACCTCCACACAATTCTACAATGTCTACGGCCAACATCCACGAATTCCTCTTCCTGTTCTGGCTACATCCCTGGTACCCACAGCTGACTCTGCAATTGGAGATTTTCTACAGGTCTGGCAGCAAACCCGGTCCTCTATTCTGCTGGCAGTCTATCGCTTGAAGCGAAAAGCAGATGCTAAGAGAAGAGAGCCACCTCTGTATCTTCCAGGTACCAAAGTCTGGCTATCCTCAAGGAATATCCGGCTGAGGGTGCTGTCACTCAAGTTTGCTCCCAGGTTCCTCGGACCTTTTGAGATCCTACTGCAAATCAACCCTGTCTCTTACAAGCTTCGGCTGCCTCCTACCCTCAGGATCCCCAACTCCTTTCATGTGTCCCTCCTGAAGCCTGTGGTCCTCAACCGCTACACAAAAATGCCTAGCCCTGCAGTTTCTCCCAGCAGTTCTTCCGATATATTCGAGGTTAAGGTGATCCTGGACTTAAAAAAAAGTAGGGGGAAGAACATTTTATTTGGTCGATTGGAAGGGGTTTGGTCCAGAGGAGAGGTCCTGGAAGCCAGAAGAGAACCTCAATGCTCCTGCCCTCATTAAAAAGTTCCTCTCTCGCTCTGGTCCCAAGAACAGGGGGTGTAAGAGGGGGGATACTGTACCATCCATGGTCGCGGACCGTCGGGATTACTAACCCTCCGACGGCCGCAGCCATGGATCTGTGAGCGCTGGCCCTCATCTCCTCCTCAGGAGATGCCAGTGCTCACTTCCACTCCATTCTGCTGTGTCCCGTATGGTGCGCGCGCACACTCATGCCCGGCCTTAAAGGCCCGACATGAAAATAATCATCAATTAACCGATGATCACCCTGTACTATAAAAAGGGCTCTGCTCTTTCACTCATTGCCTGTGCATTGTTGTGTTTACCTGTGTTAGTCTTGCAAATGGTCCCTTAATGTTAACCTGTTCCTAGTGTTCCCGTTCCTGCAACCTGTATCCTGTATCCCATGCTAACGTTGTTCCTGTACCTTAGAAAGTTGGAGTATAATGTAACCAATGTCAAAGACTTTCCAAAAAAGTTTCATGAACACGACCATAAAGTATTACAAATCTGTGTTGTATGTATCCATAATACAGTGCACATAGAATGATATGGGTCCGCACTGTATCTCAAAGGCACACAAATTTTGTGCTCCATTGTATGCTATATTATGGAGGTATTCTTCTACAGAAGCATGGTTTCTAATGGATAATACAGTGCCTCATGGAGTTGGCACCATACACCAGCCGAAGTGTAAAGAAGTTGTAAAGAAGTGTATGACGCTGACCAATCAGCGTCATACACTTCTCTCCATTCATGTAATCAGCACATAGTGATCCTGTGTTGTTCACTATGTGCTGTCACATACTCACACATTAACATTACTGAAGTGTCTTGACAGTGAATAGACATCACCTCCAGCCAGGACGTGACGTCTATTCACAATCCCGACACTTCGGTAACGTTTGTGTGGGACTTACAGCACAGCAAGCGTGATCTCGCGAGATCATGCTGTAAATGACAGCTTACAGCGAGATCATGCTTGCTGTGCTGTAAATCCCACACAAACATTACAGAAGTGTCGGGATTGTGAATAGACATCCCGTCCTGGCTGGAGGTGATGTCTATTCACTGTCAAGACACTTCAGTAACGTTAATGTGTGAGTATGTGACAGCACATAGTGAACAACACAGGATCACTATGTGCTGATTACATGAATGGAGAGAAGTGTATGACGCTGATTGATCAGCGTCATATACTTCTCTCCACAACGCCCACTTGGTCAAAAAGTAAAAACACGCCCAATTGTCTATTAAGAAATGCATTAGCATAAATCTAAAATAGGTCATAACTCCGTCAAAATTGATAGTTTTTCTAAATAAAAAACACTGCTGTAATCTACATTACAGCGCCGATCACATCATGTACAATATACGGCACTTATAATGTGGTGACAGAGCCTCTTTAAGCCGGGTTCTCACATAGCGTAAACTCTCTGCAACGGAAAATTCTGCAACGGAATTGTGTGCGGAAATTCTGCAGCATTTACTGTAGCAGCAAAGTGAATGAGATTTAGAAAACCACGCTGCGGAAAAAAAGCTGAAAAGTCGTACGAAAATGTTCTGCGGTGTGACTTTCAACTGATGCATGTCAGTTTATGCTGTGTAGATGCTGCATGTTTGGCCCATAGACTTCAATGGGAAGCATAAATTCCGCAACAGATTAGTTTTGTTGTGGTTTTTTTTACAGCGGAAACGCAGTAAAAACCGATGGAAATCCGCAGGTGCACAGATACTTTGCTATAATCAATGATTAACACTAAATCCGCAGCAAAAAAGCACTCTTTGGTGCGGATTTCTATGACTGATTTACCTGTGTTTACGTGTTTTTGAGATTGCGATGCAGATTTTCTGTTTCAATAAAATTCATGTTACCCAGACAATATGCTTTATGTTGTAACCTTAAAACATCTCCTTGTAGCCTTCTCAGATCATAATGTCTGTGCTGCACATACAATCATTGGGATGTATGCACTTATATAGATAAGTATTTTCAAAGTAAGGCTCACACTTGTGTTCTATATTCCGTTATTCAGACGTGCGTAGAATACGTCCGTGTGACGGCCGTTAACACAACGGCCGTCACATGGACGCTTGTATTTCAATGGCCGTTGTTTCAACAGACAGTAGGAAGGGTCCATTGAAGGATGGAACATGTCCGATTTTCTTCAGTTTTCACAGATCTCTCCATAGACTCAAGTCTATGGGGATTCGTGAAAATGGGACCCGCATAGGGGGCAACTGGGATGTGAAAAACTGCCATTTTTCACATCTGAGTTTCCGCACGTTCGTCTGAATAAGGCCTTACTCTGATCCGTTTTTAGATCAGAAAAAGGATAAAAACTGATCTGTTAAAAATCCTATGAAATCAATTGGATTTTTAATTGCATCCGTTTGCGTCCATTATGTTAGCCATCCATTTTTTTACTGAGATAGGCTTTGTTCATATCCACGCTAGGGCTCAATTCTGACATATCGTCGGAGCTTTCTATCGGAATGGAGCCCTGACAGACACAAACGGAAACCATAGGTTTCAGTTTCCATCACCAGTAGTCGATTGCGCTATTCATTCCGTCAAAACTACGGAATCCTTGCACAACTGAGACAAACGGAAACCATGGGCACCGGATCCATCACCATTGAACTCAATGGTGATGGAAAAGGAAACCTATGGAACGGAACGTCGGAACAGAGCCCTAGAGCAGATGTGAACAAAGCCATAAAAGTACAAGACTTTTACACTAACGGATATTTTTATCATTGGTGTCCGTTTTTATCCTTGTTCTGATCTTATGTTACATTAATTGCATAACTGATGCATAGACCACATACATCTACATTTTATCTAAACAGATTAGCGCACGAGCATTACACAGCATAACATATATATATATATAAGCTATGATCTACAAAAAATAGCTATAAAAAATAATTGTAGAAAATTCTGAACATACTATTGCTATACAGCAGAAAAAATAATGTTAATCTTGCCATAAAATGCATTTCTTTCATATGTACAGTATTATTATTTTGGTCAATGTAGAAGCCAAAATGTGATTCCATCTAATACTGTAATATATAAGATGCTCAGGATATTCATAGAGGGAATGTTAGATAAAATATCAACCACCACAACATATGAAGTATTTTGGGTTCTTAGACAGGAATTTGTAGACATAACAATTTATTACTTCCGTACGTTTTATGTTGTATCGGTTTTCAGTAGCTACTTGCCACACAATCACCTGTTCCAATGCCTCGAAATACCATATATATCCTGAATTAGCAACAGACTGGACAAACTCTGAAAATATATACATGGTTTGTTGCATACACATCAATCCATCATGGATGTCATAGCGGGGGCTCCCCTGCTCAGGACCCCCCTCTATGAGCCAGGGCTTTGGCTGGCTTCACAAGACCATGTATATTATCCATTTATTTGTATGTCCACAATATAATACAGTATGACTGCCTGCCAATGGCAGATCATCATATGGACGGTTCGGGCGGGGGCCCGAGGCTCCCAGGGGAACCGCACATAACTCTAAAAAACGATGCAGCGCGCTAGCGCTGCTAACTGCCGCAGCGGAGATGGGTAGAAGGGGCAGGGAGAGCAATTCCGGGCAGGCTTGGCCAGGATAGTGCTAGCTAGCAGACGTTAAGTACGTCTGCTAGTGTTTAGGACACGCCTCTCTGACTCAGCGTTGCGCCGCCAGAGAGGAACAGGAGAGCGATCCCTTCACAAACCTAGAAGAGAAGAGCAGGGCAGTCACCGGCGGTGAGATTAGTGGTACTGACTGCCGGTTCATCTTCCTGCCCCAACTAACATTAAAGTCATGGGTCGACACTAGCTGGGGGATTATGCAGCATCTAACTGACTGCAGCTGGCTCTATGGGGCCGGATAATAATTTCTCCCATAGAGCCCTCTGAGGTCAGTTAGACGCTCAATCCCCCCCCCCCCCCCCACTTGCAGTATAATAACTACTGCGGACTCTATGGTGGATGGGGAGATTATTCCTAGAGCCCTCTGCAGTCAGATGGTTAGACCCCCCTTGCAGTATAATCCTCCCCGTAGAGCCCTCAGTAGTTATTATATTGCAAGGGGAGGTCAGATTGTCTGTGTGATTTATGCGATTTTGTAATTACATTTTATTAAAATATATTTTTACTTTTGAGACACAGCTGCTTTGTACCCTGTATCCGTCCCTAGCCTTAGTAATGGATGCTGACAATCAGCCAGCAGCTATTGCTAAGGCGGTGGTAATAAAGTTTAAAAAAATACAAGAACATTAACCATTTTATTGAGAATAAAAAGCCGTGATCTAAGTAGTCCTCGAAATCGACGTAGTCCAACAACCGAACCTGTAAAAAAAACACAAATACACCAAAATAATTGGTAACACATACAAAAGCAAAGCAATTATTATACTTACCTTTCCTGGGTCCAGCGCTGGAGCCGCAATGTCAGAGAGCTGGGTCCTATATCTAATCCTATCATGTGTATTACTGTCTGCCCAGTCACTGTATCTAATCCTATCCATAGCTATAGGATCGTAGTGCTATAGATGTGCTGTCTTTTATATATGTACATGCACACACACACACACACACACATACACGCACGCACATTTATTTTGGGGGGGTGAACATATGTTAGTACAAGGATACTTACTACTGGAACCCTGTATCTAAGTCTATAATGTGTGATACTGTCTGCTTGGTCCATGTATCTAAGCCTATCGTGTATGATACGGTCTGCTGAGACAAGGTGGGTATGTGGGACTAACTACAGGGGACTGCATGGCACTGTCTACAAGGGGGATGTATGGCAGGGGGACTGTGTGTGGAACCATACAGGGGAGTTGTGACACTGTATACAGGGGGCATTGTGTGGGGAACTCTCTACAGGTGTCTTTGATTAGAGCCCCGATACATAACTTTGCTTGGGGCCTCAGAAATGCCAAATTTGCCTCTGAGGCTTAGTACAAGGATACTTACCGCTGGGGCCCTGTATCTAAGGCTACATTCACACGAGAGTGACAGATTTACGTGCGTAAAAAACGCACGTAAATCTGTCTGTGTGCGTTGTGCTTTTGCATCAGTCTGTTTCGTGTGTGGCATGTGTTTTTCACGCACTTGTAAGCACTTTTTCAGTGTAATTGATGGGAGGGGTAAATATATGTCTCGGGACTTGTGCCGCTGATCTTTTAAGACCCTAGCAACGCCCTTGCCAGGGCCTATGGTCTACTTAATCCGCCACTGGTGCCTGCACACAGTTATTTCTTCATTCTAAGGTTAAGTGCATACAGCGTAAAGTTTACACTGTGAAACCAGCCTAAAAATCCGTACCAACATACACAATGAAATAACATGCATGTGTTACATGTGGACTTCATTGGTGATTTTGGTGCGGAATTTAGCCGCGGATTTCACTGAATTGTATTGCAATGAATGAAATCCCCTGTGAAAATCTTGAATTTAGTGGGGATGCAAAACCCGCAACAATGTGGTGCTATTTTGTGGACGGAAAGTCCTGCAGGTTCCAGGTCAGATACGCTGCGTGGTTTTTGCTCAGTGTATCCGTCCCTTGGGAACCCAGCCATAGGGTATGATGCAGATTCGGAAATCTGCAGCATGCCTAAAATCTGCAGCAGATTTTTTATGTGGTGAGTGAAATGGGGTTTATTAACTGCACTTTGATCCTAACTATATATGCCAATACTTTATGAGCTGGGAAAATCCCTTTAATTTAAGGCTTCTTTCACATCTGCATCCATCGGGATTCTGTTCATGGGTTCCGTCTGAGCTTTCCGTCAGGGGAACCCATGAACGGAATCCAAACTGAAACAAACCTCAACCATAGGATTCCCTTTGTATTACCATTGATTTCAATAGTGATGGATCTGGTACAAATGGTTTCCGTTTGTCACCGTTGTGCAAAGGTTGCGTTGTTTTGACGGAATCAATACCATAGTCGACTGCGCTATTTATTCCGTTAAAACAAACGGAAACCTTACACAACAGTGACAAATGGAAACCATAAGCAACAGAAGCATTACCATTTAAATCAATGGTAATGCAAATGGAAACCTATGGTTTCCGTTTGCCTTTCCGTTGAGGGGTTCCTCCGACGGAAAGTCCGACGGAACCCCTCAACGGAAACCAATGCTGATGTGAACCCAGCTGTAAAGGGGTTTTCAGGATACAACCTATCCTCCATTTCAATGTGCTAAGCTGCAGTACCAGTTGTGGCGTCCATGGCCGCGGACCCTCGGGTTTACTCACCCCTCGACCGCCACAGCCATGGATCTGTGAGCACTGGCTTGCATCTCCTTCCCAGGAGACGTCAGCACTCACTTCCGCTCCAGTTTGCTGTGTCCCGTAGGGTGCACGCGCACGCTTGTGCCCGGCCTTAAAGCGCCAGCATGCGCACAGGAGGAAATCATCAACTGCCCATGATTTACTGGACTATAAGAAGGGCCCTGCTCTTCTAATCCTTGCCTGAGCATTGTTAGTGTATCCCATGTCAGTCTTGCAAATGGTCCCTTAGTGTTATCCCGTTCCTGTTGTTACCCGTGTCCTGTTATGTGTATCCTGTATCCCGTGCTGTGTTCTTGTTCCTGAGCTTATTAGTGTTGGAGTCGTGTCCTACTGCGCCTGCTGTGGTCTGCCATGTCCAGTGTTGTCTGCCACGTTCATTGTCTTCTGCCACGTCCAGTATCATCTGCCACATCCAGTGTCATCTACCACTACCAGTGTTATCCGCTGCACCCACCTCATCCGTGCTGAAGCCTTGGCCACTGCGTGGACTATTTCAGGTACCCTTGTGTTACGCACTGCTATAGACCCTTGCATAGACTGTGACTAGGCCAGCTGCCTCTCTGCTACGGCGGAGCGGCCTAGTGGGTCCACATACCCTGTGACCGTGACACCAGGTGATGTCACTGGATCAGACACTGCAGTAAAGAGGCCGCCATACTCCAATGAGCACCGCTGCTTCTTCGTTCTGCTGTTGGACAAAGATTTTGGGTAGGACCCTCACCAATCACACATTGGATCTCTTTAACCTTTCTTTGGTTTACTAAAAAGATTTTACTCCAAACAAAAATGTAAATCTTGGCATACTGGTTATAACATTGATAACTGGACTTCTCTGCATGGTAAACGCAATTATAACACAATGAAACTGGATTGCGATTATTTTCAATAGGTATTGTCACTCTAGCTATTTGATCTTCCTACCAATATTGTTACACTTTTGTATTGGTTTGAACCTTTATGTTATCTTCTCGCTACTCTGAGATTAAATGTTAAAGATAACAGACAATTTATCGTGGTTTTCTGTGTACATACTAGTAAATAATTCATGTTCCTGGCAGTTGTTCTGCTGGACAAGTATGTGCTTCACCAGTACAGCTGAATACACCGTCATAGTCTCTAAACAGCCGTTACTTTGACATCTTTGCCCAACAGTTGCTGCAGAAAACGTCACGTGCATATGTAGTAGGATGTAATATAATAGGGCACTTGTTTTCCGGAGCATTTGTCTTAATATTTCTCTAACAATCCCGTCAAAGCCTTGCCTTAGTGTTTTAACCCCTTTGCTTACAACTATAGTTTGAGCAAAGATTCAGAGTCCAGACATAGGCCAAGGGTCAGTTTAATTTGCAAACAAGTGTGTTAAAAAAGCATGATGGGTTTGTCATGGCTGATCATTGAAAAAAATTGTAAGCAATAGCACTTAGGTACTGAAATCCTTGTGGAAATAAAGGCTGGACTCCATTAAAATAGCGGAGCACCATACAATATAAGCGAAACAGCAAATATCAGGTGTGCAGTATAAGAATAGACCATGAGATCTCTCATTTCTAAGATCAATTGATGTTGTCAGTTTGTGTATTCGCCATACAGAAGTCATTAGTGCAATTAGAAGTTATGTACAGCGCAAATGTAAAAATTAGTAATGTATAGAATTTATCTGAGAGGTCCTCCAGTTTGTGCGAACACACAATGCATATAGATTTGATGATAAAAGGTATAGTCAACAGATGGGTACTGTCATGGGAACACCCGTCACACCAACTTTCGCTAATTATTTTTTGGGCATCCTGGGAAGAACAATATAATACATTTCTCTTTATTAATGACCTTGTGGATGGGATTGATAACAAGGTGTCCGTTGTTGCTGACGATACAAATCTTTGTAGGATACTTAAAACTCAGCTTGACTTTAAAATATTACAAAAAGACCTAGATAAGCTTGACAGTATGGGCAACAACATGGCAGATGAAATTCAATGTTGAGAAATGTAAAATAAAGGCGGTTTTACACTGGCCGATTATCGGGCAGACGAGCACTTATAGAATGCTCGTTGTCGATAATTGCCGATAATTGCAAAGCTCGATCATCTGCTGGTCGTGTCGTTTTAAAAAAGTAAAATATTATCGTTGTCGGCAGCACATCTCCCTGTGTAAACAGGGGGACACGCTGCCGACATGATAAGAACGTATGGGGACGAGCGATCAGAGTAACGACCGCTCGTCCCCATCCATAGCTCCGTGTGACCGGAGCGAACGAGCGCCGATTAACGATGTCTCGTTGATCGACACTTTCTGCACCAGCCGAGTGTCGACCAGTGTAAAAGGCCCTTAAGACGGAATAAGAGTATTACTGCATATACATTAAATTTAATAATCCTGGGATAATGGAACAAGAGAAAGACCTGGGTATTCTGGCTACAAATTAGCTAAGCAGCAGCACTCAATGTCAAGCAGCAGCTGCAAAAGCAAATAGAATTTTAGGGTGTATAAAAAAAAGAGATAAAAACCTGTGATGTAAACGTAATACTCTATAAATCCCTTGTCAGGCCACATCTTAAAGAGGCTCTGTCACCAGATTTTGCAACCCCTATCTGCTATTGCAGCAGATCGGCGCTGCAATGTAGATTACAGTAACGTTTTTATTTTTTAAAAACGAGCATTTTTGGCCAAGTTATGACCATTTTCGTATTTATGCAAATGAGGCTTGCAAAAGTACAACTGGGCGTGTTGAAAAGTAAAAGTACAACTGGGCGTGTATTATGTGCGTACATCGGGGCGTGTTTACTTCTTTTACTAGCTGGGCGTTGTGTATAGAAGTGTCATCCACTTCTCTTCACAACGCCCAGCTTCTGGCAGTGCAGACACAGCCGTGTTCTCCAGAGATCACACTGTGACGTCACTCACAGGTCCTGCATCGTGTCAGCACCAGAGGCTACAGATGATTCTGCAGCAGCATCGGCGTTTGCAGGTAAGTCGATGTAGCAACTTACCTGCAAATGCTGATGCTGCTGCAGAATCAACTGTAGCCTCTGGTGCCGACACGATGCAGGACCTGTGAGTGACGTCACAGATCTGCACTGCCAGAAGCTGGGCGTTCTGAAGAGAAGTGGATGATACTTCTCATCAGAAAGCCCAGCTAGTAAAAGTAGTAAACACGCCCCGATGTACGCACATAATACACGCCCAGTTGTACTTTTACTTTTCAACACGCCCAGTTGTACTTTTGCAAGCCTCATTTGCATAAATACGAAAATGGTCATAACTTGGCCAAAAATGCTCGTTTTTTAAAAATAAAAACGTTACTGTAATCTACATTGCAGCGCCGATCTGCTGCAATAGCAGATAGGGGCTGCAAAATCTGGTGACAGAGCCTCTTTAAATGTAAAATTTCGTTTTGAGCTCCAAATTGTAAAAAGGATAGAGGAGAACTGGAGAGGGTTCAAACGTGGTTGACTAGATTAAATGGGATGGAAGGTGTCCCTTACAATGAAAGGCTAGAAAAATTGGGCTTGTTCAGCTTGAAAAAAAAAGCCATCTCAGAGGGGATCTTATTAACATGTATAAGTATGTGTAGTCAATATAAAGAATTTGCACATAATCTGTTCTTTCCAAGGGCTCTACATAGTACCAGGGGACAATCATTGCGTGTAGAAGAAAGACGTTTCAGACATCAATATAGGAAAGGGTTCTTTATAGTTAGAGTAGTCAAACTATGGAATGCCCTTCCCCAAAAAGTAGTGATGAGCTACTATGTCAGCATTTATAAAAAGGCCAGATGATTATTTACTGACAAATGAGGGTTATAACTAATATAGCAATGAATGACACGTAATTGATCTGAGAAGGGTTGAACTTGATGGACCTGGGTCTTTTTTTAACCTATGTTACTATGTATACATAGTGTCAGTAACCCCTTCATTAGATACATAGAATATTGGAGTTGATTTGTTGATAACGTCATTGTCGTCTGGTCAAAGCCAGAAGAACAATTTCATGAGTTTAAATCTTATATTAATGAAAATTACATGAATATGGAGTTTACTGAGAAATTTGGTGAAACCAAGATACAGTTTTTGGAAGTGTTTAGTGAGGCTAAAGATTTTGGCATTAGTACAAAAGGATATAGAAAACTAACGTTGACAATTGCCCTACTTCATTATAATAGTTTTCACCCTTCTCATGTTAAACAATACCTCCTCTATGGTCAGTTTTTACGTTTTAGGGGGATCAATAGTGATTATTAAATTTTTGTGGAATAGATCTTTGAACTATTCGACAGGGACCATGGGCATAACTTCAAGCACTTACCATGTGCCATTTACAATAGTGATGCCTTCTTATGTGGCCTTCAGGCCCCTTCAGGCACTTGGACCCCAGTGTGACTGCAAATTTTGCATCGCCAATGGCTATTCACCTGACAGAGACCCACCAAATATATAATATGGACCTGAAAATGTGCATAAAGGTCATATTATACCTAGATATAAATAAATGAATTGAAAGTGTTTCAGTATAACAAGAGAATGAGATTTTTTTTCAGGGATAGGATAACCAATTAATATCTTAACAATGGTGACTTTCGACACCCGTTGATTAGCTGAATGAAGGGTCCACGGCCCTCCAGAGAACGCCGCTTATTGTTTACCCAGGCGCAGTGCTATGAATTTGGTTGTGGCTATGCTTGGTATTGCAGCTCAGTACAATTCACTGATTGGCAGGGGTGCCAAAAGTTGGACCACCACTAATCAGATATTGTTGGCCGATCCAAAGGATAGTCCATTAAAATTACAGTACTGGAAAACCCCTTTAAAAGAAGTATTGTAAATCTTTATTTTTTAGTAAGGAAAAAGACTATCGCGGGGGTGCTGATGGCTGCAATGTTAACTGGAGGCCTAACACTAGACTCCCGGTCTGCCTAGTACGGAAGCCTCCTAAAAGGCTTCCGGTACAGAAGTTGAGCCAGCATCATCAGCGGTGGGTGTCAGCTGTATGTTACAGCTAACACCCTGCTGTAACAACAGGGTGTCAGCTAGCTCCAATCACTGACTCAAATCAAAGCGATCGTTGCACCTTAGTGGTTTGTAGACAAATTGGCACCCCTGCCATCGCTGTGATGCGATCGCAGGGGTGCCGATGGTAGTTATGGCAAATGAAGGCCTAACAATGGTCTCCAGGTCTGCCATTACGGAAGCTGATTAGGCCCCGCAAGGAAGTGGAGCCTAATCGTCATGCTGTCAGTGAACAACTAGCAGTTCTAATACATTGCACTACATAGGTAGTGCAATGTATTAGAACATAAATCATACAGTTGGACATTAAAGTCCCCTAGCGGGACTAAAAAATTTTTGAAAAAGAAAAGTTGTAAAAAATAAAATAAAAGTTTCAAGTAGTAAATAAAGAACACTTATCAAGTCCTTTCTTATTAAAAAAATAAATAAAAATAAACCATACATTTTTGGTATCGCGGCGTCTGTAATGGCCTGAACTATAAAAATATTATGTTATTTATCCCGCACAGTGAACTCAGTGAAAAAAGTGCTAGAATTGCTGTTTTTGGTCACCTTGCCTTCCAAAAATTGGAATAAAAAGTGATCAAAAATGGTACCTATAAAAACTTTAGCTCATCTCGCAAAGAACAAGCCCTCATACAGCTACATTGATGACAAAATTAGAACGTTATGGTTCTCACAACATGATGACAGAAAAAATACATTATTTTTACAAAAGTAATTTTATTGTGCGAAAAGTTGTAAAACATAAAATAGTGCTATAAATTAGGTATCACCGGAATCGGACTGACCCGCAGAATAAAGTTAACATGTAATTTATAACACATGGTGAACGCTGTATAAAAAACTAAAGGACTATGCCAGAATTGCTGTTTCTTGATCACCTTTCTTCCCAAAAAAATAGGATAAAAACTGATGAAAAAGTTGCATGTACCCTAAAATAGTACCAATTAAAACTACAGCTCGTCCCGCACAAAAATCAGCCCTCATACCACTACGTCTATGATAAAATAAAATAAGTTAAGGCTCCAATAAGTCAGGAAAGAAAAATAAGAAGTTGTGCAGTTGTGCAGCCCGAGAGGAACATTTCTTCTGTTTCAAGAGGCGATTTATCAAAGACCTAAAATTAGGGAACCAGGAATGGGAGGGCCCAAACATATCTGCTGGAAGCGAGGGTGCCCGTATTATACCAGGACAACAGTTCCCAGCAAAATTACCCAAACTGCAAAAGTGCGGAGTGTGGACCAAAAGGGGGATGAGAAAGGACACCATTTATCAGTGCGACACCGGCCTGTGCAGAAAGGATTGCTTCACGGCGTAACACAAATCTATGGATTATTTTGTTGTTGTTTTTTTACCCCATTATTATACCACCTTATTATGCCCTGATGTACTCCGCCCAACTTTTTAAACTGAAATACCAGTAATACTCCAAACAAAACTCCAAAAGCCAAATGGCACTCACTCCCTTCTGAGCCCTACAGTGTGTCCAAACAGCAGTTTACTTCCACATATATGGCATCGCCTATACCCGAACCAGAACCATTTAACAATTTTTGGCGTGTGTGGCTCCAGTGGCACAAGCTGGGCATGGCATATTAGCTGCACCATCCGCAGCGCATTCATTTATGAAAAAGACCTGTGGGGTAAAAATGCTCACTACACCCCTTAATAAATGCGTTGAGGGGTGTATTCACTTCTCAGGGGTTTCTTTTATTATTTCACATCAGAGCCCTGCAATTGTGAACCAATACTTTGTAAGTCGCCAAATTAGGCATCAACTACACATGGTACTCTTTCATTCCTGAGCCCTGTCGAATGTCCAGGCCAAAGATTAGGGCCACATGCAGGATGTTTCTAAAACCGGGAATCCCAGCATAATAATTATAGTGCTGTCTTTTCAAGGTGGCACAAACTGGGCACCACATATTGGCATATCTATGGAAAAATTGCCATTTTCACTCTGCAACATCGAGTGTACACTAATTTCAGAAAAACACCTGCGGTGTTAACATGCTCACTACACTACACCCCTAGGTGAATACCTTGGGGGTATAGTTTCCAAAAGGAGGTCACTTTTTGGGGGTTTCCACTGTTTTGGTCCCACAGGGGCTTTGCAAATGCGACATAGCGACAAGAAACCAACCCTGAAAAATCTGCACTCCAAAAGCCAAATGGCGCTCCTTCCCTTCTGAGCCCTACCGTGTACCCAAACAGCAGTTTATAACCACATATGGTATATTGCCGTACTCGGGAGAAATTGCTTTACAAATGTTGGGGTTCTTTTTTTTCCTTTATTTATTAGGAAAATGAAAAATATTGAGCTAAACCTACGTCTTAATTTTTATTTTCACTGCTCAATTCTAATAAAATCGATGAAACATCCGTGGGGTCAAAATTCTCACTACACCCCTAGATGAATTCCTCAAGGGGTGTAGTTTCCTAAATGGAGTCACTTTTGAGGAGATTCCACTGTATTGGTACCTTAGAGGCTTTGGAAAAGTGACATAGTGCTTAAAAGTCAATCCAGCAAAATATGCTCTCCAAAAGCCAAATGGCGCTCCTTCCCTTCTGAGCCCTGCCGTGTGCCCAAACAGCAGTTTATGACCACATATGGGATATTGCCGTACTCTGGAGAAGTTGCTTTACAAATGTTGGGGGGCTTTTTCTTCTTTATTTCTTGTGGAAATAGTTTTTTCTAGTTAAAACTACATCTTATTGGAAAAAAAAGTAATTTTTTATTTTCACGTCCAAATTCTAGTAAAACCTATAAAACATCTGTGGGGTCAAAATGCTCACTACACCCCTAGATGAATAACTTGTGGGATTTTTTTTGGGTTGTTTCCTTTGTTTTAGCATCACAAGACCTCTTCAAACCTGACATGGTGCCTAAAATATAATCTAACAAAAAGAAGGCCCTGAAATCCTCTAGGTGCTCCATTGCTTCTGAACCATAAAAGTGATTACAATACAGGGACATACAGAGACTCCCCCGGTGACATTCACTTTCCCTTTTCTTCCTCATTTAGCCCAAAACAACATGACGACTTCTTCCAGCCACAAATCGCCTATGCAGAATTTGCAACAAAAACATCTTTGGCCCCACGTTTTTACAGCACCCTCCACACCTATTCACCACCCTCTACAAAAACTCACCCTTTATAGTGCCCCAGATGTAAATAATGCCCCCTCTTGGTGCCTCACACTTTAATAGCACCCCCCGCACAGTAATAGTGCCCCCTTTGTGCTAAATGTCAACTATTTGCCTATAAGGCAACTAACCCTATTTTTCACACTACTAACAGAAGGTATTGAATTGTTCCATTCACAAAATTCCTAATAATGAAAATAACCTTTATTAAAAGCACGTAACCTTAGGAATTATGTGAGTAGAACAAGTCAGTACCAGACTAACAGAAAGGTAGTAGTGTGGAAAATAGAGTTAGTTGCCTTATTGGCAAATTGTGTTTTATATAGTAGTTAGGATCCCTTTGTGTCCCTATATAGTAGTTAGGCCCTCTTTGTGTCACCATATAGTAGTTAGATCCCTTTGGTGCTTCAATATAGTATTTAGGCCCACTTTTGCTCATATATAGTAGTTTGGCTCACTTTGTGCCCTCCATATAGTAGTTAGGCCCCTTTTTTCCCTCCATATAGAAGTTAAGCCTTCTTGTGCCCTCCATATATATATATTAAAACCCCTTGTGCCCTCCATATAGTAGTTAGGCCCCCCTTATGCCCATATATAGTAGTTAGGCTCCATTTGTGCCCCCATATAGTAGTTAGGCCACTTTGTGCTCTTCATATATTGGTTACACCCCCCTTGTGCTCTCCATATATTTGTTAGGCCTCCCTTGTGCGCTCTATATAGTAGTTAGGCCTCTTGTGACCTCCATATAATAGTTAGGCCTCCTTGCGCCCTCTTTATAGTAGTTAGGCCCCCTTGAACATTCCATATAATAGTTAGGCCCCTTGTGCCCTCCATACAGTAGTTAGTCCCCCTTGTGCCCTCTGTAAAGTAGTTGGTTCCCCTTGTGCCCTCCGTACAGTAGTTAGGCCCCCTTGTGCCCTTCATATAGTAGTTAGGCCCCCCTTGTGCCCTCCATATAGTAGTTAGACCCCTTTGTGCCATCCATTAAATAGTAAGCCCTTGTGCCCTCCATTCAGGATTACGTCCCCTTGTGCCCTCCATGTAGTAGTAGAGCCCCTTTGTGCCCTCCATGTAGCAGTTAGGCTCCTTTTGTGCCCTCCATATAGTAGTTAGGCCCCTTTTGTGACAATAAGTGGATAGGTCCTCTTCCGTAGCCCAGTGTTGTGATGTCATCGCATTACCGGCATCATCACATCATCGCGTCACCGGCGCCGTGACGTCATTGCGTCACCCGCGCCGTGACATCATTGCGTCACCAGTGCCGAGAAGCCGACGTCCTCCTGACCTCTAGTAGGTCACAGGCCTTAAACAGCCTGTGGCCTACAAAAGTAGGCGGCGGGGCAGTGAGCCAATGGCTCTCTGCCCCGTGGCTTGAGAGATATGCAGCTCTGGGCCTGGGCCCACCGTGGTATCCTCCAGGGCCAGTCCGACGCTGCTTCTCTCTCTCTCTCTCACAATCTGATGTAGTCCGTCCGTGGAAGTAAGCGGGTGGGCAGCTAAAAAGTAGTTGTGGCACTGAAGGCAGGGGGCCCCTTTGGGCAAGGGGCCCTGGGCAATTGCCCAGTTTGTCCCCCTAATGCCGGCCCTGACTATAGAGGTACAGTAAAGGCCTTATGCACCTCTATGAGTGCCCTATTATGTCACAATATGCGTAACACTAGTATGACAATGAGACCTTAAACTGAATGTCAATACTGTGGCTTTTTCTAAAGCAAATTGTAGCATCTAACAGGTACTTTATTGACTTTTTTCATGCAAACGTTTATTGCACTTAAATGTAAAATTACCATGAGACCATAACAGTCTAATGATCAAGAGGGAATGAGAACAACCATTAAGGTCATTACAAGTGGGAAGTACCTTAATTTAATTAGTGAATATTATTAGTGGTTTTAAAGCATGTGGAAATTGGCGTCATTGCGCTGCTTGGTCTCTCGCACCTACAGTGCTTTTAGCAACCATAGAATTGAACTATTCAGTGCAATGAACTGGTTTGGTTACTTTCAACAAGGAAGTTGTCATTTCCTCTGTGCGTGACTCGTTTCATAGCACCAGATGAGTTACTTCATGCTTGGTGACTTTTCTCAATGAAATTACCTCCCCGGTCTTGCTGTTTGAACTTCTAATAGACAAACGAGACCTATTCTGATGTTGAAATGCTTTATTGTTGGCAAAGCTAGGTGTTTTTCTTTGATAGGATGTATGCTTAACAATAGGTTGTTATTCATCTTCCGTAATAAAAGGCAAGAAAAAGGTAATCCTTAGGTGCAAGATCAGAGTACATCAAATCCAATGCTACAATGCTGGCAGATTAAGAGTATGTTCACACGTATCGTATACGGTTGCCAACTTCCTTTTTTTTTGCTTTTTAATACTGGAAAATTAGGCTAAAAATCACGGACAGCCAGAATTTTAGTGGACAAATTGGAACACCAAATTGAAATCGTGAAGATTACTAGTAGTATATATCTATAGCATGTTTGCGTGAGTTTCCTCGGGATGGTGCATTTTCTCCGACACCCCATAAGTAGACTGATACTTGTGGGTTATTCGGCTTACTATAAAATTGTCTCTAATGTGTTTCTGGGACAGGTAAATTAGATTGTGATTTGTGAACCTCATTGGGGACCGGGACAGATGTGATTGGAGAGAAGCTCTCTGGAGAACTGCAACATAGGTTGGCTCTAGATAAGCAATACAAAAAAAAATGTAGCTTAGAATATTTATAGGAATACATTAGCAGTATTTACTATGTAATGTAAAATGATGATAATTGCAATCATAATAAACTGCACAAGCTCCTTATGCGTCCAAAAAAATTCATAGATTGTAAGCTCTTGCGAACAGGCTCCTCACTTCTCTTGTTTGAATTGTTAATTTGTTTTGTCAATATGTAATGTCTGATATTATCTGTACACGTTCCCTCTGAATTGTAAAGTGCTGCGAAATTTGTTGGCGCTACATAAATAAAGATTATTATTATTATTAATTTATTATTATTATTATTATTATTATAAGACTGTCCATGATTTTACTGACGGTGGGTTAACCTCATTCTTTATTCTGCATTTTGATGTTAAAAATTAAATTCCTACAAAGCAATTTTCATGCTGTGAGTCCTTTTTTACCCTTTTAAACACTCTATATATCACGATCAGAGGCGTAAGAGAGCTCATGGGCCTCGATTCAGAATCTGTACCAATCCAACCAACCTGTGCCATTTACATTACTATGTGATGGCACTAAAAGGACACATTTACTGTGTTGGGGCTTACTTAGGGGGCACTATTACTGTGTGTGTGTGGCTTTAAGGGCAAACTTAAAGGGGTTGGGCAGGAAAAAAATATATATTTTCTAAAAAGTGTCCCCCCAGCCTTGGTTTGCCTTCCCTAAAACCCCCTATTAACCTTCTAACCAGTTTCTGTTTGATCTCCATCGTCACTGCTGCTCTTTCTGTTTGTTTACATCCCTTGCTTCTGGTCCTGGCTGTTTCCTGTCTTGTAACCCACCATACCCATGATCCCTTGCTGTAGCTGAGAAGACAGCTTACAATCCACTCCCCCTTCCTCCCTCTCTCCACAGCATCCCGCCAGCTCTTTGCATACTGCCACGCCTCTCTATGTTCACAGGGTCCCTTTCTACTCCAATTACAGTCACCCAGCTCGCTCCCTGCACACTGTCACAAACACCCCCTAATAATCATTATTCTCCTCCATGTCCATCCCCATCTGTCCCTGCTCTAATTACATACACAAATGTCCCTCCCCACCCCCTTTTACAGCCTGATAGATGTAAGTCTGCCTACTCCACCTATGTGAAAAATCTTGCTACACACAATCCAGTCTGCATGTCTTCCTCACCTGCTGGATCTGTGCCAAGAGATCCGGTATTACAGCAAACACCAAACACTACTCCACACAATGGTAATACATTTTTGTTTACATAATTTACAATAAATGTATGTAAGTCTCTATCTGTCTCCATATCTCCCAACTTTCAAGTATCGCAAAGAGGAACAACCGATGCAGTGCGTGTAGGACTGCACATTAATTTTTTCTTTTAACAGGTTCCCGACCGCTGGCCGTAAATATACGGCCAGCGGCCAGGGTCTCTAAAGTCCGGCGTATAGTATATATACGGCCGCACTTCAGAGACTGTGCACGCGCGATCGCGTGCACACAGCTCTATGCCCTGGCTGTTGCTAACAGCCATGGGCACTGGGCAGAATGTCAGGGGTCAATCTTTTGGCCCCTGAACATGTGATCGCTGTGACAACCAATCACAGCGATCACATGCATTTCTGCATAGAAAACAGTGTGCACGCGATCGCGTGCACACAGCCCTGTGCCCTCGCTGTTACCAACAGCTCTGGGCACTGGGCAGAGTATCAGGGACCAATCTGATGGTCCCTGATCATGTGGTCGCTGTGAAAACCTATCACAGCGACCACATTTGTTTTATTTTGACTTTTCTGGCAGTAAATCTCCTGCCTCTTTTCTTCTCCTCAAACATTGTTTCAGTTTGAGGAGAAGAAGAGACTCGGGAGAATTGCTGCCAGAAGAATACAGTGAAAAAAAATACAGTTACACTAAAACATTCTCTGTATAGATAGATTTCTATCTATCTATACAATCTATCTATCCATCTATCTTTTTTTCTATCTATCTACCTTTCTTTCTTTTATTCTATTAGAATAGGCAGGTAGGGAGTATATAATTATATATATATCCACATATATATAATATATATAGCAATAGCGGTTTATTTTTTTGTTAGCGGTAGTGTAGATATATATAGCAGTTAGTTTGTGTGTTTTATAAAAAAAAAAAAAAAAAAAAAAAATTTGTTTAGTTAGTGTTAGTGTTAGTTACGTTATGGCGAGGAAGTTGTTTAGCGCCGAGGAGGCATACGCCATGCTGTGGTCTGAGTCGGAGACCGCATCAGAGATGGCGTCCGAGATGGAACCTGTTTTAGGTAGTGACGATGACAGCGTCACTTCAGGTTCATCTTCAGGGGACGTTGTCCCTGATGCAGTCGAAACTGCAGAACATGAAAGTGCAGGGCCAAGTAGCGCTGTAGCACGGGACAGCCTGGTCCCTCCAGTCCAGGCTCTTGTATGGGCACCTGCCCCATCTTTTGGGCCTAGAATCCACGGATTTACGGCCACTCCTGGCATAACCGTGGACAATACAAATTTTGTCCAAATGGATTACTTCCATTTATTTATAACGGACGACATCCTAAATCAGATTGTCCACGAAACAAATTTATATGCCACGCAATATATAAGGCAGAAACCTTCATCCACCCATGCCAGAGATTGGACGCCCACCAATTTGCAGGAATTAAAAAATTTTTTGGGGCTCACCCTAAATATGGGTATTGTCAAAAAGCCCTCCATTAGGTCTTACTGGTCAACAAGACCCGCCCAAGCCACCCCAGTATATTCTGCAGTAATGCCCAGGTCTCGTTATGAGACAATAATGAGGTTCCTCCACTTCAATGACAACGCACAGGCCCCCCCAAGTACCGATGCAAACCGGGATCGGTTGTTCAAAATAAGACCGCTAATAAATTCCCTGAATAATTTATTTCTGCAACTCTACACCCCTGAGCAGAATGTAAGTGTGGACGAATCCCTCCTCAACTTCCATGGCAGACTTAGCTTTCGCCAATATCTACCTTCAAAAAGGGCAAGATATGGCGTTAAGCTCTACAAATTGTGTGAAAGCGGGTCAGGATATACCACCGCCTTCAGGATTTATGAAGGGCGGGACCGCACAATAAATGTTCCTGGATGCCCCCCTGATCTTTCCACCAGCAGTAAGATCGTGTGGGAGATAATGCAGCCTCTGCTTCACAAGGGGTACCACCTGTACTGTGATAATTTTTATTCCAGTGTGCCCCTGTTTAGGCATTTGCATGCTGCAAGGACTGGGGCATGTGGTACCATGCGCAAAAACAGAATTGGTTTTCCACAGCAATTAGTGGGGAAGCGCATGGTAAAGGGGGACTCCTGTGCTTATGCATCTGAAGAATTGCTGGCGGTCAAGTTCAGGGATCGCAAAGACGTGTATGTGCTAAGCACGATTCATACCGCAGGAACAGTGGCAGTGAGGGAAAGAGGGGCAACATCGGACAAGCACAAACCAGAGAGCGTGTCCGAATATAACAAGTACATGGGGGGGGTGGATTTAAGCGACCAGGTTTTACAGCCCTATTTAGTAAAACGCAAAACTAAAACCTGGTACAAAAAGGTGGCCATTTATTTGTTACAGGTGGCCATCCACAACTCATTTGTGCTCTATAAAAAAAACAGAGGCAGAGACACATACCTGGATTTCCAGGAGAAAATTATTGAAGGCCTCATTTTTGATGTTCAGGACACCCGAGAATGCCCCCAGTCTGAGGATGTCACGCGACTGACTGAAAGACACTTCGTCAGTCGGATTCCCCCAACAGCAACCAGAAGCAACCCCCAGAAAAAGTGCCGCGTCTGCAGAAAAGACGGGCACCGCAAAGATTCCCGATATTTCTGTCCCTCATGTCCCTCGCAACCAGGCCTGTGCATTGAGCCATGTTTTAAAAAATACCACACTGTTCTGAATTATTAGATTTTAGTTAATTTGTTGAAAATATATTTGCCCTACATTACGTTTTTATTTTTCCCCTGATTTTACTCCAAGGGTGAGGGAGGGAATGGGTGGGGGGTGGATGTCATGTTTGATGTTTTCTAAAGTTCATCTGCTGGAGAGCTCCATTTGCATTAACCTGAAATTTCTTATTTTAGAAAACCCCAAAAAATAAATTCCCATTATACCCCTAGATGAATATTTTGGGATCTCTGCTTCGAGAGCAGATATTTTGGAAGTGTTATAGAAACTCTGTTGAGTTTTGTAAAACCAGCTTTGAAAAAAAGCGATTTGTGAAATAATCTTCTTCTATCGTCCGCCCTCCTACATCTCTATGTGATAAATAAGGCCCACATATTTGGTATCCCCATGCACGGGAGAAGTGGCAGAATGTGAACGGAGATTAATTTTGACCGTGGTCTATACCGTGTGTGAAAAATGCTAGCCTAAACTGACGCATTTGCTAAAAAAGTGCTGATTTTATTTTGTTCCATCTTATTCAAGAAACTTTCAGAAGATAACTGGACTTGCTAAAAATATGATAAACCCCTTGAAGGAAACCTTGTGGGGTCTACTTGTGTGAATGAAGTCATTTATGGGGTGTTTCTAATGTTTCAGCAGCATTAGGCCCCCCAGAAAACAGTATGCGGCTCTAAAATCAAATGCAAAATTCCTGGACCGAAAATGCCAAAAAGCCTCCTTTTATGCCAAGCCCTGGCACATGCCCGCACAGCGAATAAGGCACACATATTTGGTATCCCCATGCACGGGAGAAGTGGAAGAACGTGAAAGGAGATGAATTTTGGCCGTGGTCTATACCGTGTGTGAAAAATACTAGCCTAAACTGACGCATTTGCTAAAAAAGTGCTGATTTTATTTTGTTCCATCTTATTCAAGAAACTTTCAGAAGAAAACTGGACTTGCTAAAAATATGATAAACCCCTTGAAGGAAACCTTGTGGGGTCTACTTGTGCGAATGAAGTCATTTATGGGGTGATTCTAATGTTTCAGCAGCATTACACCCCCCAGAAAACAGTATGCGGCTATAAAATCAAATGCAAAATTCCTGGACCGAAAAGGCCAAAAAGCCTCCTTTTATGCCAAGCCCTGGCACATGCCCGCACAGTGAATAAGGCTCACATATTTGGTATCCCCATGCACGGGAGAAGTGGAAGAATGTGAAAGGAGATGAATTTTGTCCGTGGTCTATACCGTGTGTGAAAAATACTAGCCTAAACTGACGCATTTGCTAAAAAAGTGCTGATTTTATTTTGTTCCATCTTATTCAAGAAACTTTCAGAAGATAACTGGACTTGCTAAAAATATGATAAACCCCTTGAAGGAAACCTTGTGGGGTCTACTTGTGTGAATGAAGTCATTTATGGGGTGTTTCTAATGTTTCAGCAGCATTAGGCCCCCCAGAAAACAGTATGCGGCTCTAAAATCAAATGCAAAATTCCTGGACCGAAAATGCCAAAAAGCCTCCTTTTATGCCAAGCCCTGGCACATGCCCGCACAGCGAATAAGGCACACATATTTGGTATCCCCATGCACGGGAGAAGTGGAAGAACGTGAAAGGAGATGAATTTTGGCCGTGGTCTATACCGTGTGTGAAAAATACTAGCCTAAACTGACGCATTTGCTAAAAAAGTGCTGATTTTATTTTGTTCCATCTTATTCAAGAAACTTTCAGAAGAAAACTGGACTTGCTAAAAATATGATAAACCCCTTGAAGGAAACCTTGTGGGGTCTACTTGTGCGAATGAAGTCATTTATGGGGTGATTCTAATGTTTCAGCAGCATTACACCCCCCAGAAAACAGTATGCGGCTATAAAATCAAATGCAAAATTCCTGGACCGAAAAGGCCAAAAAGCCTCCTTTTATGCCAAGCCCTGGCACATGCCCGCACAGTGAATAAGGCTCACATATTTGGTATCCCCATGCACGGGAGAAGTGGAAGAATGTGAAAGGAGATTAATTTTGGCCGTGGTTCATACCGTGTGTGAAAAATGCTAGCATAAACCGACGCAATTGTTAAATTCTTGCATTTTTTTCCAATTTTGCCCACTTTAGTGAAAAAAAAAAAAATGATATATACTGACAAATGCCACTAAAACAAAGCCCTATCTGTCCTTTAAAAAGAGTGTAAAATTCAAAGATGAACTTTATTCACCTGCTGAGTTATAGTCATGTAAAGAAGCGCATAGCAAAATTGTGAAATTTGCTCTGGTCATTTAGCTGTAAAACAGCCTAGTCCTTAACCGGTTAAGCCACACCTCTAACCCTGCCCAATCCCTGCCCAAACTCATCAAGTTCAGCCCACACAGCATCATGCTCCCCTATTGCCTCCCCACAGTATAATGCCCCTATAGAACCCCCCCCCCCCACACACTGTATAATGCTCCTAGTGCTGCCCCCACACAGTATAATGCCCCATAGTGCCTCCCCCACACTACAATGCCAAATAGCTGCCCCCATACGGTTATAATGCCCCATATATGCACCCATACAGTATAAAGTCAACACAGATGCCCACATACAGTATAATTCCCACTCAGAAGGCAGGGGCGTAGCTAGGGGGGGCAGGCGGGGCATTTGCCCCGGACAGGACCCGGAGGATAGGGAAGGGGGGAGCCGAAGAGCAGCTGATCGCTGCTGACAGGCGCCCCGTATGTGGGACACCTGCAGCAGCTTAGGAACAGCCAGGACATTACGGCGTTCTGACTGGGGTCTGTGACGGCCAGGCAGTGGACCAGTCCAGTCACCTGACCTCACGTCAGTGACATGAGGTCAGATGACTCAGGTCAGGGGACAGGTCCACTCCCGCGCTGCAGCCTCCCTGCATCTGCCTGTGCTCTGTGCTCTGCCGAGAAGCAGAGAGGAAGCTCCGCCCACACACAGCCTGTCCTGACCTGTCAGCAAGAAGACATGGTGAGTGTCTCTCTGCGTGTGTTTGTGTGTCTCTGCGTGTGTGTGTCTCTGCATGTGTGTGTCTCTGCATGTGTGTGTCTCTGCATGTGTGTGTCTCTGCATGTGTTTGTCTCTGCATGTGTTTGTTTCTGCATGTGTTTGTCTCTGCCATCTACTACATTATCTGTACTCAGAGAGTTATCACTGTGTTATCTGCGGTGTTACATAGGACTGCAAGTATCACTACTACATTATCTGTACTCAGAGAGTTATCACTGTGTTATCTGTGGTGTTACATAGGACTGCAGATAACACTACTACATTATCTGTACTGTGTGCTAAATTACAATCTCAGCTCTGCTACACAGTACAGATAATGTAGTAGATGTTACCTGCAGTCCTATGTAACACCACAGATAACACAGTGATATCTCTCTGAGTACAGATAATGTAGTAGTGTTGCCTGCAGTCCTATGTAACACCACAGATAACACAGTGATATCTCTCTGAGTACAGATAATGTAGTAGTGTTACCTGCAGTCCTATGTAACACCACAGATAACACAGTGATAACTCTGATTACAGATAATGTAGTAGCTGTTGCCTGCAGTCCTATGTAACACCACAGATAACACATTGTGCTAAATTACAATCTCAGCTCTGTTAAAATGTGTTATCTGTGGTGTTACATAGGACTTCAGGCAACAGCTACTACATTATCTGTACTCAGAGAGTTATCACTGTGTGTTATCTGTGGTGTTACATAGGACTGCAGGTAAGGGTATGTTCACACGGCGGGGGTCCGTAACGGCTGAAATTACGGGGATGTTTCAGCCTGAAAACATCCCCGTAATTTCGGCCGTACCGGCATGTGCAGGCGCTTGAACGCCGCGTCAATTACGGCCGTAATTAGCGCTGCTATTCATTGGAGTCAATGAATAGCGGCTCCAATTACGGCCAAAGAAGTGACAGGTCACTTCTTCTACGCGGGCGTCTATTTACGCGCCGTCATTTGACAGCGGCGCGTAAATATATGCCTCGTGTGAACAGACAAACGTCTGCCCATTGCTTTCAATGGGCAGATGTTTGTCAGCGCTATTGAGGCGCTATTTTCGGGCGTAATTCGGGGCAAAAACGCCCGATTTACGTCCGTAAATAGGCCGTGTGAACATACCCTAACACTACTATCTGTACTCAGAGAGTTATCACTGTGTGTTATCTGTGGTGTTACATAGGACTGCAGGTAACACTACTATCTGTATTTAGAGAGTTATCGCTGTGTTATCTGTGTTGTTACATAGGACTGCAGGCAGCAGTTACTACATTATCTGTACTCAGAGAGTTATCACTGTGTTATCTGTGGTGTTACATAGGACTGCAGGTAACATCTACTACATTATCTGTGTTGTGTACATGTATGTGCCTGTGTGCGTATATATGGGTCTGTTTGTGAATGTGTCTTTGTGCTTGTATATTTGTGCCTTTTATGTATTTGTATATGATCCTGTCTGTGTATTTGTGTGTGTGTGTGTGTGTGTGTGTGTGTGTGTGTGTGTGTGTGTGTTTGTACGTCTATATATTTACCTGTTTGTATATATTCCTGATGTGTGTATGTATATTTGCCTGTATGTCTAAATATCTATCTTTATGTATGTACAGTATATATGTTCCAGCGTGTCCATATATGTGGTTAATTTTTGGTTTGTGTAGGGGGCGGCAATAGAGAGTCCCGCACAGGGCGCCATCCAAGTGAAGGCCGGCCCTGGCTGACACCAACCCTAGTCAGAAGGAACTCCGCCGCTGCCTGCGCCGCATGACCTCCTCGGCTTCTCCGGTAAGTCACACCAGGCAGAGCGGAGAGTGGTAGAGGTAGGCTACCGCTCACCGGTCTGTTCACAGTGTGGCGCTAAGTACAAGGGGGAGGAGTGTGGCGCTAAGTACAAGGGGGGCTGTGTGGCGCTATTTACAAGGGGGCCTGTGTGTGGCGCTATCTACAAGGGGGCCTATGTGTGGCCTCTTTAATTTATTTTCTTTTAATTTATTTTGATGTTAATTACATTATAGAACTATATCGCTTGTAAAATGTAGAAATGCTTTTATACTCGCGTTACATTAAAAAAATCGTGAAAAAAAATGACACCTCATTGATTGGTAGGGAAAGAAAACATGGCGAGGGGGAAGGAGATGTCGGGAAATAAGTTGGGGGGGGCGCCAATCTGAATCTTTGCCCCGGGTGCAGAAGAACCTAGCTACGCCTCTGCAGAAGGCCCCAATACAGTATAATGCCCACACAAATTCCCCCATACAGTATAGTGCCCAATAGCTGCCCCGATACAGCATAATTCCCCCCATAGCTGCCCCCATACAGCATACTGCCCACACAGCTACCCCATACAGTATAATGTCCCTATAACTGCCCTATACAGTTTAATGCCCCCATAGCTTCCCCCACACAGTATAATGCCCCATAGTGCCTCTCCCACAGTACAATGCCAAATAGCTGCCCACACACAGTATAATTCCCTCTAGCTTTCCCATACAGTATAATGCCCCACAGATGCACCAATACAGTATAAAGTCAACACAGATGCCCCCCATACAGTATAATGCCCAGACAGATGCCCCCATACAGTATAATGCCCAGACAGATGCCCCCATATAGTATAATGCCCACATAAATCCCCCCATACAGTATAATGCCCCATAGCTGCCCCGATACAGCAAAATTCCCCCCATAGCTGCCCCCATACAGTATACTGCCCACACAACTACCCCATACAGTAGAATATCCCTATAACTGCCCCATATAGTATAATGCCCCCATAGCTGCCCCCACACAGTACAATGCCAAATAGCTGCCTCCACACAGTATAATGCCCTCTAACTGCCCCATACAGTATAATGCCCCATAGATGCACCCATACAGTATAAAGTCAATACATATGCCCCCATAGTATATAGTGCCACATACAGTGCCCATGTATATAGTGCCACAGGGTCCCCTGTAGATAGTGCCCATATAGTGCCACAGTGCCACATCCCCTTGAAGATAGCGCCACCCCCTGTAGATAGCTCTACCCCCCCCCCCCTGTAGATGGCACTACTAGGGCTTCCTCTAGGAGCGGAATCCCCTGCCAGAGCTTCGGCCGTGGATTCCGCCCCCCGGGAGGAGCCCCTGACTTCACTGTCCATATATGGATAGTGATGTCAGAGGTTCACTCTGGGAGGGGAATCCCCAGCCAGAGCGTCTGCACTATCTACATGAGCACTGTGGCACTATATGGGCACTATCAACAGCGAAAGGAGACAGGTCCGGGATGTAGCAAAGGGAGGAGGGGGCGTGGACCCCGCGAGAGGAGGCAAGCAGGCAGTGGGACTAGAGGAAGAGCTCTGAAGAGCTCAGGGAACATCCGCCTGGCCCACTGCCTGTACACGTAATTGATGGCAAGCCGTGCCTTGGCTCAGCCGTATGTGCAGGCTGGGCTGAGACACGGAACGTCACAAGAAGTTAAAAATTCACAGGTGGTGCGGTCAGAACTCAGAAACCCTCGGACCTTGAAAAAGCAAGTATATTAGAAAATGACATGTAACGGGCAAATTAATGCATATTACAATTAAAAATTATTCCTGTCGAACCCCTTTAAGGTTTGGAGGGCACTAAGTGAGCACTATTAATGTGTGGAGTGCCCTAAAGGGGCACTTTTTAAAGTATGGGCACTAAGGAGGCATAATTACTGCGTGGAGGGCACTAAGGGGGCACTAAAATATATATATATATATATATATATATATATATATATATATATATATATATATATATATATACACACTACCGTTCAAAAGTTTGCGGTCACCCAGACAATTTTGTGTTTTCCATGAAAACTCACACTTATATTTATCAAATGAGTTGCATTTAAAATTTGCAAAGAATTCTTCGTCAAAGAATGCTCCATTTGCAGCAATTCCAGCATTGCAGACCTTTGGCATTCTAGCTGTTAATTTGCTGAGGTAATCGGGAGAAATTTCACCCCATGCTTCCAGAAGCCCCTCCCACAAGTTGGATTGGCTTGATGGGCACTTCTTGCATACCATACGATCAAGCTGCTCCCACAACAGCTCTATGGGGTTGAGATCTGGTGACTGCGCTGGCCACTCCATTACAGATAGAATACCAGCTGCCTGCTTCTTCCCTAAATAGTTCTTGCATAATTTGGAGGTGTGCTTGACAGAAGGCGTCAGGCACTCTTCCAGCATCTTTTCAGTTGTTCTGCATCTCACAAATGTTCTTCTGTGTGATCCAAACACCTCAAACTTCGATTCGTCTGTCCATAACACTTTTTTCCAATCTTCCTCTGTCCAATGTCTGTGTGCTTTTGCCCATATTAATCTTTTCCTTTTATTAGCCAGTCTCAGATATGGCTTTTTCTTTGCCACTCTGCCCTGAAGGCCAGCATCCCGGAGTTGCCTCTTCACTGTAGACGTTGACACTGGCGTTTTGCGGGTACTATTTAATGAAGCTGCCAGTTGAGGACCTGTGAGGCGTCTATTTCTCAAACTAGAGAGTCTAATGTACTTGTCTTGTTGCTCAGTTGTGCAGCGGGGCCTCCCACTTCTCTTTCAACTCTGGTTAGAGCCTGTGTGTGCTGTCCTCTGAAGGGAGTAGTACACACCGTTGTAGAAAATCTTCAGTTTCTTGGCAATTTCTCGCATGGAATAGCCTTCATTTCTAAGAACAAGAATAGACTGTCGAGTTTCACATGAAAGCTCTCTTTTTCTAGCCATTTTGAGAGTTTAATCGAACCCACAAATGTAATGCTAAAGATTCTCAACTAGCTCAAAGGAAGGTCAGTTTTATAGCTCCTCTAAACAGCAAAACTGTTTACAGCGGTGCTAACATAATTGCACAAGGGTTTTCAAGTGTTTTCTAATAATCCATTAGCCTTCTAACACAGTTAGCAAACACAATGTACCATTAGAACACTGGAGTGTATAGAGTGTATTTCTGATTCATTTAATGTTATCTTCATTGAAAAAAACTGTGCTTTTCTTTCAAAAATAAGGAAATTTCTAAGTGACCTTAAACTTTTGAACGGTAGTGTATATATATATATGTATATATATATATATATACACATATATATGTATATATATATATATATATATATATATATATATATACTGCATACTGCATATATACTGTATACACACTCCTCAACATTGAAATTGCAGCACATAGAAGGGCTAAGTCCCGGGTGAATAGATGGAACATAAAATATGTTTTTGTATAGTCTAGAAATGAGGCAATAACAGCTTTGTTGACCTGGGAGACGCTGGGCATAACAGTCCTTTCGGACCTGTATGAAGGAGGGCACCTGCAGTCTTTTAAGCAGTTAGTGTTGGAGTATGGCTTGCACTTATTTTTACAGGCAGTTCTAATAGTTGCTAGCGGGGATGTGGTTCTCTTGGCTCCACTCTGCATATGTGCTGGAAGGAGATTTTTCACCTACTTTTAGACCTTACAGGTATATCTTTTCCGTATAGCCCGGAATTGGCCATCCTCGATATTGGATTGGATGAAGTTCTTATTGACTTTCGAGTCCTCGTGCAGCACCTCTTCATTGCCGCTAGAATGGCTATTGCCAAATCATGGAAGTCTCCCAACTCTCCTTCCTTGTCGGAAGTGATAGGTAGGGTGAATGTTACCTGTCACCATGAAACCCTTCTATTGCAAACTCCCTCTGTTCATAAAAGGAATTTATGTTTTTGGGAGCTGTGGGCAAATTCAAAATATTATGTCTAATGACTTGCTTTCTTTGTAATTGTAATTTAAATGTTTTTTGTTTTTTTAATGTACATGGCATAGCGATGTTGTTTTATGTTTGTGTATGGTTTTTGTGTATTTTTTTGATGCTATCACATGTGTGTACTGCTTCTCCTATGTCCATGTTCCTAGGACCAAAATTTGGTTTGTACTGTTGGAAAAAGTTGTAACATTTCAATAAAAATCTATTGATTTAAAAAGAAATGAGGCAATAACCTACCATTGTCCCTAGTTGCACAACCCCAACCTTTATTCTTATGACCACAAACACACATTTTGCAAACCACCAGCTCTGCTGTTTGCCACCTCTGCAGACACTATAGCCCTGCCAATTTTTTTTAGATATGGGGTGCAGTTTTATCACCAGGGCTGACAATCATGGGGGAAAGGGATAATCAACAGGGATTGGAGTCTCCTCCGATCCTAGCCATTGCCGCCTGTTGCCACAGCCGCTGTACGTTTACACTGCAGGGCGGGAAAGTGCTACAAATGGGCTAGACATTTATCTCATGATTAATGTCATTGAGAGTTAGACTGGAGCTACACGGCAACTAAGGCCGCGACACAGGTCCCACCGCCAAAGATCGCTGTGTTGTACCGTTTGCATTGCAAGCAATAAAAGTGAATGTGGTTGGACGCGTTGTAACCCGCAACTTGCCGTGTCCACGACACGAAAGTCAGAAGAAATATAAACCTGCTGAATTTCTTGCAACTATGCCGTAGCCAAAGTCGCCATGTTATTGTCTTATTGCTAAGTTGGGAGAAAGATGTATGATTGATCCAGGGAAATTATCAGACAGCCACATGGGGCCAGAAAAGGGTTGCATTTAATGGACATTTATCTTTTTTCATCCACTGTAACTGAGACCCACTGAGAGTCTGCAAGGGCAGTTGACCATCATTCCAACCAGGGGCGTAGCTAAAGGCTTCTAGGCCCCGATGCAAAAGTTGTACTTGGGATCCCCCAAATTCTCTTTATGGCCAACGGCCCACAGCTTTCAGCTGCCACGTTGGGGCTCCTAAGTGATCGAACAATGCAGCACTAGCAGCTGGGGGCGTCGCTAAGGTCTTAACACATATGGGGCAATAGCTTCAATACATATACCTCCCCCCAAAAAAAAAAAGTATATGTGTGTGTATGTATGTATATATATATATATATATATATATATATATATATATATATATATATATATATATATATGGGAGACGGCATATGTATATGACTATGACCCCTATAGCAATGCTACTGGGTAGGATTACATAAAGCAGCTCAGCAAACGATATTACATATGATAGGATTAGATACATGGCTCAGAAGACTGTATCACATGTAATAGCTTTACATACAGGGCCCAGCAGACAGTATCACATATAATAGGCTTAGCTACAGGGCCCAGCAGACTGTATCACACATAATAGTCTTAGCTATAGGGCCCAGCAGACAGTATCACATATGACAGGTTTAGATGCAGGCAAGGCCATATTTAGAGCGGATGCTATCCTAGGCACTTTTAGTGCTGCTGCCCCCTATAATTCCCGAAGTCACGGAAACAGTGTAGCTCGCTGACATTGCGGCTCCAGTGCTGGACCAAGAAAGGTAAGTATAATAATTGCTTTGCTTTTTTGTGTGCTATTTTATGTGTTTGTGTTTTTTTACAGGTTCTGTTTTTGGACTACTTCAGATTCGAGGACTACTTCGATGACGGCTTTAATTTTTCTCAATAAAAAGGTTAACGAGGGTTGTGTGAGTTTTTTTTTCATTTCAATAAAATATGACTCTGTATTTTTTTTTTAACTATGTTACTACTGCCTCAGTAATGCCCACTGGCTGATTGACAGCCTGTTAGCAGGTGAAAAGGTTAACACTAATCCCCATTATTACCCAGGCACCAGTTTTTTTCCAATTATAATATTTTTTTTTAAATGACATGGCGTCCCCCTCATTTTTCTTAACCGGACAGATACAACATAGCAGCAGCAGCCTAGCATTACCAGGGTAGGAAGGTCCATGGTTTTTGGCCTTTCCCAGCTTAATAATACCGGCCTGCGGCCACACCAGTGTCCGTCCATCACTGCAGATGGTCGAGTACTGGAACGTACCAGGCTCTTCCTGGTACCCCTGATGGCAGTGGGTACCAGGGTAATAATGGGGGGTTAGTGTTAGCCTCTTCACCAGCTAACACTAGGCCCTTTTAGTAATGGATGCTGTCAATCAGCCTAGCAGACATTACTGAGGCAGTAGTAATAAAGTTAAGAAAAACACAGAGAAAAAAACTATTATATTGAAATAAAAAAAAACGCAAAAGCCTCGTTAACCTTTTTATTGAGAATAAAAAAAACACGGTCATCGAAGTAGTCCTCGAATTTGAAGTAGTCCAACAGCCGAACTCGTATAAAAACACAAAAAAAAAACACATTAGTAACACACAAAAAAGCAAAACAATTATTATATTTACTTTCCTGAGTCCATAACAGGAAACTAAGCGGTGTACATCAAGTGGTCCCAGGTTACCTCAGTTCATTAGCCTAATTTTATAAGTAGGCAAATGAACTTAGGTAACAGGCCACCACGTAATATCAACTAACTAATGACAGCTTAGAGCTGTCACTGCTTAGTTTGACTCAGGATCACCTGAGATGTGCTAGAATGTTAGCGCACCTCGGGTGCGTACGTGACAAAAAAAATCTAGCGTGGGAAGTCCTTCAGATACAAAGGAGTACCTGTGCTATGAGTTATTAGTGGTCATTCACCTACTTTCAAAAGTAAGTGAATCATTGCTAGTAAGGCGCTGTTCACATCAGCGTTCGGCATTCTGTTGTTCTGCACCCGTCAGAGGAGCAGTACAACGAAAATCCTGGAATTGCAGGCTCCGTTGAACAACGGAGACAACCGGTGCCTGCGGAGTCCCATTGACGTGCGCTTCTACTAGTGAAGCGCCTTTCACATACTAGAGACGGGGCAGCAGCAGCTCATCACATTCTCTTCCCTGCGCTCTGCTGCTGCCGGTTACAGCAGTGTATAGAGGGGGAAGAGCGGACAGGGTGCCGCCGCAGACCTACGCTTCTACTGAAGCACCTTTCACTAAGGTCTAAAGCACACGGCCGTGCCCGTAATCTTGGCCCGCGATTGCGGGCACGGCAGGCCGCCGACAGCCGCGCTCCCATACAAAGTATGGGAGCATGGCCCATAAAATACGAAAAGTAGGACATGATACATAATTCCTGACACGGTTCTATTGCACGGACACCTATCCATAGCAATACGGAAAGGTGTCTGCGCCCAATAGAACCGAACGGGTTTGTAATTGCGGACTGTATTACGATCCGCAATTACGGAGATTTTTTACGGTCATGTGCATGGAGCCTTACTAGAGACCAAACAGCAGCAGAGATAATCACATTCTCCTCCCTGCGCTCTGCTGCTGCCTGCTCCTCCATAGAGAACTGTATAGTATATAGAGGCAGAGAGTCACAATGGGGTCGTGCACAACTGACGTCAGGATGGGCCCGCTGCCCACCCGTACACACAGGCAGCAGAGTCCGTACACCGACTACATTCAAACGGTGTACTGATTTCTGCTAGCAACAGGAAAAATACAAGAAATAAAATGTAGTAAAAAAGTGTCAGGGTGGCCATTTAAACCCATATAACACAAAAAGGAGCCCAAATTCATCAGTAAAGTATATTATAAAACATATCTATATTACACATGATGCTAGAAAATTAAAAGTTGATTGAACGTTTGATTACGCTTTAAGATTTCCATAATAGATTTCCATCTATTTTTTTAGGCATGTTAATATGAACACTGAACAGTATCTTGGAACCTTTGACACATTGACTAAATAACTGAATAACACTAGAGACATCTTGTGGGAAAAGCACCAAACAGCAGCAACTCTGGTAGAAATATATTAAGGGCAATGATGTTTGAAAAATGGATCAAGTGAAGTTTATGTCCCCCCTCCCTGATTGAACATGTGAAGTTTATGTCCAGGGCCGGCCTGTGCGAGTGCACAGGGCGCTGCACCCCCCCCCCTGCCCCTGCATGTAGGGGGCGCCACTAGGCTCTGCTCTGTCCTCAGCTCCTCTTTACACACACGGGACAAACAGGAGCCGAGGAGCGTGCGTGCGTGCGTGCGTGCGTGCGTGCGTGCGTGTAATATCCTAATTGGGATACTGACTAATGGAGTCTGGCCTTGAGAGTCTGTTTGGACTCGTATAAATTTCAGTCGAATATATTTTGAGCGATGGATTTCCACGACAGTGGCCCTGTAAAAAAAAAAAATCTAAAAGTGGCCCCATGTTGTGGGTGGGGCCAGCACGAGTAGGCAGAGTAAGCAAACCGTTAGTTGTAGCCACATTGGTGATAGATGTAATAATACAGCTTTATTATGGTCAGCATTGGGCTGTGTTCACATCTGCATTGGACGCTTTTAGGTGGCTTTCACACCACAGTATTTCTATCAATGTAACGTATGTGCTGATAAATCTCCCAGGCAGTGGCGTAGCTATAGGGGTCGCAGCGGTCGCAGTTGCGACCAGGCCCCTAAGCCTGGGGGGCTCAAGGGCCCCCGTTGCCATACAACATGCTTGTTAAATAAAATTTCTGTGCCGTGAAGCTGCCACTTCCTGGTTACGGTCACATGGTACACTTCGTGTACCATGTGACTGTGTTGTCACATGACACGTCTTCCAGACAGTGCAGTGGAAGAGTCGGTGCGGAGGACTCCAGGTGAGCTGCACAGTTTGTGTTGTGTTGTATTGTATTGTGTTGTCTTGTCTTGTAATGTATTGTGTTGTCTTGTATTGTAATGTATTGTGTTGTGTTGTCTTGTATTGTATTGTATTGTAATGTAATGTATTGTGTTATGTTGTCTTGTAATGTGTTGTGTTGTCTTTTATTGTAATGTATTGTGTTGTATTGTGCAGTTTGACTCGCAATGTAATTTTGATACTGTAAATTGTTTTTAGCAGCGAGCTGCTTCGAGGTATCTAAAAGATAAAATGTGGTTTTGTCAGGAGAAAATAATATTTGTTCTAGGCTATTGTGTATTACAAGAGGCCAAACTAGTGCCCCCAAGATAGACTGCCCAACCTCACTTTGTTGAGCTATGTCGTTTTGAACCTTGCTACATTACTTCCACAAGGTCCAAAAAGGGGGGAGTAGTGATGACACTGATCAGGTACGTCTCAGTGATAACGCACAATTTTGCTTTGAATTAATGAATTTGGTTCTAGGAGGTCTACAAAATATGTATGAGACCCCAAAGAGTAATCCAGATGAAATGTGTATGAGACCCCAACGAGTAACCCAGATTTTGAGGTTTTCTGTGTAGATGGTTTCAGATTCTTCCAGAAAAGCAAATGTGGCACTGGGTATGCTGTGCTGTAGTCACTACGTATTGTGTAAGGCTGGGTTCACACGACCACATTAACGTCCGTAATGGATGGACGTATTTCGGCAGAAGTCCCGGACCGAACTCAGTGCAGGGAGCCGGGCTCCTAGCATCGTAGTTATGTACGATGCTAGGAGTCCCTGCCTCTCCGTGGAACTGCTGTCCCGTACTGAAAACATGATTACAGTACGGGACAGTTGTCCGGCAGGGACTCCTAGCATCGTACATAACTATGATGCTAGGAGCCCGGCTCCCTGCACTGAGTTCGGTCCGGTACTTCCGCCCAAAATACGTCCGTCCATTACGGACGTTAATGTGGTCGTGTGAGCCCAGCCTAACAGGTCACTCCCCTCCAAGAAATCTGCACAGGGGGCCGAGGTGATATCACTCACAGACGAGTCTTTACAGATTTAGATGGGAAGGAGGTGAAAATTGCCTGAACATGGTTAATTTTTTTATAGTAATCAGGTATGTACATGACCTGATGGGGTGGGCTTTACAAGTGTTCTGGATCTGATGGTGTGAGATTCTCAAGTGTTCTGGATTATCAGATGAGTGTGCAGTATTATATAACATTTGGTTTTTATTTTTGCGAATAAATAAGATTCCACGCGTTTGAAATAGTTTATCTATATGTAACATGGGTTTCCTTAGTAAACTTGTAAAGTAAGGCCGTATTCACATGAGCGTGTGCATTTTGTACGCGCAAAAAAACCGCGGCATTTTGCGTGCGCAAAAGGTCCATAACAGCTCAGTGTGTCATCAGCATATGATGCGCGGTTGCGTGATTTTCGCGCAGCCGCCATCATTATGACACTCTGTATGTTTGGAAACAGAAAAGCACATGGTGCTTTTCTGTTTTCATTCATAGTTTTTACTGCTGTTGCGTGAATCACGCGCGTCCCACGGAAGAGCTTCCGTGTGGTGCGCGTGATTTTCACGCACCCATTGACTTCAATGGGTGTGTGATGTGCGAAAACCGCACAAATATAGGACATGTCGTGAGTTTTATGCAGCGGATACACGCTGCGTGAAAATCACGGACTGTCTGAACGGCCCCATAGACTAATATAGGTCCGTGCGAGGCGCGTGAAAATCACGCGCGTTGCACAGACGTATTATACGTTCGTCTGAATAAGCCCTAAAGATACTTAAAGGGAAGCACTTTGCGCATTAGGACAAGCATATTCGTCCTGTGACAGCCGTCTCTGCGTGCAATCGAGAGCGGGGCAACGGCTGTAATACACAGCCACGGCCCCGCTCTGACAGCGGAGAGGAGAGAAACATCTTCTCTCCGCCGTTAACCCTTTGAACGCCGCGATGAAAGCAGATCGCGTCGTTCAAAGAGGGGGGGGGGGGACTGCACATTGATCGCGTCACAGAAGATAACTGTGACGCGATCAAAGCCCACAACTCATATGGCCAGACAGCCCAGGGTCCTTTGAAGGACCCCAGGGCTGTCTGAACATATTTCCTGTTGTTAGGGCATACTGAGGTATGTCCTAACAACTGCCTGTGTACGATCAGTAACAGGCTAATGTACTGGCATATAGATCTATGCCAGTATATTACAGTTACAAAATCAAAATGATAAATCCCTTTATGGGATTTAAAAAAAAGTTAAATTAATGTAAAAAAAAATTGATAAATAAATAAAAAGTAAATAAAATACACAGAAACACACATTTTTTATAATAAACTTTTTAAAATATAAGTCCCAAAACATGAAATAATATAGACATATTTGGTATCGCCCCGACCGTAACAACCTGTATAACAAATGTATAACATTATTTATAATGATCGGTGTATGGTGTAAAAAAATAAAAAAAATAAATAAAACTGCTGTGCAACTGCTTTTTTTCTGCATTTTCGCCAAAATAAAAATGTATAGAAATTAAACAATAATGTATTTGTACCAAAAACGGTACCTACATAAAGTACAACTCGTCCCGCAAAAAACAAAGTCTCATACAGCTACGTCGTACAAAAAATAAGAGTTATGAGCGTCGGGATGCAAAGAGGGAAATGTAAAAAAAATTGCTCTGTCCTCAAGGCCAAAATTGGCCGTGTCCTTAAGGGGTTAATATGATAACAACAAATTTTATTTATTTATATTCTTGTGTTCTACTTTTTACTTTGTTCTACATTTTACTTCTCTATGGGGGCTGCCATTTTTTTTCATCTCTGTATGTGTCGATTAAGAACACATACAGAGATGGAATACGGCACATAGAACCCCATAGAGAATGCGAACGGGAGCCGTTCCATTCACTGCAGCGTACGCCGTCTGTGTGGGAACGGCGCATGCTCCGCTCCCACACAGACCAAAACGAAGCTAGTTTGCAGAGCGACATCCGGCGCCATTTTCATGTGGACAGTAAGATGACGGCTCACGCCCATATGTTCAAGGAAGCGAAGGAGCAAGGAATAGGAGCGGAGGCGGCAGGAGCAGGTAATTTGTGTATGTGATGTGTGTATTATGTTCATGTGATACTGTCTGCTGATCACTGTATCTAAGCCTCCCACACTGTGCAGTCGCTCATAAAATGGCAGCACACAGTGTAGAACGCAGCCTAGTTTTGGCCTAAAGGCTCAGAGCCCATGTGGTAATGTCGGAATGCTTAAACCTATCTAAGAGATTCTGAGATTGTTTTCTCGTGACACATTGGGCTTCATGTTCGTGGTAAAATTTGGTCGATATATTCAGTGTTTATTGGTGAAGAATTGCAAAATTTAGAGAAAATTTTGAAAAAATTGCATTTTTCAGAATTTAAATGCATCCGCTTGTAGATGGCTATACCACCCAAAATAGTTACTAGTTCATATTTCCCATATGTCTACTTCAGATTGGCATAGTTTTTTGAACACTTATTTTTCTTGGACGTTACAAGAACATAAACAGCAATTTCTCATTAAGAAAATTTCAAAAGCCTTTTTTTTTTTTTTTAAAGGTACCTCTTCAGTTCTGAAGTGGCTTTGAGGGGCCTATGTATTAGAAACCCTGATAAAACACCTCATTTTAAAAACTAGACCCCTCAAATATTCAAAACAGCATTTAGAAAGTGTTTTAACCCTTCAGGCATTTCACAGGAATTAAAGCAAAGTGGAGGTGAACTTTGCAAATTTCAATTTTATTCAATTTTTTTCCTGTAACACAGGTTTTACCAGAGAAACACTACTAAATATGTATTGTCCAGATTCTGCAGTTTTTAGAAATGTCCCACATGTGGCTCTACTGCGCTTGTGGAATAAAACACAAGCCCTAGAAGCAAGGAAGCACCCAGTGCATTTTGAGGCCTCTTTTTTATTAGAATATATTTTAGGCAGCATGCCAGGTTTGAAAAGTTGTTGAGGTGCCAAAACCGTAGGAATCCCCCAATAGTGACCCCATTTTGGAAACTACACCCCCTCAAGGAATTCATTTATGGTTGTTGTTACCATTTTGACCGCACAGTTTTTTCACAGCACCTATTTGAATTGGGCTGTGAAATTTAAAAAAAAATGAAATTTTTTCCAATAAAATGTCATTTGTGATGAAAATTTCTTATTTTCACAACGAACAAAATACCCAATTTTGTTGCCCAATTTGTCCTTAGTGCGGCAATACCCCATTTGCGGTGATAAACTGCCGTTTGGGCCCATGGGAGGGCTCAGAAGAAAAGGAGCGCTATGTGTTTGTTGGAGTCCAGATTTTGCTTGATTGGTTTTCGGGTGCCATGTCGCATTTGCAGAGCCCCAGAGGAATCAAAGCAATGGAAACCCACCAGAAGTGACCCCATTTTGGAAACTACACCCCTCAAGGAATTCATTTATGGGTAATGTGACCATTTATACCCCATAGTTTCTTCACAGAACTTATTTGAATTGGGCTGGGAATTTAAAAAAAATATATTTTTTCCAATAATATGTCGTTTTAGCTCAAACATTTTTATTTTCACAAGAGATAAAATACTCCATTTTGTTGCCCAATTTGTCCCGAGTGCGGCAATACCCCATTTGTGGTGATAAACGGCCGTTTGGGCCCATGGGAGGGCTCAGAAGGAAAGGAGCGCTATTTGTTCTTTGGAGTCCAGATTTTGCTGGATTGGTTTTCGGGTGCCATGTCGCATTTGCAGAGCCCCAGAGGTATCAAAGCAATGGAAACCAACCAGAAATGACCCCATTTTGGAAACTACACCCCTCAAGGAATTCATTTATAGGTGGTGTGACCATTTTGACCCCATAGTTCTTTCACAGAACTAATTTGAATTGGGCTGGGAATAGTAGCCCCTTTTTCAATTAGATTTGCCTCATGCCATTTACAATTCTGCAAGCCCTTGATGGTTATGGCCAAGGCTGGATTCACACGAGCACATTACGTCCGTAATGGACGGACGTATTTCGGCCGTAAGTCCCGGACCGAACACACTGCAGAGAGCCGGGCTCCTAGCATCATAGGTATGTACGACGCTAGGAGTCCCTGCCTCTCCGTGGAACTACTGTCCCGTACTGAAAACCTGATTACAGTACGGGACAGTTGTCCGGCAGCGAGGCAGGGACTCCTAGCATCGTACATAACTATGATGCTAGGAGCCCGGCTCCCTGCAGTGTGTTCGGTCCGGGACTTCCGGCCGAAATACGTCCATCCATTACGGACGTAATGTGCTCGTGTGAATCCAGCCTAACAGTTAATGAAAACCCAAAATTTAGAGTCTCAGAAAAATTAGACTATTATATAAGCCCTAATTCAAAAAATTATTTTTAAAACAGATATGTTAGCCTACTGAAATGTCCAGTATATGCCCTCAATACTTGGTTGGGGCTCCTTTTGTATGAATTACTGTATCAATATGGCGTGGCATGGCATGGCGGTGATCAGCCTGTGGCACTGCTGAGGTGTTATAGAAGCCCAGGTTGCTTTGATGGCGGCCTTCAGCTCTTCTGCATTGTTGGATCTGGTGTCATCTTCCTGGACAAAAAAAAGAGAGTGTGACCCTTAGTGGCTGGCGGGCACAATATACATTTACACAGAAAAAGGCTGTCTGCAACAGCCAAGCCCAATTTCCCAGCCACCACAATATAGGTAAAATAAATAACTTTTATTCAGCTACGTATAGCTTAGACAGACCACATGAATAAATTAAAATTGTCAGCAGCCGAGAACCGGGCACACATATGTGTTATCGGACTCAACAGACACATATAGTTTTAGGCATAGGAGTATCAGTGTTTTCCCTATCCAGTTAGAATTGTAAAGTAACCAGTAAACAACAGTAGGTCCGGTCGACGGCAGTGTTTAAAATATTAGCAGCCCCCCCCGACATGTTTCGCTACTAAGTAGCGTCCTCAGGGGTCCACGGGGCTAATGGCCGCGCGAAATGAAAAGGATCCTGATATAGACACGTCAGATGACACATCCGAAGGTGTGTCAGGCCGAATAGCCAATGGCAATAAGGGAGACATAGCGGCCTCTCAGCTGTATTTAGCCGACGTATGAACAGCAGAGTAAGATAGTCCAATCACAGACAGGAAGCGGCGCATGCGTATGGAAGTAAAAAGAGAACTTAGTGCACTCATCCTGGCTCGGATCGCAGATGAGCCAAATAACAACATAGTGCCAGAGAGGTACGTTCTGGCTGCTCATGATTTAACGTTATGTACGATGGTATTACTTGCCATCATCGTCAGATTGACGCTGCTTGGCAAGTGTTCATCAATGGAATTAGCCGATACTGATGGTAATATGGTGATAGGGAGCCCATAATAGAAAAAGGCTATTGTTAAATAATTAAATTAGAGCCGATGAATTGCAGAAGTCAGAGGATGAACCCATAAGGAAGAGACCACTCTGTGTCCCGTCCCCACATTACCCCGAGTGAACACCCGAAAACCGGCTAACCTACCGCGTTTGAGATCAAAGGCAGCAAATATAGATCAAAGAGCTATTCATTATTACCAAAAAATTGGACGCATGCGCAATGTTATAAAAGCCATACTTGGAGTAAAGCACACAAAGGGGTGCAAATACATTGGATTCCTCGACAATACCCCATAGTATGAGATTTAGGCGAGGTGGGCAGGTGCCAAGTCCTGCTGCAAAATGAAATCAGCATCTCTATAGAGCTGGTCAGCAGAGGGAAGCACAAAGTGCTCGAAAATTTCTTGGTAGACGGCTGCGCTGACTCTGGACTTGATATAGCACAGTGGCCCAACACCAGCAGATGACATGGCTCCCAAACCATCACTGAAGGTGGAAACTTCACACTGGACCGCAAGACACTTGGATTGATGCCTCTCCACACTTCCTCGCGACATGTGAACAGAACCTAAACAAATCAAGCACAATTCAAATCAAAATTCACAGTGCCGACGAGATTTTTTTTTTTTCCTTTTTATTCCACATTTTGTTACTTGAACAAACAATACTTTGGTGTTAAAGGCTAAAAGAAAATAAAACTATACAAACCTGTTTAAAAACAAAACGCTATATATATTATACATTTTTAATCTTCAACTTTTAGCAGCACTTATGCTGGCCACACATACAATAATGTGTAGTCCTAGAATAACCACATATTCAATAGTCGTCTGGGAGTCATTATAGAGAAGAGGTTATGAACATGCCACTAATCTGGAATGTGTTGGACCATTTTCCATCAGCTCAGCTCGGTCATTCTGAATCTCACCAACCTGATTCTCTAAAGGTCCAACGTGACCGTTTAGGTCTAAGGTCTGAAGGTCTAAATGTCCAAAATAACCGCTTACATACATAGCCAAACTGGAATATGGCTTGATATTCAAGCATTGCATTGGTGGATAGAATAAGATATTTTCACACAAAATACATGAAAAGGTCATCTATAGGCTTCTGATCATCAGAACCATTCAATGACATCACCTACATGGCCAGGTTCTAGTTCCGATCCCTCGGTTATGCTGGGCAAGCAGGCACTGTTGCTTAAGTGCAGCATATCATCTTTTCTGTGTTTAGTATAGTACAACATTGTAAAATATGACTGACTATTAGACCTGAAACTACAATACTTACTAGTTGCCTATTTAGGAATAATAACCAAAAGACTAGTGTGTTCCACCTTCTTAAGCAGAAACAAAAAGGGAAAATAAAATATACGTGAAATCATTCTAGTCAATACCCAAAATACAGGATACAGTACTTTCATTTATATACAAAATAGATGCACTCAAACGAGAGGAAAAGTTGTTTCTTCAAACAGTAATGAGAGGTCACCAAACAAAACATTTCATTAGAATACTAGATCTACATTATATATTAAAAAAGAAAAAAATTAGCAAAATTAATGGCAGGCAGTGGCATAGGCAGAGAGGGAGTGTCAGAATCAACATAGAACTTCAGGGTGCCACATCATATCATTGCATCATGTGACATCACTTGGCTTCCTAGTCATTGAACGCCCATCTCTAGTTTGCTTAAGACAGCAGCCTTACTTACTAGTGTCACAGGAGCTGGATTTTTGCAGGCAGCAAACAGGAGTACAAAGTCGTCAAATAATGACTTCATGAAGCAAATGATAGCAGCACCCACCCCCCCCCCCCCCCCCCAAGAAAGAAAATTAAAACCAAAGAAAATAAAAAAAACTGCCTACACCCTTGACTTCACGTTTTGTGGCGTCCACTATTTGGCAATTGGAAGTAACTTGCAGTCTTCTTTTCTCTCTAAAGGGCTTTACAAAAGTTCAGTGCGCTAGACCTCAGCATGGAGTGTTGAATAAAGTCTAATGGCAAATTAATTTTCTCTGTGGGTTGGCGGCAGCAAATCAAACTGGTTTGGTGGTCCGATTATATACTAGGTGTTCTGTGTCTTCTGTTGCGGAAACAACAGTAGGGTTTGCATTTGTTTGGCGCTTGCGACTGACTTTCTTCTTTTTCAAATAACAGTATCCGATTACGGCAACTACAACCAGGATACAGATGCCAAGAAACACTGCGATTGCCACTTCAACTGATCCTGTAGAAGAGAAGCACACAATTATTTTCCTTATTAAACAAGCTTCTGACCTATTTGTCTCCTTGTTTTAAATTGACAATATGGCAGCTTTTAAGTGGTTGTCCACTACTGGACACTATCCAGACCCCGGACCAATCAGCTGCCTGCGGTCACCGGTTGTCGTTGCACAGTATGCAATGTACGGAGCCAGAAGCAGTTGTCTCCATACACTGCATAGCGGCCATGTTACCGAGCTGCAGCACGGCCACTATTTCGTGGCCGGAGCCATCTGCTTCCATCATGGATATCCGGAGCAGCTGATTAGTTAGTGCGGGGTCCCGGGTGTCACACCTCCACCGATTGTATACGGATGACCTACCCGGTGGATAAGTCATGGTTGTCTGGTAGTGGACAACCCCTTTAATTAGTGGGTGTCTGCGTGCGGAGTCCCCACCATTTGCTAGGATAAAGGGGCAGAAACTTTCAGTAAAGCACAGTGCCCCTTCTAATTTGATAAGCGGATCACGGGAGAACTGAGGAAAGTGGTGTATGGGCTTATCGGAAGTCTATGCCCTATATACCAAGAAACCCCACCTCTCCCAGGATCAGCCAAACAAAGCCAAATAAAGCCAAGTGCACAATTATCAGCATCATACAAGATGGTAACCACATAACAGTACCTTATGTTGGCCAAATAACACTTTAATAGTGTCTCTACCAAGATGCACTGCAAAAATATTATACTGTACAGCGCCTAAGCAGCAGTGCCACACAACACATGTAAATCCTACCTCACACTGCTTAAATATCGTTATACAGTGATCCATACATAAGGTAAAATTATAATAGGTCTATACAACATCTAAATAATATTATTACACAATATTAGGATTCCTGGCAGTCACAAGCCTTGGGTTGTAGACAGTCACTGGTGCTCCCTTCAACAGGTACCCTTTAAGTCCTGCCAAGCCTCCTTATTCTTTTTCTGCCCTTCCCAGCAATCCTCATACATTTTCCCTAGACGGATGAATTTATAGCAAACTATCAAAACAATAGATGCGCTGCTAAGGTGTGTCACTTGGAGGATTGCCTACACTGGATACAACTGCCGCAAACTCCCAGCTTTTACACGTCATAACATTATATTATAATAAAAATAATCTGTTCAAACAATTCACTTACCTGAACTCGCATCTTGAGCATTTGCATCTCCCAATTTAAAAATATCATTCTCTGTTAATAAGAAAAGTTTCTGTAAGTTTGAATTTCTCGATAAAGTTATTAAAGGGAGTCGGTCACTAGAAATGTATGAAACTAGCAACAGGGTAATAGGTTCAGGTTAGCCTATTCGAACGTTTATTACCTTTTTCACATGGGTGCCTCTCTAGCAGAGAATATCTTTTTATTCAGTATATGCAAATGAGCATTTTGGAGAAACGGGGGCATCACCATTGCTCCAAAATGCTCTGTCTTCTTACCCCAGTCCAACCCTTCCTCCCTCCATTGATTGACAGGGGCCAGGAAGTGTAATAGAAGAGTTCACGCCTGACCACACGTGCAGCTCTGCTTCATAAATCGGCGTATACGCAGTACATGCTTGAGGTTTCACCGCTCTAAAAATCGGCAGTACTGCGCATGCGCCGATGACGTCAGACTTCAGGGGGTTTTACATAGGCATATAACGCTCGTTTCCGATAATTGCCCTGTGTAAAAAGGGCAGCGATCAGCAGACGAACGAGCAAACACTCGATCTGCTGGTCATAGTTTTTAAAAAAAGTAAAAGATAGGTTTTCGGCAGCACATCTCCCTGTGTAAACAGGGAGACACGCTGCCGACATGATAATCTATGGGAACAAGCGATCGGAGTAACGACCGCTCATCCCCATCCATAGCTCCGTGTGACAGGAGAAGCAATCACCGAACAATCGCCAGCGGGTGTTAAAGGGCCTTTAGCCTACTTTATATTACCCGGTTGCTGAGAGGAGAGAGGAAGAGAGAGGAGGAGGAGAGAGGAAGAGAGAGGAGGAGAGAGGAAGAGAGAGGAGGAGAGAGGAGGAGAGAGGAAGAGAGAAGAGGAGAGAGGAAGAGAGAAGAGGAGAGAGGAAGAGAGGAGGAGAGAGGAAGAGAGAGGAGGAGAGAGGAGGAGAGAGGAAGAGAGAAGAGGAGAGAGGAAGAGAGAAGAGGAGAGAGGAAGAGAGGAGGAGAGAGGAAGAGAGAGGAGGAGAGAGGAAGAGAGAGGAAGAGAGAAGAGGAGAGAGGAAGAGAGAGGAGGAGAGAGGAAGAGAGAGGAGGAGAGAGGGAGAGAGGAGGAGAGAGGAAGAGAGAGGAGGAGAGAGGAAGAGAGAGGAGGAGAGAGGAAGAGAGAGGAGGAGAGAGGAAGAGAGAGGAGGAGAGAGGAAGAGAGAGGAGGAGAGAGGAAGAGAGAGGAGGAGAGAGGAAGAGAGAAGAGGAGAGAGGAAGAGAGAGGAGGAGAGAGGAAGAGAGAGGAGGAGAGAGGAAGAGAGAGGAGGAGAGAGGAAGAGAGAGGAGGAGAGAGGAAGAGAGAGGAGGAGGTAGGAAGAGAGAGGAGGAGGTAGGAAGAGAGAGGAGGAGGTAGGAAGATACAGCAATAGATTGATAGTACTCTGCTAGATGCAGTAGTATTTTAAATGTTATTGAGATCGCTGTCAAAAAGATGTGGCTGCAGTCCACATCAATTGTTAGGTGTTAATTCGCAGGATGATAGCTAGCGACAAAACACGTTGGGGGGACGGGAAGACTGTAGTTGAATGTTTTAATATACCATGCGATCCTTCAAGCGAACACCTAACAATTGATGTGGACTGCAGCCACATCTTTTTGACAGCGATCTCAATAACAATTACAATACTACTGCATCTGGCAGAGTACTAATCTATATATCTTTGGATAATTTAGGCTGGATATTTAACATTTGTTCTGCTTTGACTCTTTGTTCCATTACTAATAAAGATTACAGGTATGGTGCACAGCCCAAGCTGCTGCAAAACCGAATATGAAGAACCTCGCGTTTCTTATTAAAAAAAAAATATATCTTTTTTGCATCAATTGGGGTGTTGTGTTAAATGTAGAAACAGTCTCAGAAGCTGCAAAACTTCTAAGAAGAGGTTCTGCCCCAACTGGTACATAGGTTTCATTTGGCTCGCAATGTGGTGCCCCCAATAACCGTGAAAGGTAATCGGTGCAGTACTGACCACTTCCCCGCTCTCAAGCTACAAAGTCTGCCCCTTGTAATCCCAGTGGGATAGCGGTTAACTTTGATCTGCTGAGATCTTACTGCCTCCTAATCCTGCTCATCCACAAACTTCTCAACCATAAAATTACAGCTGGTTTCTGAAAATCTAGAAGCCGGGATTACGGAGTTGAGAGCACCACACGGTATCCTGACAAGTTCCCATAAGGGTGCTGGCCCTATGGACTAGTATATTGTATAAGCAGCATGTTCTGACATCATAATCCCCCAGTAAAACATATATTAGCTATACAGAGACAATACCCCACAGCGAGATACACTTACCAGTAACCCCTCTACAAAACTCGGCACAGTCATGTTCATGAACAAAGTTATTTCCATTTCCCATACAGCCGCCATAGGTAAAGCCCATGCACTTCTCGGCTACCGGATCAAAGTACCAACGAGAAAAGCTGGCTCGACATGGACCAGTATCAGGCAATTCCACACATCGAGCTAAAACAAGTGGAAAATAACAAAACACACGTATGATCAGTAAGGAAAAACCACACCCGCTGGTGATCTATTGAGCTTTGCTATATAGCATATACCTTTATTGTTGGGAACGTCCAAGTCTTGCAACTTTTTGAATTCTTTATCATCTAGAAAGAGAAAAAATATTTTTCAATCTGCAAATAGTAAACTGTGTGCAAGGTCAATTACATTATATGAGCAGGTTCACTAACCAAATAAACAAAAGGGATCCGGAAAGCCGATGTATCGGAGTACGGGCTTATATACTTTCTATTGAGCCCGTACTCCGATACATTGATTTCCGGAAAAAGCCGAACAGACATGAAGCGGCTGAGCGCTCGCACGAGTGATTTTGCCGCTTCGTTTTAGCGATTGGTTGGGTTCTCAGTGTTCGGACCCTCACCAATCCAAACTTCTGACATGTCACTATGACATATCAGAAGTTTGTCAAATGTTTAGTTATCCTTTAAAGATCATAAAGATCATTCACAAACTATTGATAAGGCGACGTGAATAGGACTGCATGTCTATAGTCTCCTGGTTTACTATAAAAAAAAACAGTCACGTACGGATGGAAAATTCTGGGTTGGCCAAGGACTAAATTCCATGAAGACTAAAATGTTCTAAGCACCAGATGGAGAGAAGGAAAGGATACTCACAATTTTCACAGGAAGCCTCATCAGAACTATCACTGCAGTCTGGAGTATCATCACATTCTAAAGCAGCATCAATGCAGCAGCCATCAGCACAGCGGTACTGGGTATGAAGGCATATACCATCACAAACTGCAGAGACAGAGGCTGGGTAAGTAGATGTTCAGCAGAGAAATACAAATCCATTGTAAAAAAAGGTATTTAACTATCCAAAACTGGTTTTACAGCTTGTAGATGGCCCTGTGCACCCCACTCCATATTGTGAGGCTCTAATGCACTACACAAAAAACCACACAATACGCAAGTATAAGTGCCATACAGGATGGTGCCTAAATAAGAGTGCCATACATTGGCCAAATAACACCTCCATACAATTTCCTAAATAACATGGGTTTAACCGGCAGAGTAGCAGGCACAGTGGCTACTGTGGGCCCAACAAGGGGGCCCTCAGGAGTAAGATACGGTTAGTGTTAACATGTATGATGGAAGGGTAGAGGAAAATTAAAATGTGGCCCCACTGTTGCTTGTTACACCCCTGCGGTCTTCATTATCACTCTACTGTGACCCTCATTGTGTGCAGTATCCCTCTACTGTGACCCTCATTGTGTGCAGTATCCCTCTACTGTGACCCTCATTGTGTGCAGTATCCCTCTACTGTGACCCTCATTGTGTGCAGTATCCCTCTACTGTGACCCTCATTGTGTGCAGTATCCCTCTACTGTGACCCTCATTGTGTGCAGTATCCCTCTACTGTGACCCTCATTGTGTGCAGTATCCCTCTACTGTGACCCTCATTGTGTGCAGTATCCCTCTACTGTGACCCTCATTGTGTGCAGTATCCCTCTACTGTGACCCTCATTGTGTGCAGTATCCCTCTACTGTGACCCTCATTGTGTGCAGTATCCCTCTACTGTGACCCTCATTGTGTGCAGTATCCCTCTGTGACCTCATTGTGTGCAGTATCCCTCTACTGTGACCCTCATTGTGTGCAGTATCCCTCTACTGTGACCCTCATTGTGTGCAGTATCCCTCTACTGTGACCCTCATTGTGTGCAGTATCCCTCTACTGTGACCCTCATTGTGTGCAGTATCCCTCTACTGTGACCCTCATTGTGTGCAGTATCCCTCTACTGTGACCCTCATTGTGTGCAGTATCCCTCTACTGTGACCTCATTGTGTGCAGTATCCCTCTACTGTGACCCTCATTGTGTGCAGTATCCCTCTACTGTGACCCTCATTGTGTGCAGTATCCCTCTACTGTGACCCTCATTGTGTGCAGTATCCCTCTACTGTGACCCTCATTGTGTGCAGTATCCCTCTACTGTGACCTCATTGTGTGCAGTATCCCTCTACTGTGACCCTCATTGTGTGCAGTATCCCTCTACTGTGACCCTCATTGTGTGCAGTATCCCTCTACTGTGACCCTCATTGTGTGCAGTATCCCTCTACTGTGACCCTCATTGTGTGCAGTATCCCTCTACTGTGACCCTCATTGTGTGCAGTATCCCTCTACTGTGACCCTCATTGTGTGCAGTATCCCTCTACTGTGACCCTCATTGTGTGCAGTATCCCTCTACTGTGACCCTCATTGTGTGCAGTATCCCTCTACTGTGACCCTCATTGTGTGCAGTATCCCTCTACTGTGACCTCATTGTGTGCATTATCCCTCTACTGTGACCTCATTGTGTGCAGTATCCCTCTACTGTGACCCTCATTGTGTGCAGTATCCCTCTACTGTGACCCTCATTGTGTGCAGTATCCCTCTACTGTGACCTCATTGTGTGCAGTATCCCTCTACTGTGACCCTCATTGTGTGCAGTATCCCTCTACTGTGACCCTCATTGTGTGCATTATCCCTCTACTGTGACCTCATTGTGTGCATTATACCTGCACTGCAACATTTTTTTCCAGTGCTGTGATGTCACTGTGTGCATGATGCCTATACCATGCCACCACGGTTTGTATAATTCCCGTGCTGTAACATAATGGAGTAGGTTATCCTGGTAATGTGAAATCACTGTGCACATTATCCCTATACTGTGACATCACTGTGCCCATAATTCGGGTGCTGTATTCTTTTACTGTGACATCACCGCATATTATGCCTGTACTAGGTCCATTCTTTTCATTATCCTTGTGCATTGGGAAGAAACAAGAGGGGAGACCAAAGGAATCATAAGAATTTCATGCTGCGAACTCACTGCTGAAGGGTTTTGCTATGGAGCTTTATGGTTACATGGTACATCTCTGCTAAATAAAAATTCTGTACAATGCTATACAATGCCTAAAGCTAGCCATATGATTAGAGGACTTGTCCCCCCTCTTGACACGTCTGCTTTAGTAAATAATCTTATTCTCCACGAAGAAAAAAAAACAATTCTGAAGAATCTTTTATTAGTACTCTACGTTGCGCCATTCCTCTGTTATTCCTCCTAGAAATGTATGTATGAATGAATTAACAACTAGGTGTTACCAGTTAGTACTATATCTGTACATAGACTGTCAACACTGGACATTGTCAGAGTGAGACCGTGTAGCGGCACACCCTTTTGACACGGTGAATGGTAACACCCAGTTGTCAATTTATTAATACATTTCTTGGAGGAACAGCAGGAACACAACGCAGGGTTCCTTAAAATTACGACCCCTTAAAGTAATTACGGAAATAAAACATGCCAGGAGAGGTGACAGGTCCTCTTCAAAGTTTGGGATCGAACACAATGCAATAGTACGTCGGATTATTAGTAGGAATGATTGACCGTGAATCTGGACTGACAGATCAGGGGCATAGTTAAAGAAAAAAGATGGAATGCGCTTGCGCAAAAGTGGCGAATGATTGGCCAGCATTTGTCGATCATGCCATACACATAGTTTCCCCCTTATGACCGACCAAAAAAAAAAAAAAACTAAAAAAAAAAAAAAACTATCAAAACCAAATCGCTTTTTCAGCAGACAGTGGTCAATCACTACAAATTTTCATTCGCATAAAAAACAACAACGATGTGTCGAAATCGGACATTTTGGCTAACTTTCAAGTTGCTTGTATGGCACAATACAGTGCTCAAATAGCTCCATACATGCCCAGCCACCTGTGGGGCAGTGTTCAGCACACTGCCGCCGCAGTAACCAAGGAGTAACAACAACCAGTTAAAGCTTTTTATTTAAAAAAAAAATTAAATTAATAAATTGTAGCTGCTGACAACCTGAAATTCTTGGATATATTACATAAAAAAATAAAAATAAAACACATGTCCTTCAAGTTTAACCATTCTCAATCAATTATAAGTCATTCATTGCTAGATTCGTTATAACCCCTAGGCCTCATGCACGCAAACGTGTTTGTGGCCGCAATTCACCCGCAAACCCCAAAAAAAAAAAAAAAAGAAGGGCTATAGAAGTCGTACAGAGCAACAAAACCAAAATGCATTTACCTGGCTGCAGTCTTCTTCCCTTACTAGAACCATCTGCAAAACAAAAATTCATGATCGGGTTGAAGCAACCGTTACCAGTGTTTTGAAAACAACCTATGTGAATGTCCGGTCAATAAAATCCTGAAAATCATGGTTGTGGATATTGGTGGCATTCCAGCACCTTGGCCCCTACAAACCGGAGAACAAGCTGGACCCAATTTTGATCCCCTTCTAAGGCTTCGTTCACATCCGCACTGGGACTCCGTTCATGGGTTCCGTCGAACCTTTCCGTCAACGGAACCCATGAATGGAATCCAAACAGAAATAAACGGAAACCATACAACCTATGCACCACCATTGATTTCAATGGTGACGGATCCGGCGCACATGGTTTCCGTTTGTCTCCATCGTGTAAGGGTTCTGTTTTGACAGAAATCAATAGCGCAGTCGACTACGGTATTGATTCTGTCAAAATTAACCCTTACACAACGGTGACAAACAAACCATTTGCACCAGATCGGTCACCATTGAAATCAATGGTGATGCAAACGGAAACCGATGGCTTCCGTTTGGACTCCGTTCATGGGTTCCCCTGACGGAAAGCTACGACGGTACCCATGAATGGAGTCCCGACGCAAATTTGAACGAAGCCTTAGTCACTTTTCAATGTATACAATGCGAATTGAAGAAAACACACAGGGGGAGCGGAGGAATTTATTAAAGCACTTTGTGCCGCTTTTTGCACAAACCCCCCCCCCCCCCAAAAAAACAACTCAGTCGTTGTGACCTTTGCATTTTTTTACGTCGCTTCCGCCACTGTGGAGAGGAGGCGTGGCCACCCACGGCAACAATTTCACTATAACGAACGCCAAAAGCTGGCATAAATTATAGCAGAAATCTGATCCAGCCTATAGCTGCCATACATTTCCCTTTCTGGTGCACAGACAGCCAGATATGCTCCTAATTTATTAAGAGGCGTGTTCCTCTTAATAAATTAGGTACATTTTACTTTAGCGCTTTAAGACTGGCGTACAAAACACTCGTCTTAATAAATTCCCCATACAGAGTGAAAGGACATTATGGATACCTCAGACTTTATGGGCAATTTACTCAAAGACCGAGAGATTGGATAACTAGTCATAGCCTTTAACGTGAATCTCCACCTATAATCATCAGGTTTTTAGATTGAAAAATTCTATGCGGAGCGGTTTCTTTATATAGATTTATAGTGGTCAGTAAATCAAAGCTACAAATCCCCTGCATACGGTAGATATTGTACAGAACATGCTGGCTAAATGCTGCCACTAGAGGGAGTTTAAGAGATTATTGCATACTGTTTCATGTAGAACAGTAACTCCCTCTAGTGGCCAACATAAAGAATTCCAAGTAGGTTACAAATTACGTGACCATAAATTTGAGTTATTGTGCTATACAAGTTAACGGGAAAATAAAAGATTCGCTCTTAACAAAACGAAAATATATCCACACACCTACACTTGTTTATAACCCAGCCAGAAACACAAAAAAAATTGGGTATATATATATATATATATATATATATATATATATATATATATATATATATATATATCCCTCAGGCACACGACCGTAAGGATTTTTACTGTCCCCGAATATGGATCCACATAGCCGCCCGCAATTGCGGAAGCGCCCATAGACTTCTATGGGCGAGTCCGTGCCGCAATTCCGGAGGACGTGTTCCATCATTTCTACAGCCCGGGCACACATCTATAAATATACGGAAGGGTGTTCGTGACCTATAGAAAAGAATGCGTCCGCGATTTCATCCGTAGTTCCCTGATCCGTAATTACGGTTGTGTGCATGGGGCCTCAAAGGTCGGAGAACTGCAGGCTCTCCCCAATTTATATCAAGCCCTAGCGCCGAGTTAGTTACTCCGGTTGCACCCTCCTGATGCGGAGGGCTTTTTGGTCCTTCAATTTTTGCCTTTTTTTGGAGTTTGCTATATAGAGAGTCTATTCTGCCTTTCCCCAACATCTACTTGATTTTTACTCCTCATTGGAGTGTTGGGAGAGGGGGGGGGCGGGACACACATTTATTGGCTTTTGCTTTGCTGCTTTCGGATAGCGCATCGGCTCAAACAAAATAAAAAAAATACAAAACTCCAGACAGCAATATACAATGGTAATGGAGGGGTATATGGCAAGAAATAATTCTCATCATTAGAGATTAGGTGCTTTGGTCAGCGCAATTGGCCTTAGTCCATTTGGTGTCCAACCACCCTAGTACCGAGGGGCCTGGTAAGAACGGTCTGGTTCAGGGTGCAATAAGACACTGTAGCAAGCCCTTCTGTTGCCCTCCGTTAGTCAATGGGAGTCTCTGCTTTTACAATGCTCCTTTTCTTACCCTCGATTTTCACGCCGGCGACCATTGGCTGAAGGATGAAGCAGACCTCCTGGCAGTGGGAGTAGCAGGTGCAGCGTGAGCAGTCCACAATATACAGGCCAGCACGAACAGCCTCTCAGACTCAGAATTGTTACGGCAAACACTTGGCGCCAAGTGCGGATGGGAGTAGCGTTGTTACGCACACGCGATGCTCTACTCTCATGATTAAATTAATAGGTTTTAAAAAATAATTGGAATTAAAAAAAAAAAAAAAAAAAAAGTGGACATATATGTTAAAGGGTAACTTAAACAAACTTTTGCTTGGTGGGGATCTGAGCACTAAGACCCCCACCAATCCCTAAAACGAAGCGGCTTGTGTGAGCGCTGAGCCGCTTCGGGTCTGTTTGGCTTTTTCCGGAAATCAATGTATCTGTGTACGGACTCAATAGACAGTCCATGAGCCCGTACTCCGATACATCGGCTTTCCGGAGACAGACGAACACAAACTAAGCGGCTGAGCGCTCACACCAGCCCTTTTGCAGCTTCGTTTTAGTGATTGGTGGGGGTCTCAGTGCTCGGACCCCCAATCAAAACTTCTGACATGTCAACAGTTTGTCAAACGTTTAGTTACCCTTTAAGGCAAAACATCATTTGGGAAAGAAGCGATGAGGTATTTTAAAAGCTATACTACACATTCACATGATGATCGGCTTACAGAAAGTTTGTGGGACCAGAAATTAAGCATCCACCTTCCTTTTGAAGAGGTTGTTGGTTTTTTTTTTCAATTATTAATTCTAAAGAGCAAAATGTACCTGCATGTTCACCAGAAGTCACACAGGTTTGCTTACAGTCCTCTTTTCTCACATAGTTGTTTTTGTTTGGGTTGCAACCTCCAAATGCAAACTCGTCACAGTCATTTACTTCTGGGTTATAATACCATCGCCTAAAGGAACCGCGGCACCGACCAATTTTCTTAGGTGATAGACAGTGTTCTGTGATACAGATATGACAAATTAAAAGATGGTTTAAAACTATATTTATTTCTTTACTACAGCAAAAAGTAGCAGAAGACATTGGGGCAGATTGACCAAGACTGGAATTTCATATACAAGTCTTAATAAATCTGTCGCATCGGGCATGTGCCTTTAAATAAATCTTTCCGCTGGCAGCGCGCCATCCATTTCCCCCCCCTCCCATCAGACATAAAATTTAAAATAATGCTCACCTCACCTATCCTCCCCTCCGGATCCCCCTCAGCAGGCTGCGACTCACACAAGGTCTGGACGTTAAGAAGTCTAAGGGTCCTATACGCGACGCAGCACTCAACGCCATCAGTGCCGAGTCATATACAGGTATAGGCCTCTACCTTGCTACGCCACACAGTTAGATTTCCGCTATACACATTCTAATAAATTTGTGGGGCACGGTGGCCAGTCCCTTTTTTTGTAAGCAAAGCCCCCTTCTCAAAAATAAAAAACTGCCGAGGGAGACTTAAAAGAACTAAAAGTCGCCATTTTCAGTGCAAATTGTGACTTTTGGGCCTTTTTGCGATGGACTCCAAAAAAACTGGCGCAGAAAGGTTGATAAATTTCCCACATTGTTTTCCTAGCTATTACATGTATTTCTGTAGGTGGTCGGACAATTTTTTGAGCTGCTTGGTACACACATTTAAGGGGGTGAAGGTAGAATCCAGTGAAGTATAAAAAAAATTGCAAATAAAGAGTAAAGAAAATACTACACAATTTGTGGTTCTACCAGAACTAGGCCTTATTCACACCAACGTTGAATACGTCCGTGCGAAGAATTATTCTATACAAAACGCGGAGTCCCGTTGCAGATACATTGGATCACTTATGTTGTACTGCTCAGGAGTTACAATGGTTCAAAACTAGTTTGGCGTGCACTCCAGTCCCGCAGTGAAGGTGCGGCTTCTCTTCCCTAAACATAGACAAAGCCAATCAAATAAACACCCACCACATTTTTTTTTTTTCCACAGAAAACAACGTACTAGGGGATTTTAGACAACTTTTTAATTGGTACATAGAAGCTGTATCGTGCGCTCAAACCCGAATCCGTCAGATCAGCGGGACTGACTGCTTTGGTGACAGCGGGTCCTGCGTGTCGCTGACAAGCAAAACCCACGTATAAAATCGATCACCTTTAAGTCATGTCATGCTGACCTGATGGAATCGGGTTTGAGCGCAAGATACAGCTTCTATATATCCTGGGTACAAGAAGGTAAAAACCATTAAATACGTGATTTTCTTACAAAAAAAAATAAAGAATTTGCTCAATGTTTTACGTAGCCTTTAAAGCAACTTTAACGTCCATGAGTCATATACAGGTTAAAAAAAAAAATATATATAAAAAGAAAAAATCCGCTGCAATTAAAACGTTGTGCTCAAGCGTTGGGTGTTTATTTTATTGGCTTTGATCCTAAAGTACAGTCTAGATTATAATCTAGAGCGGCGTTCAATTCTGCAGAGCTGAAATCTCCCATGGATCAGGTCTATACAGAGCTTGCTCTGGTGATTAACATACAGGGAAGTGAAGTTTTTACTTTACATAATGTGATGTAGGGGAAAACTTACTGTCCCGCTTTCATTATAAGGCTGGAATCAGAGGTCATTACGTCCGTCAAGGACGGAACGTATTTCGGCCGCAAGTCCCGGACCGAACACACTGCAGGGAGCCGGGCTCCTAGCATCATAGTTATGTACGACGCTAGGAGTCCCTGCCTCGCTGCAGGACAACTGTCCCGTACTGTAATCATGTTTTCCGTACGGGACAGTTGTCCTGCAGCGAGGCAGGGACTCCTAGCATCGTACATAACTATGATGCTAGGAGCCCGGCTCCCTGCAGTGTGTTCGGTCCGGGACTTGCGGCCGAAATACTGGCCTATTTTCAGATGTAAATCGGGTGTTTTACGCCTCGAATTATGCCTAAAAAGACAGCTCCATTACGCCGGCAAACATCTGCCCATTGCTTGCAATGGGTTTTACGATGTTCTGTTCAGACGAGGAGTAATTTTACGCGTCGCTGTCAAAAGACGCCCGCCTCAAAGTGCATGTCACTTCTTAGGACGTTCTTGGAGCCGTTTTTCATGGACTCCAATGAAAAACAGCTCCCATAACGTCCGTAAAAGACGCCGCGAAAAATGCGAGTACTAGCAAAAACATCTGAAATTCAGGAGTTATCGCCTGATAACAGGTCTGTATTTTCAGACGTTTTTGGTTGCTACGTGTGAACATACCCTTAGGGTATGTTCACACGGCAGCGCCAATTACGTCTGAAATTACGGACCTGATTTCAGGCGAAAACAGCTCCTGAATCACACGTTTTGACAAGTGCACGCGTTTTTCATGGCGTCTTTTACGGACGTAACTGGAGCTGGTTTTCATTGGAGTCAATGAAAAACGGCTCCAATTAGACCCAAGAAGTGACACGCACTTTGAGGCGGGAGTCTTTTTACGCACTGTCTTTTGACAGCGGCGCGTAAAAAAAAAAAAACCCGTCTGCACAGAACATCGTAAGACCCATTGAATTCAATGGGCAGATGTTTGCAGATGTTTTTTCGGCCGTATTTCGAGGAGTAAAATGCCTGAATTACGTCCGTAAATAGGGCATGTGAACATACCCTAAGAGTTCAGATAAGCCCTTATGGGTGTATTGGACGACAAGATTGTTGCCCGTTTCCAATAACTACCTGAAGTATAAAAAAAAAAAAAAAAAAAAAAAAAAAAAAAAACACACACACTAGAAATATAGATTTACTTCACCCAAATATTCCCACCCTGTGCTTTTTTAGGACACTCGTGATAACACTCACCTTCAGTCTCTTCCTTTGCTAGCACGGTGATGGTGACCGTGGCGGAGCTCTGATGATTTACGGTGTCAGTAACTACCAACTCAAAGACGTACTGTCCGTTCAGAAGATTCGACACTTGTAGATACGCTGGTTGATCTGCAACTGGCTGCAAGAGAATTTTTATTCAAGATGAATAAACAGCCGTTTACAGCAGACAAGAGGTCCCCTTTAAATTTAGCTGAAAGATGTCACAAGGGAAGAGGTTGTGGTTTTTTTTATTTTTATTACAAACAAAAATATGAACAAAATATAAAAAGGGATGGTTGACAGAAAGCAACGTCTGTATAGTGCGCACTAGATCGCTATTCCACCGTTGACCTATATGGACTCATATTTTATCTTTGTGCCACATGATATACTCTATGCCAGTGATCACCAACCTCTGGATTTCTCTAGCGGTTGCGAAACTACAACTCCCAGCATGCCCTGGCAGCCGAAGCAAATGATGTGCTGGTGAAACCAGGCTTCTTTATTATGGGACTGCCTTAATGTGAATGTACCAGAAAATTATGAAATTTATTTTGTGGGATTTAAGTTTTTATGCGAGTAATCTACGTTCTGCACGCACAGCCTCCCTGCTCTTTATTCGGTGCGTGCGCAGTACTGCAGATTTTTTTTTTTAAATTCTCTGCATTTTTATGTAATTGATGCGTAAAACCACAGACGGCACATAGATGTGCCGAAAAAAAAACCACCAATATTGGACATGCAGTGAGTTTCACGCAACGGTCACCCCCGCACGTCTGAATGGCCCCACTGAAAGCAACAGGTCTGTGCGCTATTTCAATGAACAGCACACGGATGAGAATCAAGCTCGTCTGTATAAGCCCTTAATGGCGCAGCCTAGTTTGGGCCTCAAGGCTCAGACCCCATTTTTCAAATCAGAGAGGTGTCGTTTTATGTGGGAATAAATTTTGAATAGTTTTATTTATCAAAGCGATTTGGAGATGGTTTTCTCGTAACACATTGTACTTTATGTTAGAGGTAAAATGTGGTCGATCCAGTCAGTATTTTCTGGGGGGGGGGGGGGGGGGCAGCAAACTTACATTTAGAAAAATGCTAATCGTTCTTAAATTTTCAGTTTGTAAAGTCCTCCTACACAGCCCATCCTGGTCCGATACGATCAGCTGGTGAACGAGCATTTGCTCGTACATCCGCTGATCGATGCCCTGTTTAAATAGGCAAATTTTCGGGAACGAGCGTTCTTTAAATGCTTGTTTGCGTTAATTGGCCGTGTAAAAGGGCCTGAAGACAGATACATAAACACCAAACAGTTACTAGTTACCATTTACTATCCGTAGCGGATTGGACAGCGATGATACACGCCCCCTTGCGAATTATACGCTCCATTGACAGTTCAGGGGGCGATTTAAATATCAGGCGCCAAATATAACGGCACCGATATCTAAATAACGGAGAAAGATAGGGAAAAAATATAAAGTGCCCCAGGGTTTGTACGACCCTGCCCATTACATGCTGCACACGTATGAGCAGGTGAAAGTTTTTTTTTTTAAGGGGATCTTGTCAGGTTGAAAATGCAGTCCAATCCTATAAGCGGCATGTTATTTTGCAGCAGGAGCTGAGCAGGTTTGTGGGAAAAGATTCAATATAACTTACATTTTATTGATCTAAACCTCTACTCATAGTGAGCTTAGGAGTCCAGTGGGCGGTCCTACTCTGACATATCTCAAGTCCACTCATATAGGGAAAGATGTCAATCATTGAGTAGGACCGACCACTGGACTCCTAAGCATAGAAAGAGCAGGAACTTCAATTAAATACAGGTTATACTTTTTCCACACAACTATATATGTATCTGCTTAGCTCCTCCTCTATAAAACATGATGCCCGCAGATAGGACGCCATGTTCAATGTGACAGGTTCCCTTTAAAGAGGCTCTGTCACCAGATTTTGCAACCCCCATCTGCTATTGCAGCAGATCGGCGCTGCAATGTAGATAACAGTAACTTTTTTTTTTTTTTTTTTTTAACGAGCATTTTTGGCCAAGTTATGACCATTTTTGTATTTACGTAAATGAGGCTTGCAAAAGTCCAAGTGGGCGTGTATTGTGCGTACATCGGGGTGTTTTTACTACTTTTACTAGCTGGGCGTTCTGACGAGAAGTATCATCCACTTCTCTTCACAACGCCCAGCTTCTGGCAGTGCAGACACAGAGCGTATTCGAGAGATCACGCTGTGACGTCACTCACTTCCTGCATCGTGTCGGCCACATCGGCACCAGAGGCTACAGTTTATTCTGCAGCAGCATCAGCGTTTGCAGGTAAGTAGCTACATCGACTTACCTGCAAACGCCGATGCTGCTGTAGAATCAACTGTAGCCTCTGGTGCCGATGTGTCCTCGCTCGTCCGACACGATGCAGGACCTGGGGCAGGAAGTGACGTCACAGCGTGATCTCTCGAGAACACGGCTGTGTCTGCACTGCCAGAAGCTGGGCGTTCTGAAGAGAAGTGGATGATACTTCTCGTCAGAGCGCCCAGCTAGTAAAAGTAGTAAAAACGCCCCGATGTACGCACATAATACACGCCCAGTTGGACTTTTGCAAGCCTCATTTGCATAAATACAAAAATGGTCATAACTTGGCCAAAAATGCTCGTTTTTTTAAAAATAAAAACGTTACTGTAATCTACATTGCAGCGCCGATCTGCTGCAATAGCAGATAGGGGTTGCAAAATCTGGTGACAGAGCCTCTAATATTTTTATGAGGTATGCAGGAAACTCTGGTGTATTGTATGTTCGGCATTCGGTAAAATATTATTTTTTCCAGATATTAGACATTCTCTACAGACAGCAGACAACCACAATATGCCAGTTTCACACTTTTTTGCTTTTTTTTTTTTCTTGCCCGCCAAGTATTTTTTTTTATGCTAAAACAAAACTGGATGTAAAGCTATGGACAACACTCCAATTCTATTGAATACCAGGATGTATAAACCTAGAAATGCTACACTGGTATATTACGGTACAGTTTATAATCTCACAGAACAATAAATAATGCCGACTGCTACACCACCGACCCATTAGCTACAGACGACTGTTATAAATTGTAATATTCTTGTTTTGTGATATTTACCTCAAAAGCAACATCAGGATCCCCGGAGAGTAGGCTCCATTCGTAATTTACAATGCCCTCTTTATCCCAGCTTTCCATTCCACTCAAGGTGACTTCCTGGTCGGGCTGAGTTTTCACATCTCGGCTTAGTCTGGCTATGGGAGGATCATCCTCTCCTAGAGAAAAGATGGTTGACAAACATAAGGTCATACACATCAGGAAGCGGACTACTGTAGAATCTATACAAAAGTAATCAGGGGGGGGGGGGGGAAGCAACAATCAAGTCACTTAGATGGAGAGGCGTTGACCAAAAAAAATAAAATTATATACAGAGTATATAAAAAAATTAAAAAAAAGTAGATCATATATATATATATATATATATATATATATATATATATATATAGTAATTTTGAAATACTTTCAAAAACAAATAAAAAAACAAAAAAAAAAAAAAAAGGATGAAAGTCCCCTTTTTAGCATATGGCCAAACTTTTTTTTTTTACATTTTATTAGAAAGATTTCAAAATCTAAAAATGTCAGCAAAAAGAGTTAAAAGAAGCTACAGATTAAAATAGTACAGCGACTTGCATCATGTACGCATTTCGATTCATATCATACCAATAAAAATGTTAAAGTATTACAACGGTATCGGGAATTGAAACAGTAAAAGACTCTAAGGTTTGAGCTTCCTAAAGTCGGACACGGTAGCATAAAAGTTAGGTAAAGTATTATTGTATATTTCAAATACCACTAGAGAGATAGGGCAACGACTGCAACTTCTTCGTAAGTCCCTGCCCAGATTTCTCAGAACACAAGATTCCAGCTCTGGGACTCTCAGCGCTGGCAGCCAACATGAGCCGCTCACGACACTTGTCAAAATTGAAGAACGTCAGACTAGTAGATACAATCAGCTACTTTCTACATTGGAAATTTGCATCCCGCACCCAAAGATCACACAATACATCAGTTTAATCAGTATATTCTTAGCAGGTAGTTTAAGAACATCCATGATCCACTGTATGATCTGCACATAGACATTTTTTGAGGGATACACAATCTAATATCTATGGGAGAAAGGTAAAAAAATGAATGGCGCAGGTTAAATTTTATCGGCTTGCGATTCTAGTGTGATTAGCGTGGTCACCATACCAGAATTTGGACTTCGATATGATACTTTGTGTAGTATTGCGATTCCATACCAGAACGAAAACCTTTCCATCAATAACAATAAATAAAAAAAATTCTTCCATTTTTGGACGTGAGGCATGTGGTGTGCCTCACATTAATAGTAATTAACCCTATAATGTTCCTCAGTCACAAAGGACAACATCGGGTTAATGTGTGAGGTGCATGATGGGGTTAATTCGTATTAATGAGGCACATGGAGGTTCAAAATTCATAATACCTCGTGCCTCACATTAATAAGTGAAAGAGCAGCAGTTTTTATTTTATAACAGCGTAAACATCATAAATGATGCTATAAATTTGTTATTACGGTCGCGACGATACCGAGTATGTGTATATTTTATGTATTGAGACTTAATTTAATGTTTTTTTTAAAAAAAAAGTGTGTACTTTTTTTTTTTATTGAACATTACTTTCTTTTTCAACTTTAATGTACTGGCATATATCTATATACTGATTGTACTAACAGGAAATATGGTCAGACAGGCCTGGGGTCCTTCAATGGACCCTGGGCTGTCTGACCATATATGCCATGTCCCTCGATCGTGACGCATCCCCCCCCCCCTTCTCATTTTCCCCTTGAACTTAGGGGAATAGCAGCGGAGATGAGGTTTCGCTGATCTCAGCTGTTAGAGCAGGGCTGCGGCTGTGTAATACAGCCACTGCCCCGCTCCTGAGACGTGTGCGCGCGCGGTCAGCATGAGGTGATGCGGCCGGCACCGCACTAATGCACAGGCATTGTAGTCCGAGAACATGGGGGTGTTTTGCAGTGCGCCTGACATGTTCTGTCTTTAGTGCCGGCGCTAGTTAGTGCAGCGCTGGTCGCATCACCTCATGCGGACCGCGCGTGCACACACTTGTTGTCAGGAGCATTACAATACAAATGCAAGTGTTTCATGCAGTCCCATTACCACAGGTTTTTTAAATCCAGCACCTCGCCACGTAGTGGCCTCTACAGAGATTTGAGAGAGAATAGGTCCTAAAGAGCTCACTGAATTCCACCGTGGTATAGTAACAGGACGCCACCGTTGCAACAAGTCCACTCGTGAAACTTCTTCCCTACTAGATATTCCACCTTCAACTGAGTGGATAAAGTGGAAGCACTTCGGAACCTTAGTAACTTAGCCGCAGAGTGGTAAAAGTGAGGTTACAGAGTGGGGTTACCGAAGCGCATAGTGCGTGAACATCGCCAACCGTCTGCCGATTTAATAACTGCAGAGTACCAACCATCCTATGGCATGAACATCCGCACAAAAAATGGTGTGCCACGAGCTCCATGGCAGAGCAGCTCCATACAAGCCTTAAATCACCAAGCACAATGCCAAGCATCGGATGGAGTGGTGTAAATCAGTCCGCCACTGGACTGTGGAAACGGGTTCTATGGAGTGATGAATCACGCTTCTCTATCTGCCCATCTGATGGACGAGTCTGGGTTTAGAGAGTCCCAGAAGAACCTTTACCTGCCTGTCTGCATTGTGCCAGCTGCAAAGTTTGGAGGAGGAGGGATAATGATATGGGGTCTATTGAGCTCCTTAGTTCCAGTGAAGGGAAATCCTAATGCTTCAGCATACAAAGACATTTTGGACAATTGTAGCTGTGCCACAGTGCACAAAGCAAGGTCCATAAAAGGCACAGTCGGGTGAGTTTGGGGTGGAAGAACTTAACTGCCCGCATAGAGCCCTGACCTGAACCCCATCCTAGACCTTTGGGATGAACTAGAACGGAGATCATGAGCCAGGCCCTCTCCTCCAACATCAGTGTCAGAACATTTGTGAGGTCCTCTGGAAAAATCTGCAAAAGTTTCCAGACACTCCAAAACCCAGAAGAGCGGAAGTTGTTTTAGCTGCAAAGGGGGGGGGGGACCAGCTCCATAATAATGCCCATAGATTTAGAGTGGGATGTCACAAAAGCTCCTGTAGGTATAATGTGTAGGGGTCCAAAATACTTTTGTTCATATAATGGCAGCCACTTATTTTCACCTGCTTCATAAAATGAACTTGTTTGATCTGCCAATATGATAGATTTGGACAAATTTCATTGTTGGCTGCATAATCTTTTAGGCAATGGTTGTTTTAGGTCTTTAACTAAGGGGTTAATACCCCCCCTTTTCCCTACAGAGCAGGAAAACAGAGCCCTACTAATAAAGGCACAAGACTTGTCTAGTCAAGGAAAAAAAGTTTGGGGTCCTGCCACAAACTTTCAATACGAATAATCATCAATGGAAGTCCTGCAGGAAGTCTGGCCAGCTCACATTTTAGCCTCCAAAAACGGTCCTCATTCCTTTCACACAGCTTTGTGACTGATTTGGTTTCCACTGCTTTAAGCAAAAAAATCTATTACAATCCGTATCGCAACCGTTTTTCGCACAATAGGCCAGGAATCTAAAACCTTTTTTGCTAAATTTACAATATTTTTTCTGGGAAATTTTCAAGTGCTATTGTACCAGTAAGGCCTCCCACACACGAGCATGTTCGGTTCGTGATATACGGTCCGTATGTCTGCCGCATGTCCCAGACCGAACACACTGTGTAACGTCTATGGCCGAGGGCCGTCGCTCATACTTGCCCTCTGACGGCCCCGGCCATGGACATCGGTGTTCTTGGCGTCATCTCCCTTCAGGGAGACGCCGGCACTCACTTCCGGGTTCTGGGACGGTTTCCCGCATGGCGCACACACGGTCTTAAAGGGCCAGTACGCGTCCAGCTTTCATCACTCAATTAGCCCAGAATGCTGCTGGACTATAAAAAGGGCTCTGCCCACTTGATCCTTGCCTGAGCGTTGTTGTCTACCTAAAGTTTGTCTTGCAAATGGTCTCAAAGAGTTTCAGTTCCCAGTGTTACCTGTTCCTGCTGCCTGTACCCTGTATCCCGTGCGATCGTATCTACAGAGAGTGAAGTTGTGTCTTCCGCTGAATCTACTAAGCCTTCTACTACAGTGAGTCAAGTTGTGTCTCTGCCACTGTCTACATTGCCTCAGGTACCCGTTCTGGACTATAGACATTGTTTTGTACCTAGTTGGCCAGCTGCTAACCCGCTACGCGGTACGGCCAGTGGGTCCACACCCCACGCCGTGACACTGCAGGGAGCCGGGCTCCTAGCATCATAGTTATCTATGACGCTAGGTTTCGTGCCTCGCTGCCGGACAACTGTCCTCTACTGTAATCATGTTTTCAGTACGGGACAGTAGTTCCGCAGAGAGGCAGACACACCTAGCGTCATAGATAACTAGGATGGTAGGGGCCCGGCTCCCTGCAGTGTGTGTTCGGTCCGGGAAACGCGGCTGACGTACGGACCGAACACTCTGGTGTGTGTGAGGTGAGGCTCCTAAGAGTGGGAAAACTCAACAGTAAATTGCCAAGTACAAAATATAAAAAAAACCATTTTACAGTGATTTACTGTCCCAGTGTAGCCTATATAAAAACACAAAATGATAACCCGAAGCATGTGCCACATGTCACCCATATCAACGACAGCCACAAGACTTCCCCATAATAATGAGAATGGGAGAGAAAAAAAAAAAATCCTCGACAGTTGCGATCCCTGGATGGGTGAACGTAACCACTGAGTGTGGTCTGGTGAACTGCAGCGGAATAAAAGCAGTCCGTGAATATGCGCTCTGGACCACAAGCTCCTCTACCATCCTCACCACTATCCCAAGTGCTGGCCACCAGATGATGTGGTGCATGCCAGGAAAATTCTCACATGTCCCATTTCCACCACATGTGCCTTGGGTTTGCCACCTAAGGACTTGGCTATTTGGCTTTCGAGACCACTGAGTTCCAGAGAAAGTACACACAAACCATGAGAGTCTTCCACAAATCTAGTCAATTTCCTTTCAATCTACTCCATTTTGGCAGTAGACAGGCTGAGCCTCATCTAAAAAGGGGTGTAGATTCATTTACCAGGACGGATACTGGAGATCGTGCAATGGGAACATGTTCCTGCTACAGGGTGCCTCCCAACCGATTTGCCTGAACTGAGGTCTATGAGAAAATACACTTTTTCTACTCTTAGGATTGCAATAGAAGATGGATTTAAAGACGACGTCATGGTAAGGCCCCATGCACTCGACCGTATATTTCATCCGTAATTATGGACCCCCTCATTTCTATTGGCCACGGACACCTTTCAGTATTTTTACGGATGGGTGTCCATGCTGAATTATAGAACCTGTCCTATTCTTGTCCGCAATTATGGCACGGACTCTCCCATAGAAGCCTATGGGCGCTTCCGTAAATACAGACGGCTACGGATGTGCATCCGTAAATCGTCCGTATTTACGGTAGCATTGCTAGGCAACAAGTTTGTGACATCATTTTCAGCCTCCCTCTTTTTTTCTTTACGGATCCGTATATATGGGTCAAATATGGATGCAATACGGACCGCATTTACGGACACCCTTCCGTATATATGGATGAGATACGGATGACTACGGAAGGAAGGAGAAAATTTCAAGTAAAACACTTCAGAAGTAATACAACATGAGCCCATAAGCATAGGTGGGCGGGGACAGCCGGACGTATTTATGGGCCGTTCTCCCATTATAAAGTATGGGAGCACGATCTGTAAAATAAATTAAATAGGACCTGTCCTATTTTATTTGGGCAAGCTTCTACGGCATGGACACTTTCCCAGAAATATACGGGAAGGTGTCAGTCGGCCATAGAAAACGAATGGGCCCGTAATTACAGGCGCTTTTACGGTCGTGTGCATGGGGCCTTAGTCACCTTTGGTTTCGTAGATCCCAAAATATGCGAATGTAAAAAGAAAAGAAAAAAATACTTCATGCTTGGGATGTGAAGATGCTGGATAATTGAAAGGAATACACAGAAATGTATTATTCCACCTCTGACCTCCCATTGACATCAACTGGAGGCAGAGAGAGCGTTTTTCGGTGAGTTTTTTTTGCCTGTGGCGCTCAATGGCCGCGGGTGAAAAACGCAGCAAAATTGGCAGCAAGAATTTGCAGGCAGGTAAAAATCTGCCTAAAAAATTCCTGAAGGAATTTGGAGGCAGATTTTTCTGCCTGCAAAAATACTCAGTGTGAACAGGGCCTAAAACTGCATTGAAAAACTCTAGAATTATTAAAATGTAACATGCGTTTTTAACTTAGCGTTTTAAACTGCCTCAAACCAAAGCGCAGTTGTGTGTAGTGCATTTTGCTACAGATTTTAACCCCATGGCGACATTTCATGCATGGTTACATCACTGCCGCCAAGTGGTTAGCGCAATGTCACGTAACTATGTGAAAGTGATTGAGCGGGCTCAGAAGTAGAGCCCGAGCCATCACCGGCAGGTGTCAGCTGTATAGCACTCCTCGAAGTATTCAAAACTCTATTTAGAAAGCTGCTTAACCATTTAGGAGTTTCACAGAATTTACAAATGACTTAAATAAAAATTAAACTTTAATCCTTTTTTAACCCATTAGTGACCGCCAATATGACTTTTCACAGCGGCCACTAATGGGCTTTATAAATAAACAGAGCAGGGAGCCGTTAAATCTCCCTGCTCTCAGCTGCCAGAGGTAGCGGGGGGCTGGGGGCGTCCCTGCTCGAACGGGTAATATCGATATCAGTATCGATCTTACCCATTTAACTCCTCAAACGCGGCGCTCAATAGTGAGCGCCGCATCAGAGTGGTTTTGGAGAGAGGGAGGGAGCTCCCTCTCTCTCATCGACACCCGGTGAGAAGATCGCCGAGAGTCTGTCTCCGATGGCAGCCAAGGGCCTAATAAAGGCTCCCAGGTCTGCCTGTAGTGAATGCCTGCTAGATCATGCCGGAGGCATGGCCTACAAAAGTTTTGCAGTGTATTATAAAAGCGATCGGATGATCGCTAGTGGGACAAGTAACAAAAAAAAAAAGTTTAATAAAGTTAAAGAAAAAAAAAAATAAGAAAAAACAAAAACAAAAAACACTTTCTCCCCCCCCCCCCACTTACAAAATGCTTTACTATAAAAAAAAAAAACAAACAAAATAAAGTAAAAGAGTTACACATATTTGGTTTCGCCGCTTCCGTAACGATCCGGACTATAAAGCGATTACATTATTTAACCCGCACGGTGAACGCCGTAAAAAATAAAAATAAAAATCAATGGAAAAATTGCGGTTTTCTATAAATCCTGCTTTAAAAAAATAAAATAAATAAAAGATCAAAAAGTCGCATCTACTCCAAAATGGTACCAATAAAAACTACTAGTCATCCCGCCCCAAAAAAAAATCCCTCATACAACATCGGCGGAAAAAAAATAAATAAAAAAATATGATATGGCTCTTAAAATATGGAGACACAAAAAGAAATTAAAAAAAAATAAAATAAAAAAATAAATAAAGGGTTTTTACTGTATAAAAGTAGTAAAACATACAAAATTTAGTATTGTTGCAATCGTAACAACCCGCTGAATAAAGTTAGTGTTATTTATGCCACACGGTGAACTGCGTAGATTTAGGACGCAAAAAAAAAAAAAAAAGAAAAAAAGTGTGGCAAAATTTCAGTTTTTTTTCTATTCCCCCACCCAAAAAAAATAAATCAATCAATAAATAATATGTACCCCAAAATGGTGCTATTAAAAAATACAACTTGTCCCACAAAAAACAAGACCTTATACAGCTATGTCGACCCAAAAAAAAAAAAAAAAGTTAGATATAGCTCTTGGAATGAGACGATGGGAAAACGTAAAAAAACTGGCTGGTCATTAAAGGGTTAATCCAACTTTATCATTTTTTTAAAATGGGTTGATTTATGGGTGTTTCTAATAAATAGGCCTCTCAAAGCCACTTCAGAAGTAAACTGGTCCCTAAAAAAAAAAAAAATATATATATATAATAGGTTTTGCAAATCTAGAACGCTACTCATGTGTCATGATAATGAATATACATTACCTCCAGCCAGGACGTGATGTGTATTCAGAATCCTGACCACTTCTATAGCGCCTGTGTGATTTACAGCATAGCAGGCGTAGTCTCGTGAGATTACGCTGTAAGCTGTCATTCACAGAGAGATCTCGCTGTCCTGTGCTGTAAATCACAGAGAAGTGTCAGGATTCTGAATACACGTCCCGTCCTGGCTGGAGGTGATGTATATTCATTATCAGGACACTGCAGTAATGTAATAGTGTTTTTATGTGGCTGCACATAGTGATATAGCTATATCGCTATGTGCTGTGTAAATGAATGGAGAGAAGTGTATGATGCTGATTGGTCACTGATTGGTCAGCGTCATACACTCCTCTGTACAACGCCCACTTGGCCATATAGTAAAACCCGCCCAGTTGTCCATTGAGAAACTCATTAGCATAAATCTAATATAGGTCATAACTCCGTCAAAAATGAGTTTCTCTAAAAAAAAACAAAAAAATAAAAAACACTGCTGTAATCTACATTACAGCGCCGATCACATCATGTACAATATAGGCCACTTATAATGTGGTGACAGAGACTCTTTAAGTGACTGACCTATTTAATGCATTCAGAACCACACTAGATATGAAACTATTGCCAGAGTAAATTAAAACCGAAATGACCAATAGCTTCAGTTTTTTTAAAACGGTCAGTATTTACCTCCAGCGCACAAGTCAGCTCACTAACTGATACCTTACCTGCTTCAATGTAAAACATTCAAAAGGGCTCTGCCTCCTGATGTGACAGAGGAGCCGTTCGACCAACCTTGCCACCTCAGCCCAATTGCTACGGAATCCTATGAACCCCTTTAGAGAGATCCCATTTACCGGAAAAATAAAGATCGCACAAACTGCTACAATTATTTTTGTCACCACTAGGGGGAGCTCCCTGTATAAGGAATTATTGAGTACAATAGAAGCTGTATAAATCCTTATGCAGTGTACTCTTTCCAGTGGTGGGCGCAGGCAAGCAGGATATAATCATGTAGCGCTACGGCTCTGACAAGAAAATAAGTGTTCAAACATCTAGAAGGAATTGTCAACCTATTTAGATTTAAGAAAATTAAGTTATAGGTACACTTTCTTGCCCTGGACCACCACTATTAACCCCTTCACCAATTCATTAACAACGATGTACTCCATGTACTCGCTGTACTACTGCATCTGCTTGTACATGGAGTACAGGGGGGGTTCAGACACATGACGAAGAGTCGTAACATCATCAAGCAAGGCTGTCCCCTGCAAGAACGATGAAAATCTCAGAAACAGCGCGACGGGGGACCGGAATGTATGTTAGCGAGTGTACTCACATACTGCAGAGAGTACATTATTAATAATTATTGGCCCCTGCATAACCACTTCAAATACTCTCAGAATTGTGACCTGTCAACTAATAATTCATTGTTTAGTTCGAAGTTTTAGTTAAAATTTTTCACAAGGAATAAAAGGAGAATCACCCCGCAATTTGTCCTGAGTACGGCCTCCTGCACATGGCCGTAGCAGTGTGTACGTTCCGTTATTACAGCACCGACAGGCCGCGGAGTATCAGCCGCAGGCTGTCCGTAATCACGGACCATGTGCACAAAGGATGTGCACTCATTTCAATGAGCCTGGACCGCAAATGCAGACCGTATAACATGTGCTCTTTTTTTGCGTTCCAGGCAATGCACGTCTCTTCCAGCCAGGACGCGACGTCTATTCACAATCCCAATACTTCGGTAATGTTTGCGTGGGACTTAATGACAGCAAGCGTGATCTCGCGAGATCAAGCTGTAAATGACAGCACGGCGTGATCTTTATGTGCTGTGTGAGTAAGTGACACACAAATGTTACCAAAGTGTCGGGATTGTGGATAGACATTGCGTCCTGGCTGGAGGTGATGTCTATTCGCTCTCAAGACACTTCAGTAACGTTAATGTGTGAGTTAGATACAGCACATCGTGATCTCGCAGGATCACTGTGTGCCGAGTGCATGAATGGAGAAAAGTGTATGACGCTGACCACTCTTTACAACGCCCACTTGGTCAAAAGCTAAAAAACGCCCAGTTGGGCATTAAGAAAGTCGTTAGCATAAATCTAAAATAGCCAAAAGAAAGATCAACAGCACATCACAGTCCCAGAGAGCATTCACAGGGGGCATTTAAAACAGGAGAAAGTTTTTCAATCGGTGCAGGCAGTGTCGAGTCGAAACCAATCCAACTCCAAAGTAGACACAAGAAGGTAGAAAAAAACCGCAGCACACACGTTATCCAGGTATCAAAAAGAGGTGTCTTTATTTCACCATAAAAAGCAACGTTTCTACCCCAGTGAAACCTCGCTTTTTATGGTGAAATAAAGACACCTCTTTTTTATATCTGGATAACGTGTGTGCTGCAGTTTTTCTACCTTCTTATAAATCTAAAATAGGTCATAACCTGGTCAAAATTGATAGTTTTCCTAAATAAAAACCACTGTCATCTACATTACAGCGCCGATCACATTATGTAGGAGATCGGGCACTTATAAAGTGGTGACAGAGCCTCTTTAAGATGAATGTTCTTTGAAGACAGCCAGACCTGGACTAAGAGGGAAAACTGAGGAGGAACTTTTCTTTTCATATCGGCATAATTTTTCACGTGATCAACTGCCTGAGGAATCGCAGACTCGGCTTGCTGCCAGATGTGAAGAAAAGCCCCGAAGGAAGAATTGGCTGCAGGCACTTGACAGTTATTAACCCAATTACACATATTGTCCCCCAGTACCAGCATTTTTATTTTATATACCAACCTTTTATGCAACACATATCAATTGCCTTTGAAACGTCCAGATACATCACATCCACAGCCTTACCCAGGTCCAGTCTAGACCTCTTACCTCAAAGAAGCTAAATCAGATTGGTTTGACAGGACCGATCCCTCATAAACCCATTCTGATGAGGCGTTCATTTATTTATTTTCATTGAGATACTCCAGGATAGCATCTCTTCGAAAACCCTCAAGTATTTCTCCGACAATTGAGATTAAACTTACAAGCCTATAGTTTCCGGGCTCCCTTTTTAACCTCTTTTTGATTATTGGCACCACATTTGCTATGCGCCAATCCTGTGGAACCAACCCTGACCTAATAGAATCCTTAAATATTAGAAATAAGGGTCTATCAGGGTACTAAATTTCTGCAAAACGCAGGGGTGTATGCCATCCGGACCCGGAGACGTATCCAATTTGGTGGTTTTACGGTGGTGCTGCACTTCTTGCTGGGTTAAGCAGGTGACATTTGAATGTAGAATTTACCTTCTCCCTAATCACATCATCTGACATTGGATTTCCCTGTGTAAATACAATAGAGACAATCCATTATCAATTCTAATTCCTCAATCTTGTTAGGCTTCGTTCACATATCCGTTAGGGCTCTATTCCAACGTGATATTATAATATATATATGTTGTTGATTGTCCTGTAGTTACTGTAAAACGAAATGTAATATATTGAGACACTCCTATCTGCTTGTGTATACAGTCATCACCTACCGCATTAATATGAGGCAATATAGGGCATGGCTCAAAACAGCCAGACAAGCAAAACAATTTACAATGAATAAGGCTCGGTCTCTGTGTGTGGCTCATTTACAAATCAGAACTGACCCAATATCTACATCTACTGTACCACATAAGCAGCAAATTCAGGCTGGGGAGAGGCCGACTGCAATGCTTTAACCCCTTATACAGGAGTATTCCCAACCAGGGTCGGCCTTAGGGGTGTGCGACCTGTGCGAGTGCACAGGGCGCTGCACCCTCCCTGCATGTGGGGGGCCCCACTGGGCAGGCTGTTTAACCAGCTCTCTATCATCTGCTCCTTGTTACACACACATGGAGGACGCTTCGCCCACTGTCCACCCCTGCAAGAATCCTGTGCAGAAAAGGAGGTGGTAAGTGCCTAGTGGAGAATATTTCTGCTGTTTGCGCCTGTATGTGTGTGTGTATGTATTTCTCTCTATATATCTATCTATGTGTGTGTGTCTTTATATGTGTCTGTATCAGTGTGTGTGATCATATCATTAATGCAGCAGTAAATATTATAGTAGTTGGCAGAACATCTCCCAGTGTAAACAATGTTCCCATACATCGCTCCTTGTGAAAGGAGCAAACAAGCACCGATCAATGAGCTGTCTCATTGATCACCGCTCGTTTACACAGCCCACAGTCGTGTTGCGTAAGAGGATCCTAATGTAAAATTAAATCTAGATTTTAATTCTTTGGCAAAAATCGCCCAGCCCTAATGTACAACAGGCCCTGTTCTACACATAGGTGCGGGTCACAGAGGCAGGATCCGCATCTACAGCAATACATATTTATTGCATATCCTGTGATTATGCCACAAGTGTGTGAGATGGGAACGCCCCATTAAGGACAGCCTATTTTGGGCCTTCAGGACGCAATTATTCAATTATTATTTTTCTTAAATGCTGTAAATAATCTGATCGGCGCTGTAATGTAGATCACAGCAGTGGTTTTTATTTTGAAAAACGATACATTTTGACAGAGTTATGAACAATTTTAGATTTATGCTAATGACTTTCTTAATAGACAGCTGGGCGTGTTTTTACTTTTTGACCAAGTGGGCGTTGTAAAGAGAAGAGTACGACGCCGACCAATCAGCGTCATACGCTTCTTTCCATTCATGTACTCAGCACATAGTGATCTTGCGAGATCACAATGTGAAGTCACTTACTCACACATTAATGTTACTGAAGTGCCTTGAGAGTGAATAGACATCACTACCAGCCAGGACCTATACAACTATGCACTGGTACACCAAGTGAATGTGCAGCCTATAGCCCAGAGTTTCCCAACCTTTTCAGGCTCGAGGCACCCCAGGAAATAAATAAAATTCTCAGGGCATCCCTGCCAAAAATTGTTTACAAAATGACAAACAAATGGCTAAAAACCAAGCACTACACTCCTAGGGTATGTTCACACAGCGTTTTTTTGTAAAAAAAAGCACCAAAAGAGCGCCGCAGGTTTTTTCTGCCTCCTATTAAATTTCAATGGGAGGTCAGAGGTGGAAACCACTCGAAGACCATCAGCCCCCCACTCACAGTAATGACCATCAGCCCCCCACTCACAGTAATGACCATAAGCCCCCCACTCACAGTAATGACCATAAGCCCCCCAGTAAAGAGACCATAAGCCCCCTCCAGTAAAGAGGCCATAAGCCTCAGTCCCCCCCCCCCCCAGTAAAATGACCATCAGCCCCCTCCAGTAAAGTGACCATCAGCCTCAGTCGTCCCCCCCAGTAAAATGACCATCTGCCCCTCTAGTAAAGTGAAAATCACAGAGAGAAAGTGTGCTTACACCTAGGGAAGGAATAAATAAGGAGGTATAAGTACAACAACTCCCAGCATGTCCATGCTATTATGTGATATAAATGGACATTATAGGGAGGAGATATAAGAGGAGAGGACTACAACTCCCAGCATGTCCAGGATGTTATGGGATATCAGAGGACATTACAGGGAGGAGGTATAAGAGGAGAGGACTACAACTCCCAGCATGTCCAGGATGTTATGGGATATCAGAGGACATTACAGGGATGAGGTATAAGAGGAGAGAACTACAACATCCGGCATTCCCCTGGCTCCATTTCTCACACAACTGCTAACAAACTAAAGAAAAAAAATACTTACCTTACCCAGCGTTAATGGCTCCTCTCCGTCCGTCACGCTTCTAGTGGGAAGCGGTGGGCGGTACTTGTAACAGACATCTGCTACAATGTCGGGGGTGGAGCTTGTAGCAAAAAAAATAAAATATATATTATATATATATATATATATATATTTTTACTTTTTTTGCTTTGAAGTGGATGAACGGAGTGTCGCGGCACCCCTGGACGGTTCTCGCGGCACCCCGGTTGGGAACCACTACCATAGCCTATGTGCATATTTAAAAAAAAAAAAAAAAAAAAAAAAAAGCTTGTAAGGGCTCGTCCACACACAGCGGAATTGCTGCATATTCCACCTGGAATTGCAGAAACTTTCTGCAGCAATTCCGTCACGTGCGGACAAGCCCTAGCAGTAATGTTACGGCTTTTACTTTGTGGGGCACAAGAAGAATCTTTGTCAAGGGTACAAACAACCAAAAAACAGCTAGCATGCCGTATTGATTTTCCAGCGGATTCTCACAGAACGGCGGCTCGGTGGTTGCCACTGTTGCTTTGCAGCACTGGGTCTTAAAACTCAAATCTGACCAAGGACAACATATGCATTAAGTTTATATGTTCTCTGTGTTTGTGTAGATTTCCGCTGGCTACTCCGGTTTCCTCCCACATGCCAAAAACCTACAGATAGGGAATTTAGATTGTGAGCCCACTGGGGACAGCGAGGCATGACAACTTCTGTACAGCGCTGCGGAAAATTTTGGCGCTATATAAATAAAAAGGGAACTTCTAAAAAGGGACAAAGAAGTGTATTATGGGCCCATAGCAGGCTACGGACACTGTATTATGGTCCCATGCAACAGTTCTGCAATACGGCTACGTGCATTAGGGTTTCGATTCATAATTGCTCTGTGTTAAGCGCTCACGTTCCTGGTCTTCCCAACACTGCAGGTACTGGGTGTTGAAGTTCAACGTGACAGATGACAAATCTCTCCTACCTGACAAACCCACATACAAAGTCCTGCTGGTAGAAGCAGTTGAGGAGGAAACAAGACTTGATGATGTCATCGTGCCCCTCATCTCGCTCCACCAGCGCCATATTACATGTCGGTAAGCACCAGCAAGCGGACAGACAGTCCCTGACCCAGTCCAGGCTGGGTGAAGTGAGGAACATTGCTCCACTGCCGGCCGCGTGTGGCTCGACACAGGCAGGCACGATGCAATGACGTCATCTCGGCCGTCTGCGCCGGGCCACTCATAGCACAGATTGGAGGAGAAAAAGGTATCTCCTCTTCGTGGGAATGGGGCTAGGGGATTATTTACTTTAGTATTTTTATTAGGTACTATGGGGGCATTATACTGCGTGGAGGCCAGCTATGGGGGCATTATACTGCGTGGAGGCCAGCTATGGGGGCATTATACTGCGTGGAGGCCAGCTATGGGGGCATTATACTGCGTGGAGGCCAGCTATGGGGGCATTATACTGCGTGGAGGCCAGCTATGGGGGCATTATACTGCGTGGAGGCCAGCTATGGGGGCATTATACTGCGTGGAGGCCAGCTATGGGGGCATTATACTGCGTGGAGGCCAGCTATGGGGGCATTATACTGCGTGGAGGCCAGCTATGGGGGCATTATACTGCGTGGAGGCCAGCTATGGGGGCATTATACTGCGTGGAGGCCAGCTATGGGGGCATTACACTGCGTGGGCTGAACTGGGTGTGTATGGGTGGCGGTTGGGCGGAGTTAAAGGAGTGGCTTAACAGGAAAACTTTGTTGTCCCCTTTTGCAATACTTCAATATTAAGAGGTATACAGGTTTCCTCACAGGAAACCCACATTCATTGTGAAGGGGAACTTCTTAGGAGTTACAACATTCCTTGGTCACAGTTCTTCAATATTTCTCCATAGTAAATAATTCCGCCCACAGCTTTTTAGGTAACACGACATTGAACAATTGGCACCATAGATTTGTAATCAGCAAGATGAAGCATTGGAGCTGGTTCTTGGTGTATCCCGACAATGTCCAATGCAGATTTCACATGAACGGCAGGTGTTCATCTACCCAGCTGGTAGGTGAACAGTAAAAGGTGGAGTACATCCAATGCTTGTTGCTAAAAGAAGGAGGCAGGAAGTGAAACTGTACACCTGAAGCCCCCTCCCCCACCCCATACCTGACTCACACGGAGAAGGGTGGTTCCTTCATTGGAAGTCACCGTCACCGCAGGGAAAAATAAATGACGTAGATATGGAAATAAACTGTCTGAGAATGAGCCCAGACTGGTAGGAGGTTCTAGAGATGGTCACATGTCTAAACCGGGAGATTGTAGAACAACTGGATCCCTCACTCGAAGTTCCAGGAAAAAGCAGTGTAAGGCTGGATTCACATGAGCACGTTACATACGTAATGGATGGACATATTTCCGCTGGAAGTCCCGGACCGAACACACTGCAGAGAGCCGCGCTCCTAGCATCATAGTTATGTACGACGCTAGGTGTCCCTGCCGGACAACTGTCCCGTACTGAAAACATGATTACAGTACGGGACAGTTGTCCCGCAGCGAGGCAGGGACTCCTAGCGTCGTACATAACTATGATGCTAGGAGCCCGGCTCCCTGCAGTGTGTTCGGTCCGGGACTTGCAGCCGAAATACGTTCCGTCCTTTACGGACGTAACGTGCTCATGTGAATCCAGCCTAAGGAAGACGACACCGTTTGCTCCAAAGGGAGTATAAAGTTAATGGTAAACTGGTTTGTGGCCCCGATTCCTAGGTAGTCATAGCTTTTTTTATTTATTTATTTTTAAAACATGCCCCACTTTGTTTTGCTGCGCTTTCATTTCAGAGAGCGGTTTTTCATTTTACGTGGGTAGTATCAGCAAGTAGTTTGTCCTAAGTAAAGATCACCCTTGGCTACGAAGAAAAGCCCAGTACTCATTACATAAGCACCATAAGGGTACGTTCACACGTACAAAATGTGGCTGGAAGTTACGAGGCGGTTTCCAAGGGGAAACAGCCTCTGATTTTAAGCGGTTTTTGAAGCCGAAAATGAAAAACTTTTAATTTGAATATAACTTTGAGGTGTTTTTTATAGTGTCAATGGAAAAATCTGCTCCAAAAATGGCTCAAGAAGTGATATGCTACTTTTTTTACAAGGAGTTTTTTTGCAATGCAGTAGCGCAAGGCCAGGTGCGCACATGGTGTAAATACTGTGGATTTTGAAGAAATCTCATCCATACGCTGCGTAACGGGCCTGCCGGAAAAAAAAGTTAATAAATTGACCCATCTGTTGCGGGATCTGCTTTGAATTCATAGCAGATGTTGCAATTTTTGCGTCAGAAAAGCTGCGATTTCGCCGCAAAAACAAAAAGGATGCAGCGGTCACGTGGAATGAAAAGTCATCCCAGGAGGCCGGGCTGTAGGACATTAGGGGTACGCGTCGCCATGGTTACAGCCGGGGTAAGTATACAGTTTTTGTTTTTTCTAGCGCTGCTTTGCGCAGCAGAAATTCCGCCTGACAGAATTGCAGCACAATGTGTTGCGGTTTTCGGGACGGAAGGTGCTGCGAGTTCTAGGCCAGATACACCGCATAGTTTTATGCAGCGTATCAGACCGGGATGAACCCGTCCTAAAAGTACGCTTCATGTCAACAGCAAAGTTTATTTCCAATTGAAATCAATGGTCTGCAGGCTTATTTCAAGTGCATTTTGGAGCGTAAAACTCTCCAATGTTGTATTTACAAGCTTCTTTTTTTACAAAAGGTTTTGGCTTTGCCACTGTACTGGCCATCACCATAGGTTTATGGGGGAAGTCAGAATGCTCCTTTAAAGGGATTCTCCACTTTGGGCATCCCTACTGGTTACAAGGGTCACTTGACAATAAAGCCCCTATTACACTGGCCGATTTTGGCAGGTAAAGCGAGCGCCTATCAATGAGACATCGTTGATCGGTGCTCGTTTGCTCCTGTCACACTGAGCTATGGATGGGGACGAGATCTCGTTACTCAGATCGCTCATCCCCATACATCATCATCATGTCGGCAGCGCGTCTCCCTGTTTACAGGGGATGATGTGCTGCCTAAAACGATAATACTTTACTTTTTTTTTTAAAACTATTAAAACCATGCGACCAGCAGATGATTGAGGGTTTGCTTGTTCAGCTGCATGTTTACACAGGGAAATTATAGTCAACGAGCCTTCTATTGTCTGCCCGATAATCACCCAGTGTAAAATCCCCTTCAGATGATCACGCAGTGCTCCCTCTGCGATCTGTAATTATGAGGAAACCTGGCAGTAAGTGTCCATTCACACATTGCGGTTGAGCTGCAGTTAGAACGGCATAATTATTTTTAAAAAAATTAATCCAAAAACCGTACCAAATTGCAGTAAAAATGCATGCAGTATTTGAAGGAGTTTTTTGGATGTGGTTCTAAACACAGCTCAACCGCAAAGTGTAAATGTACCCTTAGGGTATGTGCACACGCAGAGTCAAAAACGTCTCAAAATACAGAGCGGCTTTCAAGGGAAAGCAGCCCCTGATTTTGAGACGTTTTTTTGAGAAACTCGCATATTTCACGCCGTTTTTCACAGCCGTTTTTTGGAGCTGTTTTCATTGGAGTCTATGAGAAAGCGGCTCCCAAAACGTCCCAAGAAGTGTCCTGCACTTTTTTACGCGCCGTCTGCACAGAACATCGTAAGAACCATTGCAAGCAATGGGCAGATGTTTGCCGACGTATTGGAGTCGTCTTTTCAGGCGTAATTCGAGGCGTAAAACACCTCCATTACGTCTGAAAAGAGGTTGTGTGCACATACCCTAAGTGTTCAGTTTCCCTGCAGCACCACCACAGGGGAAATGAAGCATTGCACAGTGCCCATTCGAATTTATGGGTTGTTTGTGTATTACAGAACAGGACAGGTCCTCCAGAGTGAGGGCCGCTTTTGGCAACTGCTCTCCACTTCGGTCAAGAGATGAGGATCCTGAACAGTGGATCCCCTGTAGAACTCAGAATTCCCTAATAAAGTATATCAAAATGGATTTGAAAACAAGACCATGGGACTATCAAAATGCCCTTCAAGCTAGAATCACACATTTAGGTTTTTTAGCTAAAGTCAGGTGTGGATTTAAGGGAAACCGGTCACTAGACTTTGGGGCACTAAGCCACGTCGTTCTATAGCCGGGGTTTAGCGTCCTAAACATACCCCTCTCAAAATGGTCCGTTTTAGAATTTTGTCCAAAAAAATAAGTTAAATTAGAGCATGTGCTGTATGTAAATGACCCGAGAAGGGTCTTCAGAGGAGTCCAATGGCATCCTGCACATGCTCAGGTGAAGCAGAGGGGAGTACACCTGGACCCGACCAGCTGACAAACTAAAGGCCCCTTTACACAGACCAACGATCGGGCAAACGAGCCTTCATATGAACGAGCAGATGCTTATTAATCGGCTTATCGTATCATTTATGCAACAATAAATATCATTGTTGTCGGCAGCACATCTCCGTGTGAACCGGGAGATGCGCCGCTGACACGATGGAAATGCAAAGGGTCGAATGATCATAGTAACGATCGCTCGTACCCCATGACCAACCAGTAACGATCGCTCGTACCCCATGACCAACCATTGCTCCTTGTAAAAAGAGCGCCAATCAATGCGTTGGCTTGTTGATCGGCGCCCGTTTTCATGGCCCATATTGGCCAATGTAGAAAGACCCTGACTGACTAAGTGCAGAACTCTACATTAAACTTAGATTTTTTTTTTAATTAAAGTGGAATACATTTTGGGACAGTTCTGTTTGCTTGGCAGCTCCCACATACGTTAAGCTGGTTACCTAGCAACAGACGCTGCAGACAGCATGTGACTGTGCTGGATCACCATGCCCCTGTGGAGACCAGCGTAGTCACCCACTGTTTTACATAAGCACTGCTAGCAGTACTGACATCAGATTTCCAGAAGATGAACATTGGGAACATGGCTTGTCCAAAGTCAAGAACAGTTAACATAGAATGATAAAATATAGTCGTTGCCAGAGTAAGGCTTCGTTCACATCTGTGTTAGGGCCACGTTCAGGCGTTCCGGTCTGAGCTTTCCGTCAGGGGAACCCATGAACGGAACCCTGACAAACAGAAACGACAGGTTTCCGTTTGCATCACCATTGATTTCAATAGTGACGGATCCGGTGCAAATGGTTTCAGTTTGTCTCCGTTGTGCAAAGGTTCCGTCGTTTTGACAATGAATAGCACAGTAGACTACGGTACGGAACCCTTACACAACAGAGACAAACGGAAACAGTTTGCACCGGAATAGTCACCACTGAAATCAATGGTGATGCAAACGGAAACCTATGGTTTCCGTTTGTTTCAGTCAGGGTTCCGTTCAGAAGTTCCCCTGATGGAAAGTTCAGACGGAACCCATGAATGGGAGCCCTGACGCAGATGTGAACGAAGCCTTACTCTCCCTGCTGAAATTTTTGTTTAAAATAAAAGCCAAAATAAATTGGGTCACATTCTTAACTTTTTACTCCCCCTGTATAGTGAAAGCACGCAACGACGTCTGAACAAAGATTCAACACTAAGGCGGAATTCACACGACAGGGTTTCCCGGCCGGGTGACAGCCGTTCATAAATCGGCCGTCACCCGGCTGCATTAGGAACAATAGACCCCTAATGGGGCTATTCACATGACCGATTTGACGGGCCGGGAAAACCGGGCGTCAAAAAATGGGACATGCCCTATTTTCGGCCGGTTACCCGGCCGCCCGGGCCCCCGTAGGGGTAATACACGGCCATCACCGGAATGTGTCCCGAGTGATGGCCGGGTCTTCCGCCGCTCGCGCACTCTCTCCTCCTCACAGTGCAGAGTGCATGTGAGGAGGAGGAGTGTATCCCATTCAGAAGAAGCGCTGTATGCTGGAGGTAACACTTTGGGGGTACTACTGTAGCGAGGTCCCTGCTCTGCTATGTGCAGGGGTACTGTGTGGCAGGGCTGGGGTGTACAGCAGGTGGAAGGGGGCGCTGTGATGGCTCCCTTCCCAAATCTCCCTGGCCCGGCGAATCAGCCTCCTTTCCGCCCTGACGCTTCTTCAGGCGTCGCTACAGCTGTAGCAGCCATAGCGGCTGCTAGCGGCGACACCTACCATGGCCGATGGCGCCGCTAGCAGCTGCTGCGGCTGCTACTGCTGTAGCTTCGTCCCTGCTCTATGTGCTAGCACCACTTTAGCTCCCTGAAGGAGCGGAATCCCTGTGTGTTCGGGGATTCCGCTCCTGGACAGAGCGCTTGATTCTTGAAGTGGAATCACCGGCCACATGGAGATTCCACTTCAGGAGTTGCCCCTGATGTCCCTATCCAGATATGGACAGAGACATCAAGCGCTCTGTCCAGGGGGACATACAAAAGAATGTTGAAAACTAATGAAGTAAAAGAATGAACATTATTAGTAATGTGAAGATAATATAAAAAAGGGCATAATGATTTTTGGCATGAACAGATGGAGGTGAGGAGAAAATAAACACAAACTCCGTATAAACAGACGTTTTTGGAAATTCCTGTGCTTGATAGACCTGGAATGAACAGTATCTATGTGTAGTTTAATTAGGCATCTGTTGCTATGGAATGTGTGTTCATTCCACTATAAACTGCATTTATATCCTATTGAATCCTATCCAATGTAATGCAGCTGAGGGATCAGACAAAGCTCTCTATACTCTAAGTAAGTGGAAAAAGGTTGACTGGCAATCATGTGACCTTACTGGGTGTGTTTATAGTGGGTTGACCCAAAAAAAACAATTGACAAATGAAATTCATCCGATTAAAAAACGGTCAAGGAATAAAAACTGATGCAAATCTGGTCCAAATCGGCCGGTAAAAACGGCAACACGGCCCGGAACGGATGCAAACCGGCCGATTTTCCCGGCCGACACTCGGACCCTGTCGTGTGAATGAGGCCTAACCCCTTAGTGACCAGCCTATTTTAGGCCCTAATGACCAAGCTATTTTTTTTTCCGTTTTTCTATAGTCGCATTCAAAGAGCTCTAACTTATTTTATTCTTCCGTCGACATAACTGTATGAGGACTTGTTTTTTTGCGGGATTAGTTGTACATTTTAATGGCACCATTTTGGGGTAGATATCATTTTTCTATTAACGATTAACTTTTTTGGGGGGGGATTGAAAAAAAAAACAAAAAAACTGAAATTCCGCCATAGTTCTATGCGTTTTAAATTGACACTGTTCACTGCGCGGCGTAAATAAACACATTACCTTTATTCTATGGGTCGGTACGATTACGGCGATACAACATATGTGGAGGTTTTTTTATGTTTTACCGCTTTGCACAATAAAAACACTTTTGAACTAAAAATATTTATTATTGCATCGTCGATATCCAAGAGCCGTAATATTTTTATTTTTCCGTCAATGTAGTCATACGAGGGCTTGTTTTTGGCGGGACGACAAGTCGTTTTTATTACTACTGTTTTGGGGTACGTGGAACGTATTTATTAACTTTTATTATGACTTTTTGGGGGGCAATGGAATTTTTTATTTTTTTTTACGGCGTTCACCTTGCGGTTTCAATTACATATTAACTTTATTGTTTGGGTCATTACGGTTGCGGCGATGCCATATATGTGTAGTTTTAATTCTTTTTTACACTTTTACTAAATAAAACCACTTTTTATGGGAAAAAAATTGGATTTTTTTACTGTCGTTTTTATTAATCTTTATTTTCACATTTAATTACTTATTTTATTAGTCCCACTAGGGGACTTTACTATACGATCTGTAGATCGCTGCTATAATGCTTTGGTATATTTAGGATAGCAGAGCATTATTGCCTGTCAGTGTAAATCTGATAGGCAATCTATTAGGGCGAGTCCTTATAGGCATATGCCCAGAGCAGACCTGGGGGCCTTTATCAGGCCCCCGGCAGCCATGACACCCCATCGGCAGCTCACAGATAGGTGACAGAGGGAGCTCACTCCCTCTGCAAATGATTTCAACGTCACGGTCAGTAATGACTGCGGCATATAACGGGTTAAACGGCCGCGATCTAAGTAAACTTTGATCGTGGCCGGTGGAGCAGGAGCCCGGCTGTCATCAGATAGCCGAGTCCCGGCTCCAGCCTGCACGGGACACCTCAGCCTAGCCCAAGGCCCCTTAGTGACCGCCGTGAAAAGGCGTATTGGTGGTCACTAAGGGGTTAAAGGGTTCTCCAGTTTCAGTATTTGCGGACATGTCAAAAACCTGTGAACGTGAACTATATGTGGGGGTCCTGGCATTAAAGGGGTTATCCAGGTTATTAAAATTTATGGCCTATCCTTAGGATAGGCCATCAATATTAGATTAGTGGGGGTCCAACTGTTGGCACCCCCGCAGTCACTTCATTGTTTACATGGTTCTCCTCTCCATTTGTACTTGCACGCACGGTTACATTCAAGTAAATCCTACGAGTGCCACAGCCGACGTAAAAAAAAACTAACTATTACAATATAGGAAGGAAGGAAAGAGATCTCTATATATATATATATATATATATATATATATATATCCCTAATTAAAGTCGCATGTACGCCAAAATGGTATCAATAGAAACTGCAGCTCGTCCCGCAAAAAATTAGCTCGCGCATTGACGGAAAAAAAATAAAACAACAATTATCGCTCTCAGAACAGGGCGACAAAACAATTGTCCATTCATTCCAATTAAAAAGGTAATAAATTGCAATTACTGGAACATCCCTTTAAGGGTGGAAAGGTTTCAGAGAACATCCACTAGATATTCCATAAAGCGGTGACTGGTCGTGGTAGGACCTATGATCTTAAGAAACGAGAAGAGCAACACAGAAAAAAAAAAATGGCAGATACAGAAACCGCCACGTGAGCACGCATTACAAAATAAAACTGCGATTTATGGGGGAAAACTTATCAGAACTGTCTGAGGGTGTGTACACACGAATAAAAATATCACACGGCTGAAAATTACAGCCGTTTTTGAAGCTGAAAAAGTTTGAGGCGTTTTTTTTGTAGACGTTCTTGGAGATGCGTTTCCATTGACGATGGAAAAACCGCTCCAAAAACGGTTCAAAAAGTGACATGCTCCTTTTTTACGGGGTGTTTCATTACACGCCGTTTTTTAAAACGCCCCGTCTGAGCGGAAAGCCGTTTTGCCTATTAAATTCAATGGGCAAATGTTTGTAGGCGTTCGGCTACCTTTCTTTCTGGTGCATTTTGAGGCGTTTACGCTGTGAAAAACGCCTCAAAACACTGTGTGAACATGCCCCAACAGTAAAACTATCCTTGTTACCCATAGCAACCAATCAGAGCTAAGCTTTCATTTCTTAAACCGCTCTGGAAAAGCTGAGGTAATTGGTTGCCATGGGCAACGAGAACAGTTGTAGGATAATCATTAGCCGTAAACCACCAGCAGCAGCAGCGACGCGCTCACCTTCCTTGTCCTCCCAACGCTGCAGGTACTGGCTGTTGACGTCCAACGTGACGTAGTTGACGAATCCCTCCTTCCTGACGAACTTACACACAAAGTCCTGCTCGTAGACGCAGTTGAGGAGGAAACAGGACTTGATGAGGTCATCGTGCCCCTCATCTCGCTCCACCAGCGCCAAATTACAGGCCGGCATCCTACAGCAAGCGGACAGACAGTCCCTGAACCGGTCCAGGCTGGGTGACGTGAGGAATGTCGCTCCACTGCTCACCGAGTCATTCAGCTCCAGCACGAAGTTGGGTTTACCCCTGGTAAAATTATCCAGACAGCTCTGCCCATGGAGGTCACAGCCGACCAGCCAAACCGAGGCCACCATGGCCGTGATAGCGAACAGGAGGCGCATCCTGAGGACTAATGGGCTCCTGAGTGGAGTAGAACAGACACCGGCCTCTATAGGGTTAACACCGTACAGTGACGTCTAATACAAGAGATCTGAGAGGAACATGTTCCCTCACAGGAAACCCACAGACGACACGAAGGAGGACGTCTGTTCCGTGTTATTCCGTGTCTATAGGTTCTCAGCTTCCCTATAGCGCCACACAACAGATTTCCAGTCAGGTGAAGCGTTCCTGGTAGATTCCCCGACACGCAGTCGTCGCCCTCTTTGTCCGCGTCCTCTGTAGGTTTCACAAGAAACTGAACAGGGTGTTTCCTATCGCCAGGTATCCACCTTTAACCCCTCACCTGCCAGCTAGGTAGATGGAATACATCTGACGCTTGTAGCCCAATGAGGAGGCGGGAAGTGAAACTGTACACCTGAGTCCCCTCCCCCACCCCATACCTGACTCACAGAGCGGGAAGGTGTGGGGCAGGACAGAGAGAGGGAGAGTGTTTTCTGCTTTATTGCTGCCGTGTTGTCATCTTCCCAGTCATTGCTCGTCAGGCAGGAAGAAACACTAAATGTCAGGCTTATCAGGGGGTTACGTTCATGAACGTCAGGAGGTCCGAAGTGCTGCGTTGCTTTGTGTTCCCTAACGTGGTACAGTATTTAACCCTTTAGTGTCCAGCCAATTTTAGGCCCTAACGATCGAGCTATTTTTTTTTACGTTTTCCATCGTCGTATTGAAAGAGCTACAACTTTTTGGAGGACATGTGACTTTTTGTTCACTTTTTATCACATTTTTTCGAAGGCAGGATTCACAGAAAACAGCAATTCTTGCATTGTTTTTTATTTTATTTTTTACAGTATTCGCCAAGAGGGTTAAATAATGTAATGGCTTTATAGTCGTGGTCGTTACGGACGCGGCGATACCAAATATGTGTCACTTTTTTCCTTTTTTCTTTTTTTTTTCTTGAACTGTGGTTTTTATTTATTAAACTTTTATTTACATTTTTTATTAGTCCCACTAGGGGACTACACTATGCGATCGTCTGGTCGCTTTTAGGCTGGGTTAACACGAGCATGTTACGTCCGTAAAGGACGGAACGTATTTCGGCCGCAAGTCCCGTATTGAACTCAGTGCAGGGAGCCGGGCTCCTGGCATCATAGTTATGTACGACGCTAGGAGTCCCTGCTTCTCCGTGGAACTACTGTCCCGTACTGAAAACCTGATTACAGTACGGGACAGTTGTCCTGCAGCGAGGCAGGGACTCCTAGCATCGTACATAACTATGATGCTAGGAGTCCGGCTCCCTGCAGTGTGGTCGGTCCGGGACTTGCGGCCGAAATACGTTCCGTCCTTTACGGACCGAACACGTTCGTGTGAACCCAGCCTTATAATACACTGCAATACTTCTGTATTGCAGTGTGTTATTCCTGTCAGGCCTTTTTCACACGAACGTGTTTAACGTCCGTGATACGCACGTGAAAATCACGCGCGTCGCACGGACTTATGCTAGTCAATGGGGCCGTTGAGACAGTCCGTGATTTTGACGCAGCTTGTCCGCTGTGTAAAACTCACGACATGTCCTATACTTGGCCGTTTTTCGCGCATCACGCACCCATTGAAGTCAATGGGTGCGTGAAAATCGCTCACGGCACGGAAATACTTCTGTGCGTCATTTGCGCAACTGCTGATAAAGAAATGAAGGAAAAAATAAAAGCACTTCATTTATTTTTCTAAACTTCAAAACCGCGTGTCCTAAGGATGCCATGTGTGTGAAAATTACGGAACTGCAACGCGCGCAAAACGCACACGTTCGTGTGAATAAGGTTTCAGTGTAAGGCTGGGTTCACACACCCTATTTACGGACGTAATTCGGGCGTTTTAACCACGAATTACGTCCGAAAATACGGCACCAAAGCGTCGGCAAACATCTGCCCATTCTTTTGAATGGGCTTTACGATATTCTGTGCCGACGGTCATTTTTTTTACGCGCCGCAGTCAAAAGACAGCGCGTAAAAAAGACGCCCGCGTCAAAGAATTGCCTGTCACTTCTTGAGACAGCTCCAATTACGTCCGTAATGGACGCAGCGAAAAGCGCCTGCACTTGCCATTACGTCTGAAATGGCGGAGCTGTTTTCTCCTGAAAACAGCTCCGTAATTTCAGCTGTAAGGGAGGGTGCCGTGTGAACACACCCTAAAACTAACCGGCATTCACTAGAGGCAGACCTGGGGTCCTTTGTTAGGCCCCAGGCTGCCATAGAAGTCATCGCACCCTGACATCGATCGCATCGCTGGGTGTCGCTTGGGGTGAGAGAAAGAGCTCCCTCCAAAACCACTCAGATGCGGCACTCGCTATTAAGCGCTGCATCAAAGGGGTTAAACGGGCACATCTTGATCCGCCCGCTCGAGCAGCGCTGCTCCAAGTCCTTGGCGCAGAGCACGGAGCTTTTTGCTGCTCCCGGTGGCGCTGCTTTATTCTGATGCAGCACCGTGAAAAGGCGTATGCATCAGGATAAAGCCCGTTATTTGCTGCCGTGACAAGGCATGTTGGCGGTCATTAACTGGTAAACCCCTTGGAGACCATTTTTGTTTTTCCATCGTCTCATTTGGAGAGCCATGACTTTTTTTTTTATATCGAGGGCTTTTTCTTTGCGGGACAGGTATTAATATATAATCAATGATTTTTTTGTTTTTTTTTTATAAATGGAATAATAAACATTGAACAAGAAGGTCACACAGGACCAACAAGAAAAGACCATGCAGAAGATTTTCGTATAGAGAACAAATCCTTATCAGTACAGTCGTCTCCATCACTTGTCAACATGTGAGGGACATATTATGTATGACGTACTGGAAAAGAGGGAGGGGGTAGAAGATATAGGAGCTGATGGTATGGGGGTACAAGAGGATTTTCTATCTAAGGGTATGTGCACACACACTAATTACGTCCGTATTTCGGCCGGAAGACCCGGACCGAACACACTGCAGGGGGCCGGGCTCCTAGCATCATACTTATGTATGATGCTAGGAGTCCCTGCCTCTCTGCAGGGTGACTGTCCCGTACTGAAAACATGATTACAGTACGGGACAGTTGTCCTGCAGCGAGGCAGGGACTCCTAGCATCGTACATAAGTATGATGCTAGGAGCCCGGCTCCCTGCACTGTGTTCGGTCCGTGACTTGCGGCCGAAATACGTCCGTCAATTACGGACGTAATTAGTGTGTGTGCACATACCCTAAGGCTGGATTCACACGAGCACATTACGTCCGTAATGGACGGACGTATTTCGGCCGGAAGTCCCGGACCGAACTCAGTACAGGGAGCCGGGCTCCCAGCATCATAGTGATGTACGATGCTAGGAGTCTCTGCCTCGCTGCAGGACAACTGTCCCGTACTGTAATCATGTCTTCAGTACGGGACAGTAGTTCCACGGAGCGGCAGGGACTCCTAGCATCGTACATATCTATGATGCTAGGAGCCCGGCTCCCTGCACTGTATTTGGTCCGGGACTTGCAGCTGAAATACGTCCGTCCATTATGGACGTAACATGCTCGTGTGAATCCAGTCTAATCCAGCAGGCCCTGGATCTCAGAGGCGGCTTGAAAGGTATCCATATTTGCCAGAGAACTAGAAATTTATTGGGGTCAGGAATCCTCGATCCGCATAGTAAGGTCAACCTCCTGAACGCACTCTATGGGTACGTTCACACAGGGCGGATACACTGTGTAAAAAAAACACAACGTATCCGCCCTGTGCGCCGCAGGGAATTCCGGCTGAAAAATTGCACCAAATTGTGGTGCAGTTTTTCGACCGGAATGTCCGCTGTGAAAAACTGCCCATAAAAAAAGATTCATACTTACGTAGCCATGACAACGCGCCCCCTCCACCATACTCCTGGGATGACATTTCATCCCATGTGACCGCTGCAGCCTCTGATTGGACGAAGAAACAGAATTCTGGGTAATTATAAGATTTTTTTTTTAAATTTCCGAGTTGGTATTTGTTGCGGGTTTTACCTCCCCATTGAATTCAATGAAGAAAACCCGCAACAAATAAGCAGCAATTTACGCAAATACAATTGACATGCCGCAGATTAAAAAACCGCACCGCAGGTCAATTTCTGAGCGTTATTTCCGTTTAGCATTTACGCAGCGTGAGGATTGTATTATGCTGCAGATTTTCCGCAACTAAATCCGTTGCGGAAAATCCACAGTATTGCTACGTGTGAACTGACCCTACCAGAGTCAGTGGCAACGGATATTTCCAATGTCGAGGAATAACCATACGTGCTGCTGCTGATGGAAGGCAACGCCGTGAGTTTTAGTTTTTAATGGTACTATTTATTGCACCATATAATGTACTGGGAAACTGAAGTATAAATCTTTGTGGGGTGGATGGGAAAAACAGCAATTTACCCAATGTTCTTTTTGGCTTTGTTTTTACGGCGTTCATCGTGCGGGAAAAACGACATTCTGCAGGTAGATACGATTAACGCGATACTAAATTTATACATTTTTCTTTATTGTTCCGTTGACATAGCCGTAGGAAGGCCTGTTTTTTTGCAAGAGGAGCTGTAGTTTTTCATGGTACCATATAATTTACTAGGCATCTTTAACCTCTTCACGCACTGCTCTGCAACTGTACGGCCTGCAGAGGGCTTGCTTCCCGCATCAGGACGTACTATTGCGGAGTAGTTCCCGGCGCACACTGTCCTAACTGACAGTGTCCGGGAACCAGGAGGTCAGCTGTCCCCGATAGTTGACACTCCAGCCTTGCCGGTCAGCGGACCATCGCCGCTGATTTCGGCAATTAACCCCATAAATGCCGCAACAGATTGCGTTCGCCACATTTAAGGGGTTTGAAGCACATCGTCAGCCCCCACGAAGTGATTGTGTGGGCTGCCGATGCTTGTCGTGGCAATCGGAGGCCAGACAATGACCTCCGGGTTGCCATGTACGGAAGCCTCAGAGGAGCAGCATCCGGCCGGTCCTCCGTGGCTTCCTGTCAGTGTGACTGTCACGTCACAATGACAGTTGGAATGCATTACACTACGTGTGTAGTGTAATGTATTCCAGCAGCGATCAGAGCTGCAAGTCTAAGTGTCCCCTAGTGGGACAAGTGAAAAAGGAAAAAAAAAGTACCAAAAATGTTTTAAAAAAAAGTCTAAAAATAAAAGTTATATAAACAAACACTGCATTTTTTTTTCCTATAATAAGATTTTCATTAGGGGAAAAAAATGAACACGTTAAAAAAAGTACACATATCTGGTATCACCGCGTTCGTAACGACCCAAACTATAAGACTATAGTATTATTTTTTTCCCGCACGATGAACACCCCAAAAAAAATCAATAAAAAACGACACCAGAATCGCTATTTTTTGGTCGCCACCTCTCCCAAAATAGAGAATAAAAAGTGATCAGAAAGTCGCGTGTACGCCAAAATAGTACCGATAAAAACTACAACCCGTCCCGCAAAAAACAAGACCTTACACAGCTTTTTTGACTGAAAAATAAAAAAGTTATGACTCTCAGAATATGGTGACAGAAAATAAATGATTTTTATAAATAAGTGATTTTATTGCGCAAACGCTGCAAAACATAAAAAAAAACTATATACATCTGGTATCGCCGTAATCGTATCGACCCGCAGAATAAAGTAAAATTGTCATTAAAAAACATTGTCAGAATTGCTTGTTTTTGGTCACCCGGCTTGCAAAAAAAGTTAATAAAAAGTGATTTTAAAAAATCGCATGTACCCCAAAATTATACCAATGAAAACTACAGATTGTCCCGCAACAAATAAGCCCTCATCCAGCTCCGGTGGTGAAAAAATAAAAAAGTTCTGGCTCAGAATATGGCGATGCAAAATGTGCAGAGTGTCCAAAATCGGATAAGATCGGGCGCCATTTATCAGTGCGACACCGGCCACACATCTATGAATTATTATTTATTTACTGCATTATTATACCCTCTTATTAAAGCAAAATGGCGCTCCCTCCCTTCTGAGCCCTGCAGCGTCCCCAAACAGCAGTTTGCGTCCACATATATGGCATCGCCATACCCGGCAGAACCCGCTTAACGTTTTATGAGGTATTTGTTTTCAGTGGCACAAACTGGGCACAACATATTATGCACTAAAATGGCATACCAGTGGAAAATTGCAATGTTCACACCATCCGCTGTGCATTAAACCCTTTGCGCACTATGACTTAATAGCACGTCATGGTGGATTGATGTGTGGAGCCGGCTCACGTGCTGAGTCCGCTCCATACGCTGCTGGTGTCGGCTGTATTACAGCTGACACCCAGGACTAACGGACCGGAACAGCGATCGTGCGGTTACAGAAGCCTGTAAAAATAACAATATACTGCAATACATTAGTATTGCAGTATACTGTACCCGCGATCCAATGATCGCTGGTACAAGTCCCCTAAGGGGACTAATAAAATGTGTAGAAGAATTAAAGTTATTAGTAGTGAGAAAGAAAATTTTTCTCTTTTTTTTCTTCTAAGGTAATGTAAAAAAATAAACAGAATTGATATCGCTACGTCCGTAAAAGGCCGAACTATTACAATATACCATTATTTAACACGCACGGTGAATACCGTAAAATACTTAAATAATTTAAAGCACCAAAATCGCTGTCGTTTTCGTTTTTACCGCACGGCGAAAGCTGTAAAAACGAAAACCACAAAAAATGGAATCAGACTTTTTTCCTATATTCCTATATTTTCCTATATTTTTTCAGTTTCCCAGTACTTTTTATGGCACGTTAAATGGTGTCAATAGAAACTACAATTCCTCCCGCAAGAAATAAGCCGTCACATCACTCTACTGACGGAAAAAGTTATGGCTCTTGGAAGGCGGGCAGTGAAAAACGAAAATAAGAAAGCAAAAAATGGATCAGTCCTGAAAGGGTTAATTCATTTCTAATGAAAAAACATATGACCCCATGTGGGGTATTTCCGTACCCGGGAGAATTTGCTTTACAAAAATTGGTTGTTTATTTCTCCTTTATCCCTTGTGAAAATGAGAAAATGCAACATTTTAGTGGAAAAAAATTGTGATATTAATTTTCTCCGCCTAATTCTAATAAATTCTGCAAAAGACCCATGGAGTCTAAATGCTCACTATACCCCTAGAAAAATTCCTTGAGGGGGGTTTCCAAAATGGGGTAACTTAGGGGGTTTCCACTGTTTTGGTCCCTCCAGGGCGTTGCAAAGGCGGCATGGCACCGAAAAACAATCCAGCAAAATCCGTGCTCCAAAATCCAAATGGCACTACTTCCCTTCTGAGCGCTGCCATGGGTCCAATCAGCAGTTTATTACCACATATGGGATATTGCTGTAATCGGGAGACATTGCTTTACAAATGTTGGGGTGATTTTATTCATTATTTCTTGTAAATATTACAAATTTTTACAGACTAATTCTAATAAATTTAGCGAAAAACCTGTGTGGTCAAAATGCTAACTATACACCTACATAAATTCCTTGAGGGGTGTAGTTTCCAAAATGGGGTAACTTTTGGGGTGTTTCCACTGTTTTGGCACCACAAAACCTCTTTAAACCTGACATGGTGCCTAAAATATATTCTAAAAAAAAGGAGGCCCAAAATCCACTAGGTGCTCCTTTGCTTCTGAGGCCTGTGTTTCAGTCCATTACCACACTAGAGCATAATGTGGGATATTTCTAAAAACTGCAGAATCTGGGCAATAAATATTGAGTTGCATTTCTCTGGTAAAACCTTCTGTGGTACAAAAAAAAAGTATTAGAAGTGAATTTCGGCAAAAAAAACAAAATTTGTAAATTTCACCTCTACTTTACTTTAATTCCTGTGAAACGCCTAAAGGGTTAAAACACTTTGTTAATACTGATTCGAATACCTTGAGGGGTGACTTCTGGGGATTTTCTAATATATAAGGCCCTCAAAGCCACCTCAGAACTGAACTGGTCCCTGAAAAAATAGCCTTTTGAAATTTTCTGTAAAATATGAGAAATTGCTGCTAAAGTTCTAAGCCTTGAAACGTCCTAGAAAAATAAAAGGACGTTCAAAAAACGATGCAAACATAAAGTAAACATATGGGAAATGTTAACTAGTAACTATTTTGTGTGGTATTACTATCTGTTTTTTTTTTTTTAAAACATCATTTTTATTAACAGTTTTCACATTTTCTTATAAACATATCACATAAAGGTTGCGTCGTAAGTGAACAACGCGCAACTGCAAACAATACAAAATAACATACTATCATGGCATATGTTTCGATCCACATATCAAATGAAAGAACAGGACTTCCCCCTACCCCTGAACACGACTTAGGTCAGCAAAAAGTAACAGCGCCTAGACTATAATAGTAAGAAACCGGTGCGAACGAGAGCCCAAGATCTCCCCCCTACCATCCCCTATCAAGACTAAAGTTCCAAGCCTCCTAAAGTGCCTGCCAGCTGCGTATGATACCAAGCAGTGTGCCTAAAGGGCGTAAAAAATTTCTGCCACCTCGGCAGCTGTGCACTGTGATTCAATAATTATTCGCCATTTAGCAAATAACTTCTTAGCTCCTGCTTCTTTCCGTCTTTCCACCTCCACCCGCTCAAGAGCTAATAACTGTTTCAAACGTAACACGATCATGTCAAGACCCGGTGTGTCAGTTTCCAGCCATTTACATAGAAGACATCTCAAGGCCACCAGTAAAATTGTGTGTATCAAGGGGGGAGGAGATCTCGTCCCTCAAGCACCATCGTCCTCTGGCGGTCGCGCCTGATGGAACAGCAGTGCCTGAGGCGTCATTGGAAGTTTCGCCTTCCAATGATCCGAAATATAGTTTTGTAAAATCCTCCAGTATCGTTTAGCATGAGCACAACCCCATACTCCCTGCCACAAATTCGTCAGAGGGGTGCTACATTTGGGGCAACCAGTGATGCGATCGGGGAAGGACTGTGAAGGTAAAATATTGAAGCCATATATAGCCGAATGCATTAACTTAAAATAGGTTTCCCTCCAGCTCTCGTTCACGATAACCTTCCGTACCGTCTCCCAACCTTCCAATATGATCTCCCCTATAGCCGGATCTTGAGTCCATCGTTCCCAAACTTTGAACATAGATCGTGGACGCGGGCGAACAAAGCACTCCCCAAGTGCGCTATACAACCTCGAAATAGTCGCCCGAAGAGACGTTGGACCTATGACCTCATCTAGAGTATGTGTGGTGGCTTCCTTATTCAAATCCCTTAGCCTAGATGTACAAAATGAACGTACCTGCAGAACTTGTAGAAAATTAAAATTACCTTCAAAGGGCCTAAGTTTAGCTTTGATTTCCGACCCGGTTAACCATCTCCTTTCCTCTGTATGCATAAGGTCACCTGTGCAGTTAAGGCCTGCATCCCCCCAAGTGGTAAATCTATCCCCACTGTCTACTCCCGGTAAGAATTCCAGATGTCCACACAACGGCATATGTTTAGAGAGTAAATGAGGCAGGTCAAAGATTTTACGAACCGCTTTCCAGGCTAGGACTGTATCCCTCAGAACAATGGAGGTTTTGAGACGGCACGGAAGAGAAGCAACTCTACAGTGTAACAAGGCTTTCAAGTTCCAGGGCGAGGCATACGCCCCTTCCAGATCTAAGTTGGAATAATGACTCGTTTCATGGAGCCAGTCCACTACATGGCAAAATAGACATATCACGTTATAACCCCTGACATTTGGGAACTTCAGCCCCCCCTCATGTTTACCTAGCATAGGCTTAGTGAGTGCAATGTGAGGCCTCTTTCCTGCCCATATGAATTTTGTAAATGAAGAATTCAATTTGGAGACATCCCCATGCTTCAGCAAGAGCGGGAGTGTTTGAAAGGGATATAAAAGTCTAGGGAAACTAACTATCTTAATCAAGTGGCACCTCCCCAGAAGGGATAACGGCAACTGACGCCATCTTGTGAGTTCCTCCTGTATGTTTTTTAAATAGCGGTGGATAGTTCAGGCCATACAGGGTTTCAGGCACCTTCCCTATCTTAATGTCTAGATAAGTAATACACTGTTTAACCGGAGAAATCCCAAGGATTGCCAAAAGGTCCTAGGTAACGGTTTACCCAACTCCAGCAGTTCACTTTTAGCTGCATTGACTTTGTATACCGAGCATTGTCCAAAGTCATGCAAAAAATTAAAAACCGGCAGTAAGTGCTCTTGAGGATTTGACATAAAAAGTATAACATCGTCAGCAAACAAGGCTAACTTAAATGCCAAAGACCCCACCTGAATACCTCTGAACAATGCGGACTCCTCCTGAAATCTAGCCATAGGTTCCAGAGCTAAATTAAATAGTGGCGACGGGACAGCCCTGACGGGTCCCTTTATACAATTGAAAGGGAGCCGACAGAAAAATAGAGGAATAAATGCGAGCTTGGGGATTAGCGTAGACACCTTTCAAAAAGATCCTAAAAGCTCCCTGGACATTCATCTTATCCAGCACCATCCCCAGACATTCCCACTGTATGTTATCAAAAGCTTTCTCTGCGTCTAACGCCAAGAGTGCCGGTCGGGTACCTGGCTGGGGATCATGCCTGACTGTTTCTAGAACCGTCAACACCTTACGCAGATTAGTAACTGCTGCCCTACAAATCCGTGCTTGTGGAGGGGGGTTGTGTGGGGGTTTGCAGGTGTGTGTGTGTGTAGGGTGCTTGTGGGTTTAGGGTGTGTGGGGGTGTTGCGGAGCGTCTGCATGTGTGGGGGAGGCTTGTGGGAGGGAGCACCATGATGCGCAAGAATAATTAATAACTCTTATTTCTGACGCATCTCTAGGTCCCATGAGCCGCAATAGAAACTACAGTTCATTGACCTCTTGTATTTATTGTGGTTTAGGGGAGAAGACAGAAGTCTGCTGTAGGTGAGTATTAGGGCTAGTTCACACGGAGTATTTTGGCGCTGTTTTTGACACGGGAACCGCATCGGAAACAGTGCCAAAAAACACCCAATTTCGAGCGGGAAAAAGAAGCGACATGCCCTTTCTTCGGGCGTTTCCGTCTCTTACCTCCCATTAACGGGAGGCAGAGAAAGCGGTTTTCGCAGCGTTTTTTGCCCGCGGCCGAAAAACTTTGCAAAATAAGCCCCAAAAAACATGGCAAAGCGAGTGCAGGCAGGTCAAAATCTGCCTCAAAATTCCTTCAGGAATTTTGAGGCCTGCAAAAAGCTGAGTGTAAACAGGGCGTAAGTATTTATATTTTTCATATTGCTAACTTTATTTTGTTTTGCAGGTTCCGCTCGACCTTTTGGACTGTCGTAGATTCGTTGGAATACTGCAATGATCTACGTGTTTGTTTGTTTTTTCTTTTAATAAAATGGCTAACGAGGGTCTTGAGGGGGAGTTTTTATTTCAACAAAAATGTGATGTAAGGGACTGGGGAAGCCGCAGGTCGGTATTACAAGGCTGCGAAGGGCCAAAAACCGTGGGCCTTCCCACCCTAGTAATGCTAGCCTGCTGCTGCTATGTTGTATATGGCTGGTTATAAAAAAAAATGGGGGAGACCCCACATCGTTTTAAAAAAAATAACCAGCCAGATGCAACATAGCAGCAGCAGGCTAGCATTACCAGGGTGGGAAGAGGCATGGTTTTTGGCCTTTACCAGCCTCATGATACCAGCATGCGGCCGCCCCACTACCCAACCATCACTACAGATGGTCCGGTACTGGATTGTACTCGGCTCTTCCCAGCACCCCTGGTGGGTACCAGTGTAATAATGGGGGGATAGTGCTAGCCTATTTACTGGATAACACTAAGCCCCGTAGATCAACGCAGTAGTCAACCGAATCTACGACATAGTCCAATAGGTCCAGCAGAACCTGCAAAACAAAAAAAATGAAGTTACGCCTCATACACACGACCATGTGTGCCATCCGAATCCCGTCAGTTATCCGAGGAAAGATGGGACATGTTCTATCTTTTTTTTAAGCGTTTTTCAGCACGTAAGATGCGCCAAATACACGCCGTGTGAAGCTGTCAACTGAAAAGTCATTTACCACACGGTCTTCCCTCTTGACTTTCATCATTCTCAGCCTCTTGGTGTGTTCTATAACTTCTGCCAGCTGCCATTGTACAATCTCATAAAAAATGGAGCTGGACAATGCTCAGCAACAGGGGCGTAGCTAGAGGCTCATGGGCCCCGATGCAAGAATTCTTACTGGGCCCCCCCCCCCCCCCGCAAACTTCTCATGGCCGACGGTCCACTTTCAGCTGCATCGCTGGGTCTCCTAAGTGACCCAACAATGCAGCACTAGCAGCCGGGGGCGTCACTAAGGCTGGGTTCACACACACTATTTACGGACGTAATTAGGGCGTTTTAGCATTGAATTACGTCCGAAAATGCGGCTCAAAAGCGTCGGCAAACATCTGCCCATTCATTTGAATGGGTCTTAGGGTATGTGCACACACACTATTTACGTCCGTAATTGACGGACGTATTTCGGCCGCAAGTCCCGAACCGAACACAGTGCAGGGAGCCGGGCTCCTACCATCATACTTATGTACGATGCTAGGAGTCCCTGCCTCGCTGCAGGACAACTGTCACGTACTGAAAACATGATTACAGTACAGGACAGTTGTCCTGCAGCGAGGCAGGGACTCCTAGCATCGTACATAACTATGATGCTAGGAGCCCGGCTCCCTGCACTGAGTTCGGTCCGGAACTTGCGGCCGAAATACGTCCGTCAATTACGGACGTAATTAGTGTGTGTGCACATACCCTCACGATGTTCTGTGCCGACGGTCATTTTTTTTACGCATCGCTGTCAAAAGGCGGCGCGTAAAAAAGTGCCTGTCACTTCTTCAGACGTAAATGGAGCCGTTTTCCATGGACTCCATGGAAAACCAGCTTCAGTTACTTCCGTAATGGACGCAGCAAAAGACGCCTCCACATGCCAAAAATTACGGTGCTGTTTTCTCCTGAAAACAGCACAGTAATTTCAGCCGTAACGGACGCTGCCGTGTGAACATACCCTCAGGGCTTAAAATGTCCGGGAAATAGCCCCAATACATATGTGTCCGCCCCAAAAAAAAGTGTGTATATGAGACAGCATAGCATATCTATAGCACTACGACCCTATAAACTATGGATAGGATTAGATACAGTGGCTGAGCAGACAGTATCACACATGATAGGATTAGATACAGTGGCTCAGAAGGCAGTATCACACATGATAGGATTAGATACACAGCTCAGCAGACAGTATCACACATGATAGGATTAGATACAGTGGCCCAGCAGACAGTATCACACATGATAGGATTAGATACAGTGGCTCAGCAGACAGTACCACACATGATAGGATTAGATACAGTGGCTCAGCAGACAGTACCACACATGATAGGATTAGATACAGTGGCTCAGCAGACAGTATCACACATGATAGGATTAGATACAGTGGCTCAGCAGACAGTACCACACATGATAGGATTAGATACAGTGGCTCAGCAGACAGTATCACACATGATAGGATTAGATACAGTGGCTCAGCAGACAGTATCACACATGATCGGATTAGATATAGGGCCCAGCAGACAGTATCATACATGATTGGATTAGATACACAGCTCAGCAGACTGTATCACACATGATAGGATTAGATACAGGGCCCAGCTCGCTGACATTGCGTCTCCAGCGCTGGACCCAGGATAGGTAAGAATAATAATTTTGCTTCTTTATGTGTTACTGATTATTTTTGTGTTTGTGTTTTTTTTACAGGTTCGGTTGTTGGACTTCGGATTTGAGGACTTCAATGACGGCGTTTTTTTTATTCTCAATAAAATGGTTAATGAGGGTTGTGTTTTTTTATTTCAATAAAATATTTTTTCTATGTGCTTGTATCTTTTTAAACTTTATTACTACCGCCTTAGTAATGGCCGCTGGCTGATTGACAACCTCCATTACTAAGGTGAGGCTTAATGTTAGCCGGTGCAGAGGCCAACACTAAACCCCATTATCACCCCGGTACCCACCGCCACCAGGGGTACTGGGAAGAGCCGGGTACAAACCAGTACCCGACCATCTGTAGTGACGGGCAGGCACCGGGGTGGCCGCAGGCTGGTAGTATTAGGCTGGGGAAGGCCAAAAACAGTGGCCCTTCCCACCCTGGTAATGCTGCCTGCTGCTGCTGTGTTGTATCTGGCTGGTTATGAAAATTGGGGGGGACCCGACATCGTTCTTTCCAATTATTTATTTTTTTTTTTTTTTTTTAAATGACGTGGGGTCCCCCCCATTTTTATAACCAGCCAGATACAATAAAGCAGCAGCAGGCAGCATTACCAGGATGGGAAGGGCCACTGTTTTTGACCTTTCCCCTCCTTATAATACCAGCCTGCGGCCACCCCAGTGGCCGACCATCACTACAGATGGTCAAGTACTGGATGGTACCCGGCTCTTCCCAGCACCCCTGGTGGTGGTGGGTAACGGGGTAATAATGGGGGTTAGTGTTAGCCTCTGTACCTGCTAACACTAAGCCCCGCCTTAGTAATGGAAGCTGTCAATCAGCCGGCGACCATTACTAAGGCGGTAGTAATATAGTTTAAAAAAAAAACACAAAGACATAGAAAAAATATTTTATTGAAATAAAAAAAAAAACCCACACAACCCTCATTAACCATTTTATTAATAAAAAAAAAAAGCTGTCATCGAAGTAGTCCTGGAATCCGCCGTAGTCCAACGACCGAACCTGTAAGAAAACACACAAAAAATGATTAGTAACACATGTGTTAGGGTATGTGCACACACACTAATTACGTCCGTAATTGACGGACGTATTTCGGCCGCAAGTACCGGACCGAACACAGTGCAGGGAGCCGGGCTCCTAGCATCATAGTTATGTACGATGCTAGGAGTCCCTGCCTCGCTGCAGGACAACTGTCCCGTACTGAAAACATGTTTACAGTATGGGACAGTTGTCCTGCAGCGAGCCAGGGACTCCTAGCATCGTACATAACTATAATGCTAGGAGCCCGGCTCCCTGCACTGTGTTCGGTCCGGGACTTGCGGCCGAAATACGTCCGTCAATTACGGACGTAATTAGTGTCTGTGCACATACCCTAAGGCTTAGATACAGGGCCCATGTGTGATACTGTCTGTGGGACCCTATATCTAAGCCTACCACAAGGTAGGCTTAGATACAGGGTCCAGCAGACAGTAATCTTATACAGTATAAGATTAGTGTGTGCTGGGGCCCTGTATCTAAACCTACAGTGTGGTAGGCTTAGATACAGGGCCCAGCAGACAGGATCACGCATGGGCCATGTATCTAAGCCTACCATGTGATTGGCTTAGATACAGGGCCCAGCAGACAGGATCACACAATATGTGATCCTGTCTCATGGGCCCCCTAAGCCTGCTACATCGTAGGCTTAGGGGTTGTGCAGTCCCTAAACATTGATGGCCTATCCACAGGATAGGCCATCAATAGCTGATGTGTCGCCCGGGACCCGCAAATCAGCTGTTTTGAAGGGGCCGCAGCACTCGTACGAGAGCTGCTTCCCCTTCATTTCACTACTCGCCCACACTGTGAATCGCCGACACCGATTCACAGTGTGACCGGAATGAAGTGACAGGAATGAAGGGGAGCAGCTCTCGTACGAGTGCTGCGGCCCCTTCAAAACAGCTGATTGGCGGGTCCCGGGAGTCAGACCCCGCCAGTCAGGGCTAACCTTACCTTCCTCTTCGGCCGCGGCGGGAGTTCTGTAGTCTCGATGCTGTGCGCGGCGGCATAGCGCTGTGACGTCATGCGCTGCGCACAGCGCTTGACGTCAGGACCTCCGCTGCGATCCGGAACCAGGAAGGTAAGTAAAGTATGTTACTATAGTAACAGGGGCCCGCGGCCCGAGTTACTATAGTAACTTTTTATTGATGTGGTGCGGGGGGCCGTGGGCCCCCCTGGCTTCGGGGCCCGGTCGCAATTGCGACCGCTGCGACCCCTATAGCTACGCCAGTGCTCAGCAATCTGAAGACACCTTTTCCTGGCTTGTAGCCAAAAAATAGGGAGGGGGTTGAATCTCCCTCCCACATTTATAGCCGCTGTAAGTCAGGTTGCTTTGCCTGATTCACCTTGCTGTAATTCTGCTCCCTCTGGTGGCCAACATAGGAAAACATGTCAAATTATTATTTATTTTTTAATACTTACCACCTTGTGGAAGAAAAAAAAAATACACAAAAAAAACCTAAAAAAATATAATTAAAATAAGTAACTTTAAAAAAAACATTTAAATTCGCGACTCATTCCCTTCAACTTTATTCTACGAGTTAATACAGTTACTGCGGTACCAAATTTATACAGTTTGTTTTACAACTTTTACAAAGAAAAAAACATTCTTAGAGCTATAACTTTTTTTAATATTCCTTCAATTAAGCATTGTGAGGGCTTATTATTTGCGGGGCGAGCTGTAGTTTTTATTGGTATCATTTTGCAGTACATGCGACTTTTTGATCACTTTTTATTCCATTTTTTTGCGGAGCTAAGATGACCAAAAAACAGCAATTCTTGCCTTATCAGTTTTTTGTTTTTTTTCTTTACAGCGTTCACCTTACGTTATATGGTAATATTTCAGACATTTATGTACGTGGCGATACCAGACATGTGAAAAAAAATTTCAGCAATACTTTAGTAGAAATGGAAAAACTGTTTTTTTAATGTTAATATTTTTCTTTTGTACATTAAAAAAAAACTTTATTCAACTATTTTTTGTTTTTTATTCTAAGTCCCCCTAGGGGACTTGAACCAGCAATCGCTGGATCACTTGCACTATATAGTGAAATACTAATGTATTGCAGTATATCGTGATTCTGACAGGCGCCTATTAAGCCCTGCCTCTGGCAGGGCTTAATAGGAGCTCAAAGATGGCGGACCTAAGGGCCTGTTACAGCCGACACCCACTTAGTATGGAGCGGGCTCAGTTTGTGAGCCTGCTCCATACAACCCCTTAACACCTGTCCTGTACAGTTAAATGATAATGCGTTAAGGGGAGTTAAAGTAAAGTGGGGATGAAATTTAAAAATGTAATTTTTTTGCCAAAATTAAATTTACATTTAGTTTTTACTGTAACACAGACAGTTTTACCAGAGAAACACAACTCAATATTTATTGCCTAGATTCTGCAGTTTTTATGAATATCTCCCTTGTTGCCCTAGTGTGCTAGTGGACTCAAACACAGGCCTCAGAAATGAAGGAGCACCTATTGGATTTTGGGAACTTCTTTTTATTAGATTATATTTAAGGCATCATGTAAGGTTTAAAGAGGTCTTGTGGTGCCCAAAACATAGAAAACACCCAAAAAGATACAATTTTGGAAACTGTGCTCCCCAAGGTATACATCTAAGGGTGTAGTGCGCTTTTTGACCCCACACGTATTTTGCTGAACTTCTTGGAATTAGGCCATAAAAATAATCAACATTTTTTTCACACACAAAGTTTTAGTGCAGATCTTTTTCATTTTCAAAAGGAGAAAAAGCACCCCAACCATTGTTACGCAATTTCACCTGAGTGAGGTAATACCCCATATGTGGTCATGGGAGGGCTCAGAAGGAAAGGAGCGCTATGTGTTCTTTGGAGGCCAGATTTTGCTGGATTGGTTTTCGGGTGCCATGTCGCATTTGCAGAGCCCCAGAGGTACCAAAACAATGGAAACCCACCAGTAGTGACCCCATTTTGTAAACTACACCCCTCCTGGAATTACTCTATGGGTGTTATGACCATTTTGACCCCACAGTTTTTTCACAGAACTTATTTGAATTGGACTGTGAAATAAAAAAAATTATATTATTTACACTAATATGTTGGTTTTGCTACGCAATTTGTCCTGAGTGCGGCAATACCTAATTTTTAGTCATAAACTGCTGTTTGGGCCTATTAAATTTTGCCACCGATGGGCTCCCTCTGGAGTTTTATATTAAATATGCTGATATAGTAGTCTCGGAACTGCTAGCAGTGTACAATTCAGCATTCATCATTTGCCACCTAAACTCTATGAGTAAGGCAACTACAACACTTTTATTAAAACAGGAGCGCATACATGAGCGGTCAGCCGCCATTACTATTTAGCTGCGTCTGCAGCATCAACCTATGCCCAGCGTGATTCAGTGCCTGATGAAGGTCATTTATGACCGAAACATCGCACTAAGCTACTGACATCAGTACAAAATAAATCAAAAATAAGACTTTTTCAACTTCTACTTTATGTGCCGAATACTTCTTTACAGTTTTGATTGGGTTGGGACCCTATTCGTGCATCTATATAGATCTTGTGCGTTCCGAACCCCTCCGCACTTTTATTAAAACAATCCAAAGAAGCAGCAGACCTAGCATCTTATAGACCAATATCTCTGTTAAATACAGACTATAAGGTCCTAGTAAAAATGCTTGCAAAAAGGATTTTGGAAATAAATTCGTGCACTGATTCATAAAGATCAGGCAGAATTTATTCCAGGGTGTTTGACCGCAGGCTATATTAGAAAACTGTTTTGGGCTCTGCAGTGTTCGTCTGTGGCCTCCGATACTGTGATAGTCTCACTCGATGCGGTCAAAGCGTTTGACCGCGTCGAGTGGGTCTAGATCAAGCAGATTTTGGAACATTTTGGTATTCGACCAAGATTTCCGGTATGGGTGCTGTTGTTATATCAATCCCCAATGGCAAGATTGAAAATAAATTGGCAACTCCCTGACTCCTTTGCATTGCAAAAAGGGACTAAACAGGGATGCCCTCCATCACCCTTTAGTATTCGAGCCATTACCAGTGGCAATTCGCTCTCGACTGGATATAACAGGCTTCAAATATTTGGGGGATGAGCAAAAGATAATTCTGTATGCTGATGACATTGTGTTGTTTCTGAGTCAAGCCGAACAACCTTTGGAAAGATCTTAAAATTTGTAGATTATTTTGGTAATTCTGAAGAATCAGGATAGATGTAAACAAATCTGCGGTTCTTAGGGTAGATAATTGTTCTCTGTCACAGAGTGTACTCAGTTGTTTGAGTATGCAGAATACGTTAAAAAAAATTGGGGATAATGATTGCACTTTCACCGGAAGAGTATATACCACTGAATATTGTGTCACTATTTTTTTTAAAAATGAAGAGAGAAGACTATCTCCTGGAAGCATCTCTCGCTTGGTGCGAGCGCAATATTGATCAAAATGGTGTGCTTGCCTCAGATCTTATGTGCTCTTCAGAATTCTAAAATTTTGCTCCCTAATGCAATATTTGACACGCTGTATTCGTTTACCAGAAATATTCTGTGGCAAGGGAAAATACCACACATTAGACTGGAATTATTGAGGGCCCACCTGAAACTGGGTGGATTCTCAATTCCAGATTATAAAAAGTATTATGTAGCTTCTCGGTTACAACAACTAATTATAACTTATATCTTTATTCTTAAATACACATATCTGAACTCTAGTCCTAAATTTAATGATGCATGCCCTATTTTTTCAGTCTTAGGCCCTGTTCACGCTGAGTTTTTTTGACCCGTTTTTTGACGCGGAAAAACCGCGTTGGAAAATGCGCCCAAAAATGGCTCCCATTGATTTCAATGGGAGGCGGACGCGTTTTTTTACCGCGAGTGGTAAAAACCGCTTGTGGTAAAAATGAAGCGACATGCTCTATCTTCGGGCGTTTACGCCTCTGACCTCCCATTGACATCAATTCCCAAAACATAGAAAACACCCCAAAAAGATACAATTTTTGAAACTGTGCTCCCCAAGGAATTCATCTAAGGGTGTAGTGAGCTTTTTGACCCCACAGGACCTCCCATTGCCCGTGGCACTCAATGGGCGCGATCTTCTAGTAAAGTCTATAGGGGTTGATTTGCCTACAGCTTACATGTTGCAGAATCTGTGGGATAAAATAAAAAAGGATCTGGGTATTACAGGGTTTACTACTGTAACCCCTATTTGTCACGTAATGAATGGTGAAATCCATTACTTTTGGTGGAAGCACAAAGTATTATATTTATCACAAGTTATTGAGAATAAGTCTAATAATACTTTTGCACACTTATAGTCCAAGGTCTGTTTATTGTCTAAGGACTATTTTTATTATTTACAGTTAAGTCACTATTTAAAAAGGACGCCCTCCATATTTAAGAGAGATAAGACCTGCTCCCCTGTGTTGGAATTTTTAATTAACTCAACTACAAAAAAGAGGCTATGACAAAGATTTATAGTCTTTTACAGAAGCCCAAGGAGGGCATCCCAGTTGTGGGGGTTTTAGAAAGTGGAAAGATATTTGTCCAGAGATGACAGAGGCGGACTGGACCTCGGCTCTGAAATCTGTTTATAGAACTAACCATAATCCTTCACTGCGTCCATCACAGGTGTTTATATTTTATATGATTTATTACACTCCTAAGTGACTATTGTTAGAAGATTCTAATTGTTCTCGCTGTATGACATCATCGGTGGATTTAATGCACCACTTATGGCGATGTCATAGATTACATCACTTTTGGCAAGAAATCTTAGCCCATTTGTCTTTCTGCTGCAGAATAGAAGTTCTAGGAGGATCCTGTGCTATGTATTTTGGGGTCAGACTTGTTGATTCAGGTAGTGGAGACAAAAAAAATTGCCCTATTGGGAATTTTTCTGGAAATTGGAATCGTATGAATAAGAATCAAATAAGAATAAAAATCCGATAATATTGGGGGGGCGGAGCTTGCCGCTGACTGAGATGGCGGTGTGAGACAAGTCCTCCTGCACAACTCGTAGCTAACAAGCGGCTCACAGCGACAGATCGCCTTGTAAAGAAGCGGCATTACGAAGGTTCCACTTCTTAACCTTCCTAGCACCAGGGAGCATCATGACAAAGAGACGGGGAGTGAAGGTAGAGCTGAAAAAGCTCCCGGACTACTTCCCAGTGACGGACCGCACCCAAGATGGCGCCGGCTCGCCTCCTGAAAGAGAGGAAGCGCGTCCCTGTGCCTCACCAACGGACAGCTCAGGTCAGTCTGCAGAGAGGGCCACTGCTCCCCAGGGGAGCTCAGAAGATGTGGGTAACCCTGCCAAACGGAGGGTGACTCGCTCAGCACCCTCCCCGCCTAACAGCATGGGCCCGGTGCATGAGAAAGCACATTTCCCCTCTCCATTAACGGCCCACGTGGGCGGCCTTACAGCTACTACTGTCCCTGAGATGACGGTTATCCCAGATGATGCCCCCCTTACCACTGCTATTATGAAGGGGTTAATACAGTCGCTACAGAGCTCCATATCGGAGACATTACATAAAATGATGTCACAGATTCAAGCGTCGGTGGATGAGCTGGGGTGCCGCACTGACCACATTGAACGCAAAATGGGAGATTACGCTGCAGCCCATAATACGCTTATAGATGCTCACTCTGCTCTTAAAGATGAAGTGGTATGGCTGAAGTCCAAACTAATGGATCAGGAAGATCGATCCAGACGGAACAACCTGAAGGTACGGGGGGTCCCAGAGACCGTCTCCCCTGCGGACTTGCAGAACTATCTACAGGACATGTTTAAAGCTTTGTCGCCTACGCTCTCTCCTCTAGACCTGACTCTGGATAGAACGCACAGGATCCCTAAATCTCGCTCAGCTCCTATCGATTCTCCAAGGGATGTGTTAACGAGAGTACATTTTTATCAAACTAAAGATGGTATCCTTCAAGAGTCCAGAAGATTGGGGAAACTTCCTGAGCCTTACACCCAAGTCTCGATTTTTCCGGATTTATCTGCTTCTACGCTGATGCTTCGCAAGCTATTTCAACCAATCACAGTTACTCTCAGGGAGCACAACCTCAAGTATAAATGGGGTTTCCCGGTCAAGTTGATCGTCAATAAGAACGGATCCACTCATGTGATGTCTTCCCCCTCTGACGGCGTATCGCTGCTGCGACAATGGAATATCCCGATCACCAACACGGCGGTCGCTCCTTCAAGGGTATCTCCACGTCGCATTTCCCCCAAATGGGAAACGGGTTAAAGACGCCCAGCTGATTGACTCTCAAAGGTGACTGTCTGACCATAAATACGCGATACATGCTACCTTGATGCCTTTTTCTCTCCCCCATGGAGGTTCTTTCGGCGCAGTGTAGGCGCCATGTGTTTTTCACTTATGTTTTAATGTTCTTGGTTTTTATGTCTAAAGTTGCCAGGTTTTGTCCATCCAGATGTCTTGATTGGTCCACCCGCACCCAGCGGCCGACAACCAGGTATTTAGCCCTCATTAACGCACCTTCAGATAAAATGTCATGCCTTTTACAATATCCTCTCTGAATGTTAAAGGGCTTAACAGCCCTTTCAAGCGACAAATGATGTGGAAAGAGGCATTAGATTTGAAATGCAAGGTTTTTTTTGCACAGGAAACACACTTCTCGCAACACAACCCCCCTAAATGTACACACTCCAAATTTGCGCATGTTTATCAGGCTAGTAGCTCCAGAAAAACGAAAGCAGTCCTTACTGCAATTAAAGAATCTGTGTTTTTTAAAGAGCACGAGGTGATCTTAGATCCCCAGGGTAGATTTTTGATCCTCATTTGTGATATTAATCATATAACGTATACTTTTACGTTAATCTATATCTCCCGAACTCTCATCAACTCAGGGCCTTTCATAAAATTCTTCGTAAAGTTTGGAAAGTGGAGAGGGGATTACTAATTATCGGCAGTGATTTTAATGAGGTAATGCACCCTATAATTGACTCCTCGAACGTACTTAGGCCACGCTCCCAATTGCACCACACGATACATGGGGAGGAGCTGTATGATATTTGGCGCTGCCAGTACGGGAACGAACGTGACTTTACATATTTTTCTGCACCCCACAGCTTTTACTCTAGAATTGACATGTTCCTGGTATGTAAACGCAGCCTGCGATATATGTCTACATCGCTGATTGGAGATATATCGTGGTCTGACCATGCCCCGATTACTTTGGTCGTTTCGGATACATCCCCCTCCCCTCCCTTTTCTTCCTGGAAACTAAACGATTTGGTACTAGATCACCCAATGACTGAGGATCTTATGAATAACCACCTCAACTTATACTTTGAGGTGAATTCTCCCTCTTACGAAAATAGTTTCTCTCTATGGAACGCACACAAGGCGTACATGAGGGGAATGGGGATTCAGGCCGCGTCCAAACTAAAAAAACATCGGGAAAAAATGACTGCCGACATTCTCTCCCAACTACACAGTTTAGAGTCCCTCAATAAAAAACAGGTAACTCCGGACATTTCCCTCCGCATCAAAGATCTTAGAGGTCAACTCCAAAGCGTGCTTATGTCAAGATATTTGACAATGTCAAAATCTATGCAGTTGGGGTTTTATACTCAAGGCAATAGACCGGGAGCCTTACTAGCCAAAATGATCAAAAAGCGCAATGCCAAACAGAGAACTGCGTATCTATTAGATCGCCAGGGGGGTCGCATTACCCACCCTCAGGAGATAAGTGAACAATTCAGGAACTATTACTATAGTTTATATAATCTGAAAGAGGATCAATCGATTCACCAACCTTCCCCGGTAGACATAAACAATTTCTTGGGCGGCCTGAATCTCCTTTCCCTCTCAGAAACGGATGGTTCTGCCCTAAAAGCACCTTTTACAGAAATGGAGCTCTCTCTCGAGCCATTAAAAGCTTGCCGCAGCACAAGGCACCGGGCCCCGATGGGTTCACTAATTATTATTATAATTTTTTTTCGAAGGTGCTGTCCCCAAACCTGGTGGAGGTGTTCAACAAAGCGGCGGCAGCCGGCTCCTTCCCAGAGGAGATGTTGTCCGCTACTATAGTCACGCTCCCAAAACCCGGGAAGTCCTCGGACACCCCGGCAAACTTCCGTCCCATTTCACTTTTGAATGTGGACATTAAACTTTATGCCAAGGTACTATCCAATAGATTGGTTAATCTACTCCCTACCATTATACATGAGGACCAGGTGGGATTTGTTGCAGGCAGGCAGGCGCCTGATGGTACAAGGCGATATGTTAATCTGATAGACTGGTCTAAAAAACGTCGAGTGCCTTCTGTGCTCTTTGCCCTGGACACGGAGAAGGCATTCGACAGGGTTCACTGGGGATACCTGGGTGCGATCCTTACCAAATTCGGGTTCACAGGATGGATTATTATCTGCGATTCTAGCGTTATACTCTAACCCTTCCGCCCGAGTCTTAGCCTCTGGCTTTCTTTCCACATCATTCCCCATTACTAATGGTACTCGACAGGGATGCCCACTCTCCCCTCTAATATTTGCTTTGGTAATGGAACCATTAGCGGAGGCAATCCGACAGAACACTGATATACAGGGAATTCAAGTCGGTCATACCCTTCATAAAATAGGGCTATACGCTGACGATGTGATCCTCTCCTTAACAAACCCATTAGCTTCTCTGACAGAAGCTCAAAAGACTCTAGACAAATTTGGGGAGGTGTCATATTACAAGGTTAACTGCAACAAGTCCCACTTGCTAAACGTAGGTCTTCCTCTACATGTCCAAGCCTCTATACAGAGCGCCTTTCCCTTTCAATGGAATCCCCTTAAAATTTCGTATCTAGGCATTTCTCTTACCACGTCCACTAATCTCCTTTTTAAACATAACTTTAGCCCACTATTGCAAACCATTCCTCAACTGTTGGCATCATACTCCCATGTCAGTACATCCTGGGCGGGCAGAATCGCGGTCATTAAAATGATGATTATACCCATAATTTTGTACCAATTTCGTACGGTGATAATACCCCTTCCTAACTCGTATTTAAGAGACCTCCAGAGATTGTTGAACAATTTCATCTGGGCGCACAAAAAACCTAGAATCAGGATGCACACGATGTACAGACACTGGCGGAGGGGTGGGATGGGGGTGCCGGATGTCCAGAGATACTACCGGGCGGCTATTCTTGATCAGCTAAAGTTCTGGTGCACGTCCACGCCCTCAAAACAATGGGCCCATATAGAACAGACCATAGTAGACCAACCTCTTCTATCACTTTTGAGGGTAAACCCCAAGGTCAACATTAAGCCTTCTGGGGTACTGTCCCCGCCTTACACAGCTTCACTTAAAGCTTGGAAACATTACTCAACATATCTCCCTGCATCGGCTCTTACACCTATTAAAAATTTACCTTTGAGGTTTCTGATTTCTGAGCTGCCGGGGGTGTCTCTGGACAACTGGATATCCTTCGGAATCTCTCATATACACAAGCTGTTCACGGGTGACACTCTGCTGGCGTTTTCTGACCTGGTGTCGGAGTACTCTATCCCGAATAGGATTTCTATAAGTATCTATGCATTAGGCATCTCTTCACCTCTCTGAATGTTAACGTGCCCCTATTTCCTTCTGTGGCCCAAACTTATTATTTCGGTCCTGTAAGTCAAAAGAAGGGTATTTCTATGTTTTATGAGGACCTGTGTGCTCGCCTTCTCTCCAGCAGGCCTCCTTATTGTGAAAAATGGGAGGGAGAATTACGCTCATCCTTCACCTTGAAGGAATGGGGTTCGGCCTTCATTTGGACTAGGAAAATCTCTAAAGGGGTGAAACATTGGGAATCGTCTCAAAAACTACTACTACGATGGTATATGACTCCTTCACAGATTGCGAGATCTGATCCTACTTACTCGGAGGCGTGCTGGAGGGGATGTGGGTGCAGAGGTTCATATTTTCACATGTGGTGGCAATGCCCTGAGGTTCACTCATTTTGGGTAAAGGTATTTGAAATGATATCCCAAGTGTCTTCCTGTATTGTTAAACCAAATCCGGCCATGGCTGTAAAGGATCTGCCAGGCACAACTTCTGTGTATACGCCCATAGGTAATCAGTCTGCACCTGAGTCTATGTCTCTGAGACTGACTCCAGCTTCCACCACTCAGGATGGCAGGCTTAGGAGTGGGAGAGCCTATCGCAGCCTGGCCAGACGGAGCTAGCTCCCGCCCTCTGTCTATTTATACCTGCCTTTCCTGTTCCTCCTTTGCTTGTGATTCTTCTCGTGTGGTTTCCTGGCCCAGCTACAGCTTCTGACTATTTGATCCTGCTCCATACTGACCCTGGCTTTCTGACTACTCTTCTGCTCTGCGTTTGGTACCTCGTGCACTCCTGGTTTGACTCGGCTCGTTCACCACTCTTGTTGCTCACGGTGTTGCCGTGGGCAACTGCCCCATTTCCCTTTGCTTTGTGTTCCCTTGTCTGTTTGTCTCTTTCACTTACTGAGCGTAGGGACCGCCGCCCAGTTGTACCCCGTCGCCTAGGGCGGGTCGTTGCAAGTAGGCAGGGACAGAGTGGCGGGTAGATTAGGGCTCACTTGTCCGTTTCCCTACCCCCGTCATTACAATGGCTTTGTGTTTTCTTGAAATGTCAGAGATCCCAGCGGTGTCCGGGATAGTGTCTCGTCACATTATTGTAGCGGCCCGTTTGTTGATTGCTAGGTCATGGAAACGTAATGACACCATTTCCATTCCTGAACTTATCAATCTAGTGAATGTTTCCTTTACGATGGAACGTATGTACGCGCTGCGAACACACCGGTTGCCTAAAATTCTAAAGCTCTGGGAGCCATGGCAGACCTATCTGGCTTCCTCAATCCCGAGCCCTAACTCGGGAACTTCTATATGTCCCATAGTTTGATCTCGTTAAAAGCAGCCACTTGGGATTTCCTCGGAGGCCTAGGGACTTTGCTGCAGTGAGGTGACTGGTCAAGTCCTGACACTAAGATACCTGGGCACAAGTAATAATGGCTGGGACCATGCCTTTCTACCTCCTCCACAGGCATGTAACAAGGCTAAGGCGGGATTCACACGACCGGGTTGTTCCCGAGCCCGAGTGTCGGCCGGTAAAATCGGCCATTTTGCCCGGCCGATTTGCATTAAGATTTGCATCCGTGCCGGGCCGGGCAGATCTGGACAGTGACATCAGCGGCAACTCCTGAAGGGGAATCCCCATGTGTTCGGGGATTCCGCTTCAGGAGTTTCCCCTGATGTCACTGCCCAGATATGGACAGAGACATCAAGCGCTCTGTCCAGGAGCGGAATCCCCGAAAACACGGGGATTCCACTCCTTCAAGGAGCTAAAGTGCGGCTAGCACATAGCAGAGCGGGGAGATACCTCCCCGCTCTGCTATAGTGGCGTCGCTACAGTAGTAGCAGCCGCAGCAGCAGCAGCTGCTAGCGGCGCCATCGAAGGTGTCGCCGGGCCAGGGCGCTTTTAAAACAAGCAGGGGAAGGGAGCCAGCGCAGCACTCCCTTCCACCTGCTGTACACCCCGGCCCTGCCACACAGTGTACAGCGATGCCATTCGTCCGAATGGCATCAACTCCTCCTCCTCACATGCACTCTGCGCTGTGAGGAGGAGGAGATAGAGCGCAAGCGCCGGAAAACCCGGCCATCACTCGGGACACATCCCGGTGATGGCCGTGTATTACCCGGCCCCTTAGACTTCTATGGGAGCCGGGCGGCCGGGTACCCGGCCGAAGATAGAGCATGTCCTATTTTTTGACGGCCGGTTTCCCCGGTCGTCAAAAAATCGGTCGTGTGAATAGCCCCATTAGGGGTCTATTATTCCTAATGCAGCCGGGTGCCGGCCGATTTATGAACGGCCGGCACCCGGCCGGGAAAACCTGCCGTGTGAATGAGGCCTAACACATGCTTAGATCTGGATGGACGATGTTTGTTGTTCTTCTTGTTTTTTCTTGTTTTCTTTGCTTTATTATTTTTTCTTTGAGTAATTCACTGATATGTACTGCAACTGCCCGGGTTTTATGTCTCAATGTAAATAACGTGACAAGAATTGTTCATTGTGCTTAGCATGTGTGTTATGTATACATTTTGTCACTGATAACCTGATTGGAGATATATTGCCGTATTTACTATTTTTGTACTGTCTGAAAACATTAATAAAAATTCAATGTTGAAAAAAATAAATAAAAATAAATCCGATAATATTGGCTCTTCTAACCCCTTCCCGCAAATGTGAGTGACTGTACGTCCCTGTTAAGGATAGCATAACACGTAGGGGCATACAGTCACGTCCTGAAGGAGGTGTGCCCGCGCCATCTGCAGCGGTTTCGGCTGTAATGTACAGTGACATACCGCTGCAACGGCTGAGATTGGAGTTATCTCCGCGGTTAGATGCCGCGGTTAATAGCGATCGCGGCATCTTAGCGGTTGAAAGAGGGAGGGGGCTCCCTCTGTACCCCATCACACCCCCCCCCCCCGCGAGCGATCGTGGGGTGCCGATGGTTGCTATGGCAACCAGGAAGCCTGTCAATGGCCTCCTGGTCATCCATGTACGGAAGCCTATTAGGCCCTGCGCAGGGCAGGACCTAATAGGGTAGCTGTCAGTTGAAAAATGACAGTTACAATGCATTGAACTACATAAGTAGTGTAGTCTATTGTACAGAAGATCAGGCCTTCAAGTCCCCTAGTAAGTGTAAAAAAAAATCTTTTTGAAAAATAAATAAATAAAAGTTTTAAGTAATAAAAACAATAATCGATCTGTTTCCCTGATCAAGTCCTTTATAATTGGAATAAAATGAAAAAACCATACCTAATCTGTATCGCCGCGTTCGTAACGGACGGAACTATAAAATTGGCATGTTATTTTTCAGGCACGGTGAACACTGTAAAAAAGTAGAATAAACAAAAATAACAAGTGATCAAAAAGATGCAAGTACCCGAAAAAGTCACAAGTACCAAAAAAAAACTACAGTCCGTCACGCAAAAAACAAGCCCTCCCACAGCTCTATCAACTGAAAAATAAAAAAGTTATGGCTCCCAGAATATGGCGACACTAAAACATGATTTTTTTAGAAAAATTATTTTATTGTGGGAAAGTACTAAAGCGTAAAAAAAATTATATAAATTTGGTATCGCTGTAATCAAATCGAATTACACCACAGAATAAAGTTAACATGTTGTTTATACTGCACGGTGAACGCTGTAAAAATAATAATAAAAAACCGTGCTAGAATTGCTGTTTTTTGGTTTCCTCGTCTCCCAAAAAATGGAATAAAAAGTGATAAAAAAAAATGTACCCCAAAATAGAACCAATAAAAATTACAGCTTGTTCCACAAAAACCAAGCCCCCTCACAGCTCCATCAACGGAAAAATAAAACGTTATGACTCTCGGAACACAATGCAAAATTATGGCTCAGACTAATTTTTAGGTCCAGTACTGTTTCACTAAAAACCCCACATCATCCTTTGCTAGACCCCACAGGTGGACCCCGTAGACGCAGTGGCGGATTAAAAAGACCATGGGCCCTGGGCTGTTACCCAAACTTGGGCCCCCCTTCTCCACCACCACCCTGCCGCGCCGTAACTATTGCTAACACTACCTAAACACTAGTACACAAAGTAGGCACATTATGCACAAAGTACACACAGTACACAAAGTACGCACATTATGCACAAAGTACGCACATTATGCACAAAGTACGCACATTATGCACAAAGTACGCACATTATGCACAAAGTACGCACATTATGCACAAAGTACACACAGTACACAAAGTAGGCACATTATGCACAAAGTACGCACATTATGCACAAAGTAGGCACATTATGCACAAAGTACGCACATTATGCACAAAGTACACACAGTACACAAAGTAGGCACATTATGCACAAAGTACGCACATTATGCACATTATGCACAAAGTACGCACAGTACACAAAGTACCACATTATGCACAAAGTACGCACATTATGCACAAAGTACGCACATTATGCACAAAGTAAGGACATTATGCACAAAGTAGGCACATTATGCACAAAGTACGCACATTATGCACAAAGTACACAAAGTACGCACAAAGTAGGCACATTATGCACAAAGTATGCACAGTACACAAAGTACCACATTATGCACAAAGTACGCACATTATGCACAATGTACACAAAGTAGGCACATTATGCACAAAGTAGGCACATTATGCACAAAGTACGCACATTATGCACAAAGTACGCACAGTACACAAAGTACCACATTATGCACAAAGTACGCACATTATGCACAAAGTAAGGACATTATGCACAAAGTACGCACATTATGCACAAAGTCAGGACATTATGCACAAAGTACGCACATTATGCACAAAGTACGCACATTATGCACAAAGTAGGCACATTATGCACAAAGTACGCACAGTACACAAAGTACCACATTATGCACAAAGTACGCACATTATGCACAAAGTACGCACAGTACACACATTATGCACAAAGTACGCACAGTACACAAAGTACACACATTATGCACAAAGTACGCACAGTACGCAAAGTACACACATGCACAAAGTACACAAAGTAGGCACATTATACACAAAGTATGCATAGTACACAAAGTACACACGAGTATACACATTATACACAAAGTAGGCACATTATACACAAAGTAGGCACATTATACACGAGTATGCACATTATACACAAAGTACACCTTGTAAACACATGAATATGGACATTAAACACATGAATATGGACATTAAACACATGAATATGGACATTAAACACACATGCACTTACCTTTTATGTCTTCACTGCAGCTCTTCTCCTGCTCACAGCACAGAGCCCGCCGACAGTCTCCCCTCCCCCATGTCCCGACAGCTAGCAGCAGAGGAGAGATGTTTAGAGCAGGGAAGGGGGGCTGGAGGGGGAGCTTCTAAAGCAGCACAGACCACGGCTGCTAAGTAGAAGCAAAGCTCCCCTCGCCTGACAGGTGCGGTCCTGGCACCGGGGCTCCCTCCGGTGCTAGCGACGCCACTGGGCATGAGGGGGTTCGGGTGGTCAAAGGCCCCCTGGGAGCCTTGGGCCCCCTGGCAGCCTTGGGCCCCGGGCGACCGCCCGAAACGCCCTAATGATAATCCGCCACTGCGTAGACGCAGCAGTGATGAGGACAGTTTCGGGCCTTGTTCTGCTTATATGGCTAGTGAAGAAGTCAAAGATTAGGCAATGCTGGGGTGCAGATATTTTGTACAATACCCCGGATTTACCACATAGCCGTGTCCCATGGTACATTTAGCTGGCCGTTCACGTCATACAGATGGCATTGTATAAGGCTTACTTGCTATTCCAATGTGCTGGTCAGTTGGGAACATTCCAGTGGCGTAGCTATAGGGGTCGCAACAATTGCAGTTGCGACCGGGCCCCTAAGCCTGAGGGCCCACAGGGCCCCCGTTGCCACGTAGTGCGAACCGCGTTGGTCCCGCTTCCAACTTTATTTCCGTCCTCGGGACGCAAATACAGTTGAATTGCCAATGCTGCAGCAAGGAGCTGATGGCTCCTTTCTCCAGCATTCGCTCTGCTGTTAGCAGCTCGGCACAGGCAGGAGTGATGTCATCGTGCTTGCCTGCGCCGAGTCACTCACAGCACAGACCGGAGAAGGATCTCCTGCACCCGTTGTGGGGACGGGGATAGGTAAGTAATTATGTTATTATTTTTCTGTGAGGCACAAATGGGGGCATTATACTGGGTATGGGACGGTGGCCTGATATGGTGGCTGCTATGGGGGGTATTATACTGTATGGGGCAGCTTTGGGGGCATTATACTGTATGGGGCAGCTATGGGGGGCATTATACTGTATGGGGCAGCTATGGGGGGCATTATACTGTATGGGGCAGCTATGGGGAATTATACTGTATGGGGTAGCTATGAGGGCATTATACTGTGGGGGCAACTAGGGGGGGGGGCATTATACTGTGGGGGCAACTACGGGGAGCATTATACTGTATGGGGCAACAATGGAGGGCATGATACTATGGGGGCAGTTATGGGGGGGCATTATACTGTATGGGGCAGCTATGGGGGGCATTATACTGTGTGTGCGGCAGCTATGGGGAGCATTATACTCTGGGAGCAGCTATGGGGAGCATTATTGTAATGTCGGGGTAGGGATACAGACAGGTGAGCCCTAATCTACCCGCCACTCAGTCCCTGCCTACTTGCATGACCCGTCCTAGGCGACGGCGTACAACTGGGCGACGGTCCCTACGCTTAATACGTGCACCATAGACAAACAGACAAGAGTACACAGAAGCTAAGGGAAATGGGGCAGTTGCAACAAGAGTAGTGAACGAGCCGAGTCAAAGCAGTAGTGTACGAGGTACCAAACGCAGAGCAGGTGCATAGTCAGTAAAGCCAGGGTCAAAATGAAGCAGAGGTCAATTGTAATAGCTGGGACAGCAGAGCCAGGAAACAAGATAGAATCACAGGCAAAGGAAGAGCAGGAAATGAAGGTATAAATAGACCGAGGGCGGGAGCTAGCTCTGTCTGACCAGGCTGTGATAGGTTCTCCCACTCCTCAGCCTACCAGCCTGAGTGGTAGCAGATCGAGTCACTCTATCAGACCTAGGAGCAGATGCAGACTGATTAACCACGGGCGTCGACACAGAAGCTGTGTCTGGCAAATCCTTTACAGTACTCCCCGTTTTATGAGGGGCCACTGTACCCTTCCTAGGTAGACCTGGCTTATTGGGGAACCGAAGATGGAACCTCCTCAGCAATACCCCAGCGTGAACATCCTGGGCGGGTACCCAAGTCCTCTCCTCAGGCCCGTATCCTCTCCAATGGACCAGGTACTGGAGGGAGCCTTGGACCATCCTGCTGTCCACAATCTTGGCCACCTCGAATTCTACCCCTTCAGGGGTGAGAACAGGGACCGGAGGTTTCCTCGAGGTAACCAAGGACGGGGAGCAGCGTTTCAGGAGGGAGGCATGAAACACGTCGTGTATTTGAAAAGACGGGGGTAACTCCAGCCGGAAGGAGACAGGGTTAAGGACCTCAATGACCATGTACGGCCCTATAAACCGGGGAGCAAATTTTTTAGACGGAACCTTAAGGCGCAAATTTTTTGAAGACAGCCACACCAGATCCCCGACCACAAACAAGGAGTTAGCACAGGGGTCTCAAGCACGCGGGCCGCATGCGGCCCCTGGGGCTGTCATCTGCGGCCCGCGGGACACAGAGCCGCTAGTATCGGCTCTGCTCCGAGACTCTGGAATTCCCTGACATCGCTGTCCACATATGAACAACGATGTCTGGGGCTTCCCCAGAGCCGGAGTCCCATGCAGAGCGCTAGTACAGGCTCTGCTCCGGGACTCTGTGGAATTCCCTGACATCGCTGCCCATATATGGACAGTGTGTCAGGGTCTTCCCCAGAGCCAGAGTCCCGGGCAGAGCGCAAGTACAGGCTCTGCTCTGGGACTCTGTGGAATTCCCTGACATCGCTGGCCATATATGGACAGTGTGTCAGGGTCTTCCCCAGAGCGGAGTCCCGGGCAGAGCGCTAGTATCGGCTCTGCTCCGGGACTCTGTGGAATTCCGTGACATCGCTGCCCATATATGGACAGTGTGTCAGGGTCTTCCCCAGAGCGGAGTCCCGGGCAGAGCGCTAGTATCGGCTCTGCTCCGGGACTCTGTGGAATTCCTTGACATCGCTGCCCATATATGGACAGTGTATCAGGGTCTTCCCTAGAGCCAGAGTCCCGGGCAGAGCGCTAGTACAGGCTCTGCTCCGGGACTCTGTGGAATTCCCTGACATCGCTGCCCATATATGGACAGTGTGTCAGGGGCTTCCCCGAAGCAGGAGTCCCAGTGATGGCAGGAGCACAGCTGGAGTCCCAGCAAGAGCCTACTAGCGCTCTGCCCGGTACTCCAGCTCTGGGATTGCCCCTGACATCTCTTTCCATATATGGACAGTGATGTCAGGAGCAGAGCTGGAATCCCAGTCAGAGTGGCCCTGATATCACTGTGGTAGCATCTGCGGAGGGCACTGTGGCAGCATCTACAGAGGGCACTGTAGCAGCATCTACAGAGGGCACTGTGGCAGCATCTACAGAGGACACAGTGGCAGCATCTACAGAGGACACTGGCAGCATCTACAGAGGACACTGGCAGCATCTACAGAGGGCACTGTGGCTTCATCTACAGAGGGCACTGTGGCAGCATCTACAGAGGGCACAGCGGCAGCATCCACAGAGGGCACAGCGGCAGCATCCATAGAGGGCACAGCGGCAGCATCCACAGAGGGCACTGCGGCAGCATGCACGGAGGGCACTGCTGCAGCATCCGCAGAGGGCACTGCAGCAGCATCCACAGAGGGCACTGTGGCACTATCTAAAAAGGGGCTGCCCAATCTTGACGTGTGCTAACTGAGCCGCCGGACTGCATTTAGCGATACTTAAACTGGAAAGCTGGATTGTTGAAATAAGCACGTGGAGAAATATCTCAAATTTTAAACCTAGCGGTATTATTATAGTAAAGTAGTATTATTATTATAGTAATATAGTGTTATAGTAGTTCAAATAACGAATTGATTAACAATAATTTTGTATTGTATCAAATTTGAAAGTAATGCGGCCCGTCAACTTCCCATTTTTTCTATATGCGGCCCACTTACCCGGCCGAGTTTGAGACCCCTGGGTTAGCAGAACGTCTTCTATCTGCCTGAGTCTTTTGTATGCTCTGGGACGCCTCTAGGTTCTTCTGAACCTGGGCCCAGACTGTGCAAAGTTCCCGATGAACGACATCTACCTTGGGATTGTTGGAACCACCAGGTGAAACGGAGGAGAACCGTGGCTTAAACCCAAAATTACAGAAAAAGGGAGAGACCCCTGGCGAGTTACTGACCCGGTTATTAAGGGAAAATTCGGTGAGGGGAATGAAGGAGACCCAATCATATTGACAGTCAGAAATAAAACACCTTAAATATTGTTCAAGGGACTGATTAGTCCTCTCAGTTTGGCCATTAGTTTCAGGATGGAAGGCCGAGGAGAAGGACAGATCAATCTCCAACTTTTTACAGAAAGCTCTCCAAAACAATGAAACAAATTGTACCCCTCTGTCAGAAACAATATTGACAGGAACCCCATGGAGACGCAGGATGTGTTTGACAAACAAGGTAGCTAATGTCTTGGCATTGGGTAGTTTCTTGAGGGGCACAAAGTGGCACATCTTGCTAAAGCGGTCTACTGCAACCCACACCACCGACTTGCCTTGAGATGGAGGCAGATCGGTGATAAAAATCCATGGGGATATGGGTCCAAGGTCTCTGGGGAATGGGCAAAGAACATAGTAAGCCTGCTGGTCGGGACCTGGGAGTCTTGGACCTAGCACAAATTTCACAAGCGGCGACGTAGGCCTTAACGTCTTTAGGCAAGCCAGGCCACCAATAGTTTCTAGAAATTAGGTGCTTGGTACCCAGGATGCCTGGATGGCCAGATAGTGCAGAGTCATGATTTTCCCTGAGTACCCTTAGCAGGAATTGCAGGGGAACATACAGCTTATTCTCAGGAAGGTTCCCGGGAACTGAACCTTGATGAGCCGCAATTTCAGAGACTAAATCAGAATCAACAGAGGATATTATTATACCTGGGGGCAAAACACAAGCAGGATCTTCCTCCGAAGGAGGACTGGCCATGAAGCTACACGACAGTGCATCAGCTTTAATATTTTTAGACCCAGCCCTATAGGTGACCACAAAGTTGAATCTAGTAAAAAACAACGCCCATCGAGCTTGTCTCGAGTTTAGCCTCCGGGCAGATTCTAGGAAGACCAGATTCTTGTGGTCGGTAAGGACCGTTACCTGGTGCCTAGCCCCCTCCAAGAAGTGGCGCCACTCTTCAAATGCCCATTTAATGGCTAAGAGTTCGCGGTTGCCCACGTCATAATTACTCTCAGTGGGCGAGAACTTCCTGGAGAAGTAGGCACAGGGACAGAGATGGGTGAGGGACCTGGTACCCTGGGACAAGACAGCACCCACTCCCACCTAGGAGGCGTCAACCTCCACGATGAATTTCTCCATTTGGTTAGGCTGAATCAGCACTGGGGCAGAGATAAAGCACTTCTTAACCCCTTAAAGAGGCTCTGTCACCAGATTTTGCAACCCCTATCTGCTATTGCAGCAGATAGGCACTGCAATGTAGATTACAGTAACGTTTTTATTTTAAAAAAACGAGCATTTTTGGCCAAGTTATGACCATTTTTGTAGTTATGCAAATGAGGCTTGCAAAAGTCCAAGTGGGTGTGTTTAAAAGTACAAGTCCAAGTGGGTGTGTATTATGTGCGTACATCGGGGCATTTTTAATACTTTCACTAGCTGGGCGCTCTGATGAGAAGTAACATCCTCTTCTCTTCAGAACGCCCAGCTTGTGACAGTGCAGATCTGTGACGTCACTCACAGGTCCTGCATCGTGACGGCCACATCGGCACCAGAGGCTACAGTTGATTCTGCAGCAGCATCAGCGTTTCTCATTTATGAAATTCTGGAAGCATTACACAACCCAAAGGGCATGACTAAGTATTCGAAATGACCTTCGGGCGTGTTAAACGCAGTCTTCCACCCATCCCCTTCTCTGACTCGGATAAGGTTATAAGCCCCCCGAAGATCAAACTTAGAGAACCATTGGGCCCCCTGAACCTGATTGAAGAGATCAGGAATCAAAGGAAGGGGATACTGGTTCCTTACAGTGACCTTATTCAAGTTTCGGTAATCGATGCACAGCCTAAGACCACCATCCTTCTTCCCTACGAAGAAGAAGCCAGCACCTATCGGAGAAGTAGAGGGGCCAATGTAACCCTTGGCCAGGCTTTCCTGGATATATTCTCTCATGGCCTCACGTTCGGGACAAGAGAGATTAAATATCCTACCCTTAGGGAGTTTAGCTCCTGGTACCAAATCGATTGCGCAATCGTATTCTCTATGAGGAGGTAACACTTCGGAGGCCTTTTTAGAAAAAAACATCAGCGAAGTCCTGAATAAACTCAGGTAGAGTGTTCACCTCCTCAGGGAGAGAAATAAAATTAACAGAAAAACAGGACGTCATGCATTCATTACCCCATTTAGTAAGATCCCCAGTACTCCAGTTAAATGTGGGATTATGCATCTGCAACCAGGGAAGGCCTAAAACCAAATCGGACGATAATCCCTGCATCACCTGTACTGAGCACTGCTCCAAATGAATGGAGCCAACAATGAATTCAAAAACGGGTATGCTGCGTAAAATAACCATTAGCAAGTGGGGTGGAGTCGATGCCCACTACCGGGACAGGTTTAGGCAAATCAATCAATGGTATAGCTAGAGACATAGCAAATTCCACAGACATAATATTAGCAGAAGACCCTGAGTCCACGAAGGCACTGCCGGTGGCAGACCTACCCTCAAAAGAGACCTGAAAGGGAAGCAAGATCTTATTAGGTTTTATTTTTACGGGAAATACCTGTGCGCCCAAGCGACCTCCCCGATGGTCACTTAGGCGTGGAAGTTTTCCGGCTGGAGTATTCTTACGCCTAGGACAGTCGTTCACTTGATGCTTGTCATCCCCATAGTAGAAGCAGAGACCATTCTTCCTGCGGAGCTCTCTACGTTGTTGGGGAGATACGGAGGCCCCGAGTGGCATTGGTTCATCCGAGTTTTCCGTGGAAGAACGAAGTAACGGAACATCGGGAGCCATCATGCGGGAGCCAGAGGAGAAGGCACAAAAACGTTCAAGTCGTCGTTCCCTGAGACGTCAGTCAAGACGTACCGCTAAAGCCATAACCTGATCTAGAGTGTCAGAAGAGGGATAGCTAACTAACAGGTCTTTCAGGGCGTTCGACAGACCCAATCTAAACTGGCACCTCAAGGCAGGGTCATTCCAGCGAGAAGCTACACACCACTTCCTAAAGTCAGAACAGTACTCTTCAACGGGTCTCTTACCCTGACGTAAGGTCACCAGCTGACTCTCGGCAAAGGCAGTCTTGTCAGTCTCGTCATAGATGAGCGGAAAAAAAATGTCAATAGAGGAAAGTTCAGGGGTGTCAGGAGCCAAGGAGAAGGCCCACTCTTGGGAGCCGTCCTGGAGCCGGGAGACGATAATACCCACTCGCTGGCTCTCAGAACCTGAGGAGTGGGGCCTTAGACGGAAATAGTGTCTACAACTCTCCCGAAAGGAGAAAAAAGTCTTCCGGTCCCCTGAGAACCGGTCAGGCAACTTGAGATGGGGTTCAAGAGGTGAGATGGAGGGCACTAGCTGGTTAGCATCACGCTGCTCGCACCTCTGAGCCAGGGCCTGGACCTGTATGGAGAGACCCTGCATTTGCTGAGCCAGGGTCTCAAGGGGGTCCATAGTTGTGTAGGAACCAGGGTAGAAAAGGTATATGGGCCTGTGATTATGTAATGTCGGGGTAGGGAGACAGACAGGTGAGCCCTAATCTACCCGCCACTCAGTCCCTGCCTACTTGCACGACCCGTCCTAGGCGACGGCGTACAACTGGGCGACGGTCCCTACGCTTAATACGTGCACGACAGACAAACAGACAAGGGTACACAGAAGCTAAGGGAAATGGGGCAGTTGCCCATGGCAACACCGTGAGCAACAAGAGTACTGAACGAGCCGAGTGTAGTCAGTAAAGCCAGGGTCAAAATGAAACAGAGGTCAATAGTACTAGCAGGAACAGCAGAGCCAGGAAACCAGACAGAATCACAGGCAAAGGAAGAGCAGGAAATGAAGGTATAAATAGACCGAGAGCGGGAGCTAGCTCCGTCTGGCCAGGCTGTGATAGGTTCTCCCACTCCTCAGCCTACCAGCCAGAGTGGTAGCAGATCGAGTCACTCTATCAGACCTAGGAGCAGATGCAGACTGATTAACCACGGACGTCGACACAGAAGCTGTGTCTGGCAAATCCTTTACAATTATACTGTATGGGGGCATTATACTGTATGGGGCAGCTATGGGGGACATTATACTGTGTGTGGGGCAGCTATGGGGAGCATTATACTCTGGGAGCAGCTATGGGGAGCATTATACTGTATGGGGGCATTATACTATATGGGACAGCTATTGGTGGCAATATACTGTGGGGGCAGCTATGGGGGCATTATACTGTGTGGGGGCCTTTATGGGTAGCATTATATTGTGTGGGGGGAGCAGTATACAGTGGGGGCAGCTATGGGGGGCATTATACTGTGGGGGCGTCCATGGGGGCTGTTGGGGCAAGGTGGCTGGGCATAGGGGTCTGGAGAGGTAGGGGGGCCCATGCTGAATTCTTGCACCAGGGCCTGTGAACCTTTAGCTACGCCCCTGGAACATTCCTTCAGTTTTAAGAGGTCATTATAAAGGCCCTAATATTTAGGAACCTGGGAGGGCCCAAGCACGTCTACCCTAAAACGTCATCCTCTCCGCTGGAAGTGAGGCTGCCTTATAGAAGGGCAACACTTTCTCAGCGAGGTTCCCCAAACTGCAAACAAGGGAAGAACCCAAAAAAGTGCACAGTGTGTTCCAAAAAGGGTATAAGAAAGGATACCATTTATCCGTGTGACACCTGCCCCAGAAAACCTGGCCTGTGCATAATGGATTGGTTCAAAGCGTACCACACTTATCCATGGATTATTAATTTTATTATAAATTTACCCCATCATTGAATCACCCTATTATGCCCTGATGTACTCCGCCCATCTTCCATATGCCCCAACATTGTAAGCTGAAGCACGAGTAAAACCCCAAACAAAACTAATGCAAAATCTGCACTCCAAAAGCCAAATGGCCGTCTTTCCGAGCCTGGCAGTGTGCCCAAACAGCGGTCTATGACTATATATGGGATATTACTGTACTCTGCAGAACCCGCTTAACAATTTATGGGGGTGTGTGTCTCCAATGGCACAAGCTGGAGACAACATATTGGGCGCTGAAATGGCATATCTGTGGAAAAATGGCAATTTTCAACCTGCAACATCTATTGTGTACTATTTTCTGCAAAACACCTGTGGGGTCAAAATGCTCAATATACCTTTAGATGAATTTCTTGAGGGAATACTGTACTAGTATCTTAGCTTAGCCTTATCTTGTAAAATCTCCACTCCAAAAACCAAATAGCGCTCCTTCACTTCAGAGCCTTGCTGTGTATCCAAATAGCAGTTTACGACCACATATGGGATATTGCCTTACTCAGGATAAATTGCGTAACAAATTTTGGGGTACTTTTTCTCCTGTATTCCTTGTAAAAATGAAAAATGTTGAGTTAAACTATATATTATTGAAAAAAATGTAGATTTAAATTTTCACGGCCCAATTCTAATAAAATCTATAAAACACCTGTGGGGTCAAAATGCTCACTACACCCATAATTGAATTGCTTGAGGGATAAAGTCTCAGAAATGGGGTCACATTTGTGGAATTACTACTGTACTGTTTCCTCAGCAAGCTCTGCATTGCGACATGGCTCCCAAAAAACAATTTAGCAAAATATGCGCTCAAAAAGACAAATGGCGCTCCTTTGCTTCTGAGCCCTGCCTTGTGTCCAAACAGCAGTTTGCGATCACATATGGGGTATTGCTGTACTCAGGAACAAATGCTTTACAACAATGTGGTGCTTTTTTTCTATATTCCTTGTGAAAATGAAAAATTTTGAACTAGATCTTATTTGGGAAAAAAACATACTTTTTTTTTTCACGTTATACATACCCCAGAGTCGTGACAGGTATTAAGGGAATTGAGCTCAGTAATGGACAGACCATTGTATATGATATTCCTAGACTCTCTCGTAACAGGATCAGTGCCACAGGATTATGAAACGGCAAATGTTGTACCTATATTTAAGAAGGTGGAACCGAGTACCTACCGTTCAGTAAGTTTGACATCTGTGGTATGTCAAATATTTGAAGATATTCTAAGTGATGAATTGCAAAAGTAAATTGCGGTAAATAATTTAATAACTGAGAACCAGCAAGGATTCATGAAAAATAGGTCATTCCTAACTAACATTCCCTTAGCCCCGTGTACCCCTGAGGACGCTACTCTGTACCGAAACATGTCGGGGGGGCTGTTAGGATTTTAACACCTACCACTGACCGGACCTACTGTCATTATTAGCTAGTCTAACAATTTAACTGGCTAGGGAACTGAACACTATTCCCAAGTCCTACACTACTTATGCCTGTAGTTACACAGGTAACTCACATTTCAGTCCGGTTTCCAGGTAGTGAAATTTTTAACTCTAAATTTATGTGGTCTGTCTGGCTATACGTAGCCTAATAAAGATTTATTTTTTACTTTATCTTACTACTAATCGGTAGTTGGGAAATTGGGCTTGGCTGCTTGCAGGCAGCCTTTCTTTGTGTACTTGTTAATGTGCCCGCCAACTACCAGGGGTCTTATCCACTCTCTTTATTCCTAACTAACATGCTCGATTTCTATGAGGAGGTAAGTGCAAATCTGGATGTTAGTCATGTAACTGTCTTGTTCTTACATAGTTACATAGTTGATAAGGTTTAAAAAAGACACGGGAACATCAAGTCCAACCTATAATCCTACTGTGTTAATCCAGGGAAGGCAAAACCCCTATGAGGTTGATGCCAATCACCTTATTAGGGGAATAACTCCTACCTGACTCCAAATATGGCAATTAGAAAAAATCCCGGGATCAAAGTCCCATTTCCAGAATCTAGTAATTATGACTTGTAATATTGTATTTTACAAGAAAGGCATCAAGGCCCTTTTTGAACTTGTTCAAAGAATCAACCATCATAACATCCTGTAGCAGAGAGTTCTATAGTCTCACTGCTCTCACAGTAAAGAATCCTCGTCTGTGATGATGGTGAAATCTTTTTTCCTCTAGACGTAGAGAATGCCCCCTTGTCCTTGTCAGAGGCCTAGGTGTAAAAAGATCATTAGAAAGATTTCTGTACTGTCCTATTATATATTTGTACATTGTAAATAGATTGCCCCATAGACATTTTTTCTCTAAACTGAATAACCCCAAGTTTGATGACCTTTCTTGGTACAGCTATTCGCCCATTCTCTTAATTACCTTGGACGCCCTTCTTTGCACCCGTTCTTGTTCAGCCAGGTCCTTTTTATACACAGGTGCCCAAAATTGTACACAATATTCCATGTGGGGTCTGACAAGTGATTTGTATAGAGATGAAACTATGTTTTTGTCATAAACATCTATGCCTCTTTTGATGCATCGCATGATTTTATTTGCCTTGGCAGCAACTGCCTGGCACTGGTTGCTAAATGCATATGTACTGTCCACCTATACTAGCGCTCTGTCCGGGGGCTCCAGCACTGGACAGTGATGTCCAGTGGAGCCCCCGGGCAGAGTGCTAGTATAGGCTCTGCTCCAGCTCTGGGGAAGCCCCTGACATCATTGTCCATATATGGAAAGTAAGCTCAGAAACTTTCCCTGGAGTGGAGTCCTGGGGCAGAGCTTATACTAGCGCATCTATGGGTGGCAATATACTGTGGGGAGAGCTATGGGGGATACTGTGGGGGCAGCCATGGGGGGGCATTATACTGTGTGGGCAGCTATGGGGGGGCATAATACTGTGTGTGGGCAGCCTTGGGGTATTATACTGTGTGGGGGCAGCTATGGGGCATTATATTGTGGGGTCAGCTCCACCATTATACTGTGGAGGCATTCATGGGGTCTGTTGGGCAAGTTGGCTAGGCAAAGCCGTGCGCAGGGGTCTGGTGCTGTTGGGAAGGGGTAAGGGGGCCCCAGCTGAATTCTTGCACCAGGACCCATGAGCCTTTAGCTACGCCCCTGCTTGGCACAGATCATGTTTGGCATGGTGGATGACAACGGATGTGGCAGATGACACTGGACATGGCAGATGACACGAACGTAGCAGATAGAACAACACGACTCCAACACTAGATACAGCTCAGGAACAAACACAGTTATGGGATACAGGAATCAGGATACGGGAACACTGGGAGCAGGATACAACTAAGGGACCGTTTGCTAGACTAACATGGGAATACAACAACAATGCTCAGGCAAGAAATGGAAAGGGGAGAGCCCTTTATATAGTCCAGGATGTAATGGGATAGGTTAGGGAACACTTTGTTTGTGCGCGCGCTGGCCCTTTAAGGCCGGGGACGAGTGCGTACATGCGCACCCTAGAGGCAGGAGAAGCAGAGTAAAGCCGCGTGTATTGGCGTCTCCTGGGCGTGTCCTTCCCTTCATATACCCTAAATTTGTAAGTACACCCTGATCCACAGCTTATACATCTTCACGTCATACCGTGCCATCTTACTCGGCAGGTACTGTCGGAATTAAAGTCTCCCTTTAAAGTCTCGTCAATAGAAATACACTTCTCAGGGGTGTATGCTTGGGCAAATCAGGCACTGAAATGGTCTAATAGGTGTCTTAGTTTATAAAAACGGTCAAAACTGGGGTTATCTTGGGTTGGGCACTGCTCATTATCAGCATAATGTAAGTAGCAAAGTATTGCCTCCTGGACATGGCCATGTGGTACATCGGGTGTGGTATAAGATGTCCATGCTCCAGTAGGCCCTAATGGATGGCTTTATCAGAAACCTCATGTTCAAGCGCAGTCCCCAGAATTTGCCAAACTCTGCTATGTCTACAGCGGTCCACCCGTGGGATTGGGCATAAAATTATGGGTTCCTGTTGATATACTGTTGGGCATATAAATTTGTCTGGGACATCATAAGCTCTATAAAGTCATCAATGAAAAATAAATTGAAAAAGATCTCACTGAGCCCTGCCGTGTTAAATTTGATCACCGGTCTGCCCATGTACTCGTGAATTTGGGTCTCATAATTGACTGGTGTGGGGGTCCAAATGGGGTCACTTTGCTTAGGGGTTTCAACTACAGCTGGGTCACTTCTCTCCAGGGTTTCACCTGTGGTGGTGGTCCTGAGGCATATCCTAGGGCAGGGGTCTCAAGCACGCGGCCCCTGGGGCTGTCATCTGCGGCCCGCGGGACACAGAGCCGCTAGTATCGGCTCTGCTCCGAGAATCTGGAATTCCCTGACATCGCTGTCCACATATGAACAGTGATGTCTGGGGCTTCCCCAGAGCCGGAGTCCCGGGCAGAGCGCTAGTATCGGCTCTGCTTCGGGACTCTGTGGAATTCCCTGACATCGCTGCCCATATATGGACAGTGTGTCAGGGTCTTCCCCAGAGCGGAGTCCCGGGCAGAGCGCTAGTACAGGCTCTGCTCCGGGACTTTGTGGAATTCTCTGACATCGCTGCCGATATATGGACAGTGTGTCAGGGTCTTCCCCAGAGCGGAGTCCCGGACAGAGCGCTAGTATCGGCTCTGCTCTGGGACTCTGGAATTCCCTGACATCGCTGTCCACATATGAACAGCGATGTCTGGGGCTTCCCCAGAGCCGGAGTCCCGGGCAGAGCGCTAGTACAGACTCTGCTCCGGGACTCTGTGGAATTCCCTGAAATCGATGTCAACATATGGACAGTGTGTCAGGGTCTTTCTCAGAGCGGAGTCCCGGGCAGAGCGCTAGTATCGGCTCTGCTCCGGGACGCTGCGAAATTCCCTGACATCGCTGCCCATATATGTACAGTGTGTCAGGGTCTTCCCCAGTGCGGAGTCCCGGGCAGAGCGCTAGTATCGGCTCTGCTTCGGGACTCTGTGGAATTCCCTGACATCGCTGCCCATATATGGACAGTGTGTCAGGGTCTTCCCCAGAGCGGAGTCCCGGGCAGAGCACTAGTACAGGCTCTGCTCCGGGACTCTGTGGAATTCCCTGACATCGCTGCCCATATATGGACAGTGTGTCAGGGTCTTCCCCAGAGCGGAGTCCCGGGCAGAGCGCTACTGTCGGCTCTGCTCTGGGACGCTGTGGAATTCCCTGACATCGCTGCCCATATATGGAGAGTGTGTCTGGGTCTTCCCCAGAGCGGAGTCCCGGGCAGAGCGCTATTATCGGCTCTTCCCCGGGACTCTGGGGAAGCCTCTGACATCACTGTCCATACATCGACAATGATGTCAGGGGCTTCCCCAGAGCAGGAGTCCCAGTGATGTCAGGAGCACAGCTGGAGTCCCAGTCTACAGGGGGCACTGCTGTGGCAGCATCTACAGGGGGCATTGCTGTGGCAGCATCTACAGGGGGCACTGCTGTGGCGGCATCTATAGGGGGCACTGCTGTGGCGGCATCTACAGGGGGCACTGCTGGGGCGGCATCTACAGGGGGCACTGCTGGGGCGGCATCTACAGGGGGCAGCGCTGGGGCGGCATCTACATGGGGCACTGCTGTGGCGGCATCTACAGGGGGCACTGCTGTGGCGGCATCTACAGGAGGCACTGCTGTGGCAGCATCTACAGGGGGCACTGCTGTGGCAGCATCTACAGAGGGCACTGCTGTGGCGGCATCTACAGGGGGCACTGCTGTGGCGGCATCTACAGGGGGCACTGCTGTGGCGGCATCTACAGGGGGCACTGTTGTGGTGGCATCTACAGCGGGCACTGCTGTGGCGGCATTTACCGGGAGCACTGCTGTGGCGGCATCTACAGGGGGCACTGCTGTGGTGGCATCTACAGAGGGCACTGCTGTGGCGGCATCTATAGAGGGCACTGCTCTGGCAGCATCTACACAGGGCTCTGTGGCAGCATCCACCGAGGGCACTGTGGCACTATCTAAAAAGGGGCTGCCCAATCTTGACATGTGTGCTAACTGAGCCGCCGGACTGAATTTAGTGACACTTAAACTGGAAAGCTGGATTGTTGAAATAAGCACGTGGAGAAATCTCTCAAATTTTAAACCTAGCGGTATTATTATAGTAATGTAGTGTTATAGTAATTCAAATAACTAATAGATTAACAATAAATTTTTATGGAAATTTTTTTAAAATTCATGCGGCCCGACCACTTCACATTTTTTCTATATGCGGCCCACTTACCCGGCCGAGTTTGAGACCCCTGTCCTAGGGGGTTCCTCTTCATCACTGGATGAGGAGGTTGACAAATAAAACAGATTCTTACCTTCTGATGAGTCTGGGTCGGAGGCAAGAAATTAAATGGCTGTAAATGACTGTAAATGTAAATGACTGTTGGGACATGTTTAGTATGTTGTGCTTAGACACGTGTAAAGGTATGTATATGCCAACTGTTCTAGAAAAGAAAAAAAAATAACAAAGGGTTTATTTTTATTTTTTTAGTTTAAATAGAACAAATGTACTTTCCTGACGCTAAATCTAACTACAGCGACGATTCCCTAACATTACACCTACCTAGATTATTTGGTGCAAACTATCCTAATGCTAAATCTAACTAAGGGGACTCGTGCCTGGTATTAAACCTAACTAGATTACTCCGAGCTTCACTGACGCTAAACCTAACTATGGTGATGAATCCCTGAAGCTAAACCTAACTACGGTGACAGATTCCTGATGCTAACTTCTCTGACACTAAACTTAACGCTTTTTAACGATTCAATGGCACTAAACCTAATACTAAATAACTAGCTGATATGTTACGGATAACTATCTAAACTAAATCTAAAACTATCTAACTAACTCAAACAATCTGACCTAATGGCCTCCATCCAGGTAGCAATCCCCCCTACCCATTTCTCAACACACTTCTGTATTGACCTTTGTTATACTACAGGGTGGGCCATTTATATGGATACACCTAAATAAAATGGGAATGGTTGGTGATATTAACTTCCTGTTTTTGGCACATTAGTATATGGGAGGGGGGAAACTTTTCAAGCTGGGTGTTGACCATGGCGGCCATTTTGAAGTCGGCCATTTTGTATCCAACTTTAGTTTTTTCAATGGGAAGAGGGTCATGTGACACATCAAACTTATCGAGAATTTCACAAGAAAAACAATGGTGTGCTTGGTTTTAACGTTACTTTATTCTTTCATGAGTTATTTACAAGTTTCTGACCACTTATAAAATGTGTTCAAAGTGCTGCCCATTGTGTTGGATTGTCAATGCAACCCTCTTCTCCCACTCTTCACACACTGATAGCAACACCGCAGAAGAAATGCTAGCACAGGCTTCCAGTATCCGTAGTTTCAGTTGCTGCACATCTCGTATCTTCACAGCATAGACAATTGCCTTCAGATGACCCCAAAGATAAAAGTCTAAGGGGGTCAGATCGGGAGGCAATCTATTAGGCCATGCCTCTGGCATGTTACTGAAGGCAGACTTGGGGCCTTTGTTAGGCCTCCGGCTGCCATGGAAGACGGATATATCCTGCTAATATATTTTCTGCCATTACTACCTCTTGGGGTAGGGCATTCCATAGTTTATTTTCTTTTCGCTTTTTTTTCTTTCTTTCTGGCATTCCATAGTTTGACTACTCTAACTCTAAAGAACACTTTCTTTAATAAAATCATATCTAAGGCGTCTTTTTTTCCAAGCTGAACAAGCCCAATTTTTCTAGCCTTTCATTTTAAGAGACAACGCCCATCCCATTTACTAATATAGTCGCGTGCCTTTGAACCCTCTCCAGTTCTCCTATATCCTTTTTACAATCTGGAGCCCAAAAATGAATTCCATACTCAAGATGTGACCTTTATACAGGGGTAATATTACATTTGAATCACCGTTTTTTATCTCTTTTTTTTTAAACACACTAAAATCCTATTCGCTTTTGCAGCTGCTGCTTAGCTTATTTGTTAAAAGAATACCCAGGTCATTCTCTTGTTCCAATATCCCCAGTTTTATTCCATTTAATATATGCATTAATACTATTATTACGTTCTTGTTGCATTACTTTACATTTATCGACATTAAATTTCATCTGCCATGTTTTCGCCCATGCTACCAGCTTATCTAGGTCTTTCTGTAATATTTTATAGTCAAGCTGAGTTTTAAGTATCCTACAAAGTTTTGTGTGATCAGCAAAAACTGACACCTTGCTATCAATCCCATCCACAAGGTCATTAATAAAGAGATTAAAAAGAATTGGGCCTAACTCCGATCCTTGTGGTAACCTACTGCTGACAGATGTCAAACTTACAACAGTAGATACTCAGTTCCACCTCCTACCCTTCTTAAATATTGGCCCGGGGGGCCCGATTCTAGCGACTGCCACATTCTTTTGTATCTGCGTCCTCAGGACACAGCTACAATTGTATAAAATATGCTGCAGGCCACGTTGGGCCTGCAGCCTATAAGACACTGGGACAAAGTCCGTGCGCTGGCCGGCGTGATGACATCACTGCATCAAGCTGGTCTGCGCATGTGTCATGTCTGGAGGCTGTGGAGCGGAGCTTGGGAACGGGGCTGGTTAAGTAAAAAAATTTGGGCTGTGTATCTAAAACGGGGTGGAGGGAATTGCTGTGTGGCAGTATCTACAAGAGGGCTGTGTATCTAAACTGGGAGGGATTGCTGTGTGGCACTATCTACAAGCTGTTCGGCGCTATCTACAAGCTGTGTGGCACTATACTGGGAGGAGGGCTGTCTGGCACTATCTACAAGAGGGCTGTGTGGCATTATCTATAAAGGGGGGTGTGGCACTATACAGGGGGGGTGGGCTGTTTGGCACTAGCTAGTGGGCCGTTTGGCACTAGCTAGGGGGCCGTGTGGCACTATTTACAAGGGGGAAGTGGCACTATCTACACGGAGGATGTGGCACTATCTACAAAGGGAGGGCTGTGTGTTTGTGGCGCTATCTACAGAGGCTGTGTGTATTTGTGGCGCTATCTACAGGGGATGCAGTGGCACTATCGACGGGGCACAAAGCGGGCATTATTACTGTGTGGGGGGAACAAGGGGGGCACGGTTACTGATGGGTCACTTTTATGGTGTTGAGCGCTGGGGGATCATTTTTACCATCTGGGGCAGTGTGGATTACGAGTTTGTTTAGAGGATGGGGTATAGGTGGGCAGGATGTTGGAAAAGTGAGAAACCAAGATGTCTGTGTGTCAAATTCTGCAGAGACGAGTCGTGGCTGGAATAATTCGTTACAGTGGTCTGGGCCGGATGGAGAAAAAAAGGGAAAGTGAATGACTAATCAGAAAAAACATCACCTGTGAGTCACTAGATATAAATGTGCTGTAATCACTTATATTGTCTGCAGAGCTCCTGTGTATAACTGGCATCTATCACTATATCGTCACTATATGGTGGTAATATTGGTCTTTGTTTAGTGTTTTTTATTCAGTAACAGTATGGGGGTATTATTCAGTCACTATGCGGTTATGGAGTGGCGGTATTATTCAGTCTATGTGCTCATGGTGTGGCAGTATTATTCAGTCACTATGTGTTTATGGTGTGGAGGTATTATTCAGTAACAGTATGGAGGTATTATTCAGTCACTATGTGGTTATGGTGTGGTGGTATTATTCACTAAGTGTATGGGGATATTATTCAGTCACTATGTGGTTATGGAGTTGCGGTATTATTCAGTCTATGTAGTCATGGAGTGGCAGTATTATTCAATCACTATGTGGTTATGGTGTGGAGGTATTATTCAGTAACAGTATGGGTGTAATGACGGGGGGTAGGGAAACGGACAAGTGAGCCCTAGTCTACCCGCCACTCTGTCCCTGCCTACTTGCAACGACCCGCCCTAGGCGACGGGGTACAACTGGGTGGCGGTCCCTGCGCTCAGTAAGTGCACGACAAACACGACAAACATACAAGGGAATACAAGCAAGGGAAAGGGGCAGTTGCCCACGGCAACACCGTGAGCAACCAGAGTGGTGAACGAGCCGAGTCAAGCCAGGAGTGTGCGAGGTACCAAACGAAGAGCAGAAGAGTAGTCAGTAAGCCAGGGTCTGTATGGAGCAGGATCAAAATAGAAGGAGCTGTAGCTGGGCCAGGAAACCACACGAAAAGAATCACAAGCACCGAGGGACAGGAAGGGCAGGCTTAAATAGACCGAGGGCGGGAGCTAGCTGAGTCTGGCCAGGTTGCGATAGGCTCTCCCACTCCTAAGCCTGCCAGCCTGAGTGGTGGAAGCTGGAGTCAGTCTCAGGGATGTAGATTCAGGTGCTGACTGATTAATTATGGGAGTTAACCCCGAAGCTGTGCCTGGCAGATCCTTTACAGTACCCCCCCTTTTATGAGGGGCCACCGGACCCTTTCTAAGTGGACCTGGCTTACTGGGGAAACGCAGGTGGAACCTCCTGACCAATACCCCAGCGTGAACATCCCGGGCGGGTACCCAAGTCCTCTCATCGGGCCCGTATCCTCTCCAATGGACCAGGTACTGGAGGGAGCCTTGGACCATCTTGCTGTCCACAATCTTGGCCACCTCGAATTCCACCCCCTCAGGGGTGAGGACGGGAACAGGAGGTCTCCTCGAGGGAGCCAAGGACGGGGAGCAGCGTTTAAGGAGGGAGGCATGAAACACGTGTATACGAAAAGACGGGGGTAACTCCAGCCGGAAGGAGACAGGATTGAGGACCTCAATGACCTTATACAGCCCAATAAACCGGGGAGCAAACTTCTTGGACGGAACCTTGAGACGCAAGTTCCTAGACGACAACCACACCAGATCCCCGACCATAAACAGGGGGTTAGCAGAACGTTTTCTATCAGCCTGAGTTTTTTGTACGCTCTGGGACGCCTCTAGGTTCTTCTGAACCTGGGCCCAGACTGTGCACAGTTCCCGATGAACGACCTCTACCTCGGGATTGTTGGAACTACCAGGTGAAACGGAGGAGAACCGTGGATTAAACCCAAAATTACAGAAAAAGGGGGAGACCCCTGACGAATTACTGACCCGGTTATTAAGGGAAAATTCGGCGAGGGGAATGAATGAGACCCAATCATATTGACAGTCAGAGACAAAACACCTTAAATATTGTTCTAGAGATTGATTAGTCCTCTCAGTTTGGCCATTGGTTTCAGGATGGAAGGCAGAGGAGAAGGACAGATCAATCTCCAACTTCATACAGAAGGCTCTCCAAAACAATGAAACAAATTGTACCCCTCTGTCCGAAACAATATTGACAGGGACCCCATGGAGACGCAGGATGTGTTTGACAAACAAGGTAGCCAACGTCTTGGCGTTGGGTAGTTTCTTGAGGGGCACAAAGTGGCACATCTTACTGAAGCGGTCTACTACCACCCACACCACCGACTTGCCTTGGGATGGAGGCAAATCGGTGATAAAATCCATGGAGATATGTGTCCAAGGTCTCTGGGGAATGGGCAACGAACGCAGTAAGCCCGCTGGTCGGGACCTGGGAGTCTTGGACCTAGCACAAACCTCACAAGCGGCGACGTAGGCCTTAACGTCTTTAGGCAACCCAGGCCACCAATAGTTTCTAGTAATGAGGTGTTTGGTACCCAGGATGCCTGGATGACCAGATAGTGCAGAGTCATGATTTTCCCGAAGTACCCTTAGCCGGAATTGCAGGGGAACAAACAGCTTGTTCTCAGGAAGGTTCCCGGGAGCTGAACCTTGATCAGCAGCAATTTCAGAGACTAAATCAGAATCGATCGAGGAAATGATTATACCTGGAGGCAAAATACAAGCAGGATCTTCCTCCGAAGGAGGGCTGGCCATGAAGCTACGCGACAGTGCATCAGCCTTAATATTTTTAGACCCAGCCCTATAGGTAACCAAAAAATTGAATCTGGTAAAAAATAACGCCCATCGAGCTTGTCTCTGGTTTAGCCTCCGTGCAGATTCTAGGAAAACCAGATTCTTGTGGTCGGTAAGGACCGTTACCTGGTGCCTAGCCCCCTCCAGGAAGTGGCGCCACTCTTCAAATGCCCATTTAATGGCTAAGAGTTCGCGGTTGCCAATATCATAGTTACTCTCAGTGGGCGAAAACTTCCTGGAGAAGTAGGCACAGGGGCGGAGATGGGTGAGGGACCTGGTACCCTGGGACAAGACAGCCCCCACTCCCACCTCAGATGCGTCAACTTCCACGATAAATGGCTCCATTTGGTTGGGCTGAACCAGCACCGGGGCCGAAATAAAGCACTTCTTAAGGACCTCAAAAGCCTGGACAGCCTCAGGAGGCCAGTGGAGGAGATCAGCTCCTTTGCGAGTGAGGTCCGTAAGAGGCTTAGCGATGACCGAGAAGTTAGCAATAAATCTCCTGTAATAATTAGCGAACCCCAAAAAACACTGTAACGCCTTCAGGGAGGCAGGTTGGACCCATTCCGCCACAGCCTGAACCTTGGCGGGGTCCATGCGGAATTCATGAGGAGTGAGGATTTGACCCAAAAATGGTATTTCCTGTACCCCAAACACACATTTTTCGTTTTTGGCAAACAGTTTGTTTTCCTGAAGGACCTGGAGCACCTTCCTGACATGCTCAATGTGGGAGGACCAGTCCTTGGAAAACACCAGTATGTCATCAAGGTACACTACAAGAAATATCCCCAGGTAATTTCTCAAAATCTCATTTATGAAATTCTGGAAGACCGCAGGGGCATTACACAACCCAAAGGGCATGACGAGGTATTCGAAATGGCCTTCGGGCGTGTTAAACGCAGTCTTCCACTCATCCCCCTCTTTGATGCGGATAAGGTTATACGCCCGCCGTAGATCCAACTTAGAGAACCATTGGGCCCCCTGAACCTGATTGAAGAGATCAGGAATCAAAGGAAGGGGATACTGGTTCCTTACCGTGACCTTATTCAGGCTACGGTAGTCAATGCATGGCCTAAGACCACCATCCTTCTTCCCTACGAAGAAGAAGCCAGCACCTACCGGAGAAGTAGAGGGACGAATGTAACCCGTGGCCAGGCATTCCTGGATATACTCTCTCATGGCTTCACGTTCGGGACAAGAAAGATTAAATATCCTACCCTTAGGAAGCTTAGCTCCTGGTACCAATTCGATAGCGCAATCGTATTCTCTATGAGGAGGTAACACTTCGGAGGCCTCCTTAGAGAAAACATCAGCGAAGTTCTGAACAAACTCGGGTAGCGTGTTCGCCTCCTCAGGGGGAGAAATAGAATTAACAGAAAAACATGACGTAAAACATTCATTACCCCATTTGGTTAGCTCCCCAGTATTCCAGTCAAACGAGGGATTATGCAACTGCAACCAGGGAAGGCCTAGAACCAAATCGTACGATAATCCCTGCATCAACAGTACAGAGCACTGCTCCAAATGGAGCCAACAAGGAGTTCAAAAACAGGGGTATGCTGTGTAAAATAACCATTAGCAAGAGGAGTGGAGTCGATACCCACTACCGGGACAGGTTTAGGCAAATCAATCAGAGGCATAGCAAGAGACATAGCAAATTCCACAGACATGATATTAGTAGAGGACCCTGAATCCACGAAGGCACTGCCGGTAACAGACCTACCACCAAAAGAGACCTGAAAGGGAAGCAAGATCTTAGTACGTTTCCTATTTACGGGAAATACCTGTGCGCCCAAGTGACCTCCCCGATGATCACTTAGGCGCGGAAGTTCTCTGGCTGCATTCTTACGCTTAGGACAGTTGTTCACTTGATGCTTGTCATCCCCACAGTAGAAGAAGAGACCATTCTTCCTGCGGAATTCTCTACGTTGTTGGGGGGACACGGAGGCCCCGAGTTGCATAGGTATCTCTGAGTCTTTTGGGGAGGAACAAAGCAACGGAACTTCGGGAGGCATCAAGGGGGAGTCGGAGGAGAAAACACATAAACGTTCACGTTGTCGTTCCCTGAGACATCGGTCAAGTCGTACCGCTAAAGCCATAACCTGGTCTAGGGAGTCAGAAGAGGGATAGCTAACTAGCAGGTCTTTCAGGGCATTCGACAGACCCAACCTAAACTGGCACCTTAAGGCAGGGTCATTCCACCGAGAAGCTACGCACCACTTCCTAAAGTCAGAACAATACTCCTCAACAGGTCTCTTACCCTGACGTAAGGTCACCAGCTGACTCTCGGCAAAGGCAGTCCTGTCAGTCTCGTCATAAATAAGTCCGAGAGCAGAAAAGAAACAATCAACGGAGGAAAGTTCAGGGGCGTCAGGAGCCAAGGAGAAGGCCCACTCTTGGGGCCCTTCCTGGAGCCGGGACATAATTATACCCACCCGCTGGCTCTCAGAACCTGAGGAATGAGGCTTTAAACGAAAGTAAAGCCTACAACTCTCCCGAAAGGAGAGAAAAGCCCTCCGGTCCCCTGAGAACCGGTCGGGCAACTTGAGGTGGGGTTCAAGAGGTGAGGTGAGGGGAACTACCAAGGTAGCATCAGGCTGGTTGACCCTCTGAGCCAGGGCCTGGACCTGTAGGGAGAGACCCTGCATTTGCTGAGCCAGGGTCTCACGGGGGTCCATAGTGGTGTCAGGGACCAGGGTAGACTAGGTATGGGCTTGTGATTATGTAATGATGGGGGGTAGGGAAACGGACAAGTGAGCCCTAGTCTACCCGCCACTCTGTCCCTGCCTACTTGCAACGACCCGCCCTAGGCGACGGGGTACAACTGGGCGGCGGTCCCTACGCTCAGTAAGTGCACGACAAACATACAAGGGAATACAAGCAAGGGAAAGGGGCAGTTGCCCACGGCAACACCGTGAGCAACCAGAGTGGTGAACGAGCCGAGTCAAGCCAGGAGTGTGCGAGGTACCAAGCGAAGAGCAGAAGAGTAGTCAGTAAGCCAGGGTCTGTATGGAGCAGGATCAAAATAGAAGGAGCTGTAGCTGGGCCAGGAAACCACACGAAAAGAATCACAAGCACCGAGGGACAGGAAGGGCAGGCTTAAATAGACCGAAGGCGGGAGCTAGCTGAGTCTGGCCAGGTTGCGATAGTCTCTCCCACTCCTAAGCCTGCCAGCCTGAGTGGTGGAAGCTGGAGTCAGTCTCAGGGATGTAGATTCAGGTGCTGACTGATTAATTATGGGAGTTAACCCCGAAGCTGTGCCTGGCAGATCCTTTACAATGGGAGTATTATTCAGTCACTGAGTGGTTATGGTGTGGTGGTATTATTCAGTAACAGTATGGGGGTATTATTCAGTCACTATGTGGTTATGGTGTGGCTGTATTATTCAGTAACAGTATGGGGGTATTATTCAGTCACTATGTGCTTATGGTGTAGTGGTATTATTCAGTAACAGTATGGGTGTATTATTCAGTCACTATGTGCTTATGGTGTGGGGGTATTATTCAGTAACAGTATAGCGGTATTATTCAGTCACTATGTGGTTATGGTGCGGTGGTATTATTCAGTAACAGTATAGCGGTATTATTCAGTCACTATGTGGTTATGGTGTGGTGGTATTATTCAGTAACTGTATGGGGGTATTATTCAGTCACTATGTAGTTATGGTGTGGTGTATTAGTCAGTAAGATTATGAGGGTATTATTCAGTCTATTTTGCCATGGGGTGGCAGTATTATTCAGTAGCAGTATGGGAGTATTATTCAATCACTATGTGGTGATGATATGGCGATATTATTTAGTAACATTATGGGGCTATTATTCAATCACTATGTGGTGATGGTGTGGCGGTATTATTCAGTAACAGTATGGGCTATTATTCAGTCACTATGTGCTTATGGTGTTGAGGTATTATTCAGTAACAGTATGGGGGTATTATTCAGTCACTATGTGGTTATGGAGTGGCGGTATTATTCAGTCTATGTGGTCATGGTGTGGCAGTATTATTCAGTCACTATGTGGTTATGGTGTGGCGGTATTATTCAGTAACAGTATGGGGTATTATTCAGTCACTATGTGGTTATGGTGTGGTGGTATTATTCAGTAACAGTATGGGGGTATAATTCAGTCACTATGTGGTTATGGTGTGGTGGTATTATTCAGTAACAGTATGGGGGTATTATTCAGTCACTATGTGGTTATGGTGTGGTGGTATTATTCAGTAACAGTATGGGTGTATTATTCAGTCACTATGTGGAGATGGTGTGGTGGTATTATTCAATAACAGTATAGCGGTATTATTCAGTCACTATGTGGTTATGGTGCGGTGGTATTATTCAGTAACTGTATGCGGGTATTATTCAGACACTATGTGGTTATGGTGTGGAGGTATTATTCAGTAACAGCATGGGGTATTATTTAGTCACTATGTGTTTATGGTGTGGTGTATTAGTCAGTAACAGTATGGGGGTATAATTCAGTCACTATGTGGTTATGGTGTGGTGGTATTATTTAGTAACAGTATGGGGGTATTATTCAGTCTATTTGGCCATGGGCTGGCGGTATTATTCAGTAACAGTATGGGTGTATTATTCAATCACTATGTGGTTATGGTGTGGAGGTATTATTCAGTCACTATGTGGTTATAGTGTGGAGGTGTTATTCAGTAACAATATGGGGGTATTGTTCAGTCACTGTGGTTATGGTGTGGGGGTGTTATTCAGTAACAATATGGGGGTATTGTTCAGTCACTATGTGGTTATGGTGGGGTGGTATTATTCAGTAACAGTATGGGTATTATTCAGTCACTTTGTGGTTATTGTGTGGAGGTATTATTCAGTAACAGTATAGGGGTATTATTCAGTACCAGTATGGTGGTATTATTCAGTCACTATGTGGTTATGGTGTGGCGGTATTATTCAGTAATAGTATGGGAGTATTATTCAGTCACTATGTGTTTATGGTGTGGTGGTATTATTCAGTAACAGTATGGGTATTATTCAGTCACTATGTGGTTATTGTGTGGAGGTATTATTCAGTAACAGTATAGGGGTATTATTCAGTACCAGTATGGTGGTATTATTCAGTCACTATGTGGTTATGGTGTGGCAATATTATTCAGTAACAGTATGGTAGTATTATTCAGTCACTATGTGGTTATTGTGTGGAGGTATTATTCAGTAACAGTATGGGTGTATTATTCAATCACTATGTGGTTATGGTGTGGAGGTATTATTCAGTCACTATGTGGTTATAGTGTGGAGGTGTTATTCAGTAACAATATGGGGGTATTGTTCAGTCACTGTGGTTATGGTGTGGGGGTGTTATTCAGTAACAATATGGGGGTATTGTTCAGTCACTATGTGGTTATGGTGGGGTGGTATTATTCAGTAACAGTATGGGTATTATTCAGTCACTTTGTGGTTATTGTGTGGAGGTATTATTCAGTAACAGTATAGGGGTATTATTCAGTACCAGTATGGTGGTATTATTCAGTCACTATGTGGTTATGGTGTGGCGGTATTATTCAGTAATAGTATGGGAGTATTATTCAGTCACTATGTGTTTATGGTGTGGTGGTATTATTCAGTAACAGTATGGGTATTATTCAGTCACTATGTGGTTATTGTGTGGAGGTATTATTCAGTAACAGTATAGGGGTATTATTCAGTACCAGTATGGTGGTATTATTCAGTCACTATGTGGTTATGGTGTGGCAATATTATTCAGTAACAGTATGGTAGTATTATTCAGTCACTATGTGGTTATTGTGTGGAGGTATTATTCAGTAACAGTATGGGTGTATTATTCAATCACTATGTGGTTATGGTGTGGAGGTATTATTCAGTCACTATGTGGTTATAGTGTGGAGGTGTTATTCAGTAACAATATGGGGGTATTGTTCAGTCACTGTGGTTATGGTGTGGGGGTGTTATTCAGTAACAATATGGGGGTATTGTTCAGTCACTATGTGGTTATGGTGGGGTGGTATTATTCAGTAACAGTATGGGTATTATTCAGTCACTTTGTGGTTATTGTGTGAAGGTATTATTCAGTAACAGTATAGGGGTATTATTCAGTACCAGTATGGTGGTATTATTCAGTCACTATGTGGTTATGGTGTGGCGGTATTATTCAGTAATAGTATGGGAGTATTATTCAGTCACTATGTGTTTATGGTGTGGTGGTATTATTCAGTAACAGTATGGGTATTATTCAGTCACTATGTGGTTATTGTGTGGAGGTATTATTCAGTAACAGTATAGGGGTATTATTCAGTACCAGTATGGTGGTATTATTCAGTCACTATGTGGTTATGGTGTGGCAATATTATTCAGTAACAGTATGGTAGTATTATTCAGTCACTATGTGGTTATTGTGTGGAGGTATTATTCAGTAACAGTATAGGGGTATTATTCAATAACAGAATGGGGGTATTATTCAGTCACTATGTGGTTATGGTGTGGAGGTATTATTCAGTAACAGTATGGGGGTATTATTTAGTCACTATGTGGTTATGGTGTGGCGGTATTATTTAGTAACAGTATGGGGGTATTAGTCAGTCACTATGTGGTTATGGTATGGCGGTATTATTCAGTCACTATGTGGTTATGTGTGGGGCTATTATTCAGTAACAGTATGGGGGTATTATTCAGTCACTATGTGGTTATTGTGTGGAGGTATTATTCAGTAACAGTATGGTAGTATTATTCAGTCACTATGTGTTTATTGTGTGGAGGTATTATTCAGTAACAGTATAGGGGTATTATTCAGTAACAGAATGGGGGTATTATTCAGTCACTATGTGGTTATGGTGTGGCAGTATTATTCAGTAACAGTATGGTAGTATTATTCAGTCACTATGTGTTTATTGTGTGGAGGTATTATTCAGTAACAGTATAGGGGTATTATTCAGTAACAGAATGGGGGTATTATTCAGTCACTATGTGGTTGTGGTGTGGAGGTATTATTCAGTAACAGTATGGGGGTATTATTTAGTCACTATGTGGTTATGGTGTGGTGGTATTATTTAGTAACAGTATGGGGATATTAGTCAGTCACTATGTGGTTATGGTATGGCGGTATTATTCAGTAACAGTATGGGGGTATTATTCAGTCACTGTGTGGTTATGTGTGGGGCTATTATTCAGTAACAGTATGGTGGTATTATTCAGTCTCTATGTGGTTATGGGGTGGAGGTGTGGAGGGAATCCAGCCTAAGGCCTTCCTTTATATAGCTCTTGAAGTATAAGTTAACCGTAGGCTGTGACAGATACCTAACTGTGGCATCCATCACCTATAAGCTATTACAGCATTATTTAACGTATAAGTATAATTTTTTTTAATGCGATTCCATTGTATGGTAGTTTATTAGGGTATGTGCACACGATAACTGCAATTACGTATTAAAATACGGAGCTGTCCTCAAGGGAAAACAGCCCCTGATTTTCAGACGTTTTTTGAGCAACTCGCGGTTTTCGCTGCGTTTTTTACGTCCGTCCGTTTTTTACAGCTGTCAAACGACGACGCGTAAATTACAGGTCGTCGGCACAGTACGTCGGCAAACCCATTCAAATGAATGGGCAGATGTTTGCCGACGTATTGGAGCCGTATTTTCAGGCGTAAATCGAGGCACAATACGCCTCATTTACGCCTGAAAATAGGTCGTGTGAAACCAGCCTTACACTACTTCATACCTTTTTTTGTTTTTCAGTATATTGACCTAAACCTGCCTGACTGAGGCCAGAAGGAAACTCTTTTAGCATCCTTCAGGCTAATGAAGCCCTATGAATAGGGTTTTCTGGTGTACATGCTAAACGTACATCACAAACAGGGCCTTAGAGACAGAATTGCATGTAAAATAGATTGGGGGAGATTAATCAAAACTAATGCAAAGGAAAAGGAGTTGCCCATAGCAAAAAACAAGATTGCGTCTTTCCTTTTTAAAAAAAATTAAACTCTAAAAAATTAGAGCTGAAATCTTACTTACTTTCTATGCGCAACTGCTCGGTTATAGCAGTTTTTTTTATTACTCAGTCTATAATAAATTTTATATACATATTTTTGTGTTATATATACAGACACACACACATACGACACATACGGTGGCGTAACTATAGGGGGTCACAGTTGTGACTGGGCCGTGAGTAATATATACGTAAATAACGTTTTTGAAAAAAGTACTCTCTCTGTTTTTCCACCTAGCGCCCTAAGTCTGGATGACATTACTAGAAAGCGCGCTGCGTCTCATGGTGAGCGGGGAGGCAATGCTCTAGCAGCCGCCCTATCCCACCCCAGTACACTCGGAACTGCCACTGTCAACTTTCCCCGTGTGAACACAGTCTCAGGTGCGATGCTCCGCACCCTCCTAATCATCGTTGCCGGAAGGGCAGCAAGATGTCTTAAGGCGGGGCTGGGACCACTACCGAATGCGGGGCCTCCGGTCGCACCAGTGCACGAGGCCTTGCAGGTGCACAGGTGCTGGGGAGGGGCGGGACCCGAGCAACCAGCATACCCCACCGCAGCAGTCATGGGGCCAAGCACCCCCTGCATCCTTTGGACTGTTAACAGGAAAGTGTTCGATGTGACAGGGCAGCAAGCTCCAAGGGCCTGGTAAGAGAAGGGCACAAGGCTAGATTCAGGGGTCTGTGGTGCTGAAGGCTGGGAAGTGTTTGTGCTGGGTGCTGTTCAGTGGGGGGTTGTGGTTGTAGATGCTTGGGAGGGGGGCCCATTCAAAAGTTTGGTATGGGGCCTAGATACGCCTATATATATATCTATATGAAAGTTAGCCACTTGCTAAAATGGGCACTTGGCGCTCATTTTAGCAATTTATCTTATCGTGTAAATGGACCCTCAGACTGAATTTACACACAGCAGTTTTTGTTGGTGTTTTTTACGCATTTTTTTCGGTTAATAATGCTGCAGCCAGATGTTATTTTAAAGTCTATAGTGAACTATAGAAAACACTATATACAAAGCATTTTGATAGTGGCGTTTTTTTAGGTCTGAGGCGTTTTGTTTTTTTTCAAAACACAATGCTCTGATTATAGTGTTTTTAATGGGGTTTTTCCTATAGGCTTCTCTGTAGGGCTCAAAAATGCCAGAAAAAAAAACATGTTTAAAATGCATAATGATTAAAAAAAAAAAACAACTAAAAAATGCTTGTAAAAAAAACACCATGCGAAACACTGCTAAAAAACTGCCGCAAAAACTGCATCAAAACTGTGTGTGTGATCCTGGCCATACACATTAAATATCTGCTGACTGAAAGGTTGACAGCTATTTCTCACGACTGCCTCATAAACGTGCGTGCTCGGCCCCGCCAAACATTCACTTTTATTTCAATGTGGAGGGAGGAATAAGCCGCTGCCAGAAACCAGCAGATCTCCCCCAATTGTGGTTATAATAAAAACCTGATTTAAATAATAGGTCATTTTCTGATGATATATACAGTTTAAGGCTTTATTCAGACGAACGGGAATCACGTCCGTGCAACGCGCGTGATTTGCACGCGCGTTGCACGGACCTATATTAGTCTATGGGGCCGTGCGGACATGTGCGTGATTTTTACTCAGCGTGAGTCCGCTGAAAAAAAGTCACGACATGTCCGTTCTTTCTGCGTTTTTCGCGCATCACGCACCCATTGAAGTCAATGGGTGCGTGAAAACCACGCATGCCGCACGGAAGCACTTCCGTGCGAACTGCGTGATTCGCGCAAGAGCTGTCAAACTCTGAATGTAAACAGAAAAGCACCACGTGCTTTTCTGTTTACAAACATCCAAACGGAGTGTCTTTGAGATGAGCGAACCCGGACAACCGAACCGAACTTCACCGGGTTCGGCCGAACTTGTTTTGACCGAACTCGGCAAAAAAATTTACGGTACGCGACGTCAGGAGATAGTCACTGTCCAGGGTGCTTAAAGAGTTAGACTGTTTCAGCACCATGGACAGTGACTTCCGATCACAATATACATGAACGTGTAAAAAAAAAAAAAAGTTCTGACTTACCGATAACTCCCGGCTCCTTCCTCCAGTCTGACCTCCCGGGATGACAATTCAGTCCAAGTGACAGCTCCAGCCAATCACAGGCCAAGCACAGGCTGCAGCGGTCACATGGACTGCCGTGTCATCCAGGTTGGTGGGGCCAGATGTCAAGAGAGGGACGCGTCACCAAGGCAACGGCCGGGAGGGAAGTTCTCGGTAAGTACGAATGTCTTTTTTTTTTTTTAACAGGTTGCTCGATATTGTGATCGGAATTCACTGTCGAGAGGTGCTGAAAGAGTTAATGCCGATCAGTTAACTCTTTCAGCACTCAGCACCCTGGACAGTGACTATTTACTGCCGTCGACTAGCCTCATCTCTATGATGGCGGCTGCGCGAAAATCACGCAGCCGCGCATCATACACTGATGACACACGGAGCTGTCAAGTGTTTTTTGCGCGCACAAAACGCCGCGTTATTGCGTCCGCAAAAACGCCACGCTCGTGTGAATCCAGCCTAAGGAGCAGCATGTATAGAATCTGACAGGCTGATTGTCAGTCCCGATCACCATGTAAGGCCCAATGCACGCGACCGTAGAATTCACCTGGACCGTGATTACAGGCACGGTCGTGCGCATGGGTCCCTTGTTGCGGTAAAATAATCCTAACATATTATATGATTCTAAAATTAATATTGATCTAGTTAATTTGATTATGTGAAACAGGACCGAAAGTTCTAATAACTATTCATTTGGTTGAATTGGGCTGAGCTGCAATACCAAACACAACCCATGGACAAGAGTGGTGCTGTTTCTGAAAAAAATCAGCATTGTTTTTCTAATCTCATACAACAAAGGAAATAAACAGACAGAATTTTGGGAAAAACATATTTACTATATCATTCTAAGCTAATTTCTGGTATATATCCAATCCTGCCACAACATGCACATTCAGCATGTCTATAAAGATCCATTTGTCCTTATGGTGACAAATAATGCAAAATGAGACCTACTATCAGACACCATTGCTAAGACCATAGCTCATGGCCCAGGTTTACTGGGTAATGACATTAGTGCCATTTTTTTTCTAGTAAACACAGCCTCCCAGCATCTGTAGCGATGGGAGTGGTAGTCTTGTTCCTGCTGCATTTACAACTCTGCCTTGGTTGATCTTTAACTCTATTCCTGAAATGATTAAACAAGGTTTGTCTGTTAATCCAGACGATATAGTCAAAATCAGCAAACTTCTAACAGGTCATAGTGATATGTCAGAAGTTTTGATTGGTGGGGTCCGAGCTCTGAGACCCCCACCAATTGCTAAAACGAAGTGGCAGAAGCGCTCATGTGAGTGCTCAGCCGCTTTGTTTCTGTTCGGCTTTTTCCGGAAATTAATTTATCGGAGTATGGTCTCAATAGAAAGTCTATGGGCCAGTACTCCGATACATCGGCTTTCCGGAAAAAGCCAAACAGAAACGAAGCGGCTGAGCGCTCACATGAGCGCTTCTGACGCTTCGTTTTAGCAATTGGTGGGGGTCTCAGTGCTCGGACACCCACCAATCAAAACTTCTGACATATCACTATGACCTGTCAGAAGTTTATTGATTGTTTAGTTACCCCTTAAACAGTAGACACCCCTGTAACAAAATAGACCATAGGACGACCCTCCTGAAAACATATTGGTTTGCTGGGGAATGCAGAGTTTACTCACCTGGTGCACATTGTGCTTCGGTAGTCCCAGACACTCTATCCTGCTATCTGATTGGCTAGCGCTGCTCACATGAGTAGCACTAGCCAATCAGATAGCAGGGTTGAGTGTCTCGGGCTACCAAAGCAAAGTGTGCATTGGGTAGTCTGGCCATATTGGATGACCAGAGGGGGTCTGCGAATTCGCGGATCAGCAGCACAACAAGCTAACCGGAGGGCACCAGGTAAGAAAATTCTGCATTCCCCAACAAAAGTAATAAAAATGTAAGCTAAAACCAGACGGTGACTTTACCTTCCTAACAGTACGATCCGCTATAGTGTAACTTATAAATAGCCACTTGCTAGGTGAAATTTGATTTGTTAGGCCTTGTTCACACGGCGCTCAAAAAAACCCTGAAGTGTAAACGTGTCAAAAACAGTTTTTAAAATACAAGCGTTTTTTACGTGTTTTTGGATGCAGTTATTGACGCGTTTTATTGGCGCGTAATTAGGACAGCCGTTGATTATTGGAATTAGGTGATTTTTTGATGCGTCTTAAGAAAACGCGTCATATGCACTACAATGCGCTTTCCCATTGATGTCAATGGGAAGCTTAAAGTATAAAACGCGTTTTTCGGGGTGCGTAAAATGCATCAAAAACGCGTTTAATACACTCCGTGTGACCAAGGCCTTATGCAAAATTTACACTACATTTGCAGTGTCAGCTTAGCGCATGCGCTGGCCAACTATAGGCCCCCTTTACCCTTTGGAGGCCACATGAGTGTCCTTTTGGCCTCTGTCGGGCTGGTATAAGTCAGTATGTCTTTTTTCAACTGTATGGAATTGCACTTCCATACTGAACCCCTTTAAATGACATTCTTTTTCTTTATGGTGCTTATTTTGTTGCATGCAGAAATATCAGGATTTACAGACAATAAAGTCCTGAATTCCAGAACTTTAACTGAAGGTAGTGATAGTTCATGTGTATATTATACCATCTGGTTTTTTTTTAACATTAAAGTCAATGGATATTGGACAACTAATGCAGAAAATGAATTAGTTGATTCAACTGTTTCCATTGGCTTTAAATGGAGTTGCCTGAGATTAGAAAAAAGGCTTTTTTTTAAGAAACAGCGCCACTGTTGTTCAAAAGTTTATATCTGGTATTGCAGCTTTTCACTTGTTTTAGGAAAAAAATTTTTTTTTTATCTCCGACAACCCCATGTGTTAACATACAAACCAAACAGAACAGCAGGTTGATTTATTTGTTCTTCAATGCTATAAAGAGAAAAAAAAAACATAAAAAGCGCTCAAAACCGGAAACAACTACTGCAGCCGTGTTAATTCCATCTGGACTGAAGGCAACTGAAAGTTGAACGCTACATTATCTCGTGACAAGTCTCTAAGGTAATATGTGAACATTTGATCTCAATCCGCACTGGAATAGTGAAACCAAAGACGCTGGCAGGCACTTTGCTTCCTTGTAACCTGTCCTAGTGTACTTTTGTCACAGTCATTACCTGTCTCCGGCCTGATCACATCAATTCCTATCCTTGCAGAAGACCTGAAGATCCGTTTCATTCTAAAAGAGCTTAGAAATAAGGCCAGCGACGGCCATAAGAAGGGGTGACTATGGCTGCCAGCGACAGCCGTCCAGCTCAGGTCACCTTCCTAGCTGTGGAAAAACAGGATGAAGAGGTGACACCCAAGAAGCTGGGTAAACTAACAGTGAAATATAACCGCAAGGATATACAGCGCAGGATTAAATTGGAGGAGTGGATTGATGCCCAAATTCAGGCGCTCTACCCGAGCCAGGTGCGTCTGCAAATGAATTGTGCAATTCCCGAGACTTTTCGAGAAGTTTATGAAAGCTTATATTACTAATACAATGTTTATTGTGTTTTTATTTGTCACCAGTGTATCACAACTGGTATTGTACATCCTTATCATTTACCGACTTTTAAAATATATTTTTCTCTTTTCTGTAGAAATATAATGCAGAAACATTGTTTTCATTTTTAGCGATTTTTAAATTAAATAGAAAATACGGCGCCAATGTTTTTCTTCATTATTCCATTTTATAAACTTTTGTAATTATATTTAGGCGGGATTCACACGACCGGGTCGTTCCCGAGCCCGAGTGTCGGCCGGTAAAATCGGCCATTTTGCCCGGCCGGTTTGCATAAAGTTATGCATCCGTGCCGGGCCGGGCAGATCCGGACAGTGACATCAGCGGCAGCTCCTGAAGGGGAATCCCCATGTGTTCGGGGATTCCGCTTCAGGAGTTTCGCCTGATGTCACTGCCCAGATATGGACAGAGACATCAAGCGCTCTGTCCAGGAGCGGAATCCCCGAAAACACGGGGATTCCGCTCCTTCAAGGAGCTAAAGTGCGGCTAGCACATAGCAGAGCGGGGAGATACCTCCCCGCTCTGCTATAGTGGCGTCGCTACAGTAGTAGCAGCCGCAGCAGCTGCTGCTACTACTACTAGCGGCGCCATCGAAGGTGTCGCCGGGCCAGGGTGCTTTTAACAAGCAGGGGAAGGGAGCCAGCGCAGCGCTCCCTCCACCTGCTGTACACCCCGGCCCTGCAACACAGTGTACAGCGATGCCATTCGTCAGAATGGCATCAACTCCTCCTCCTCACATGCACTCTGCGCTGTGAGGAGGAGGAGATAGAGCGCAAGCGCCGGGAAACCCGGCCATCACTCGGAACACATTCCGGTGATGGCCGTGTAATACCCGGCCCCATAGACTTCTATGGGAGCCGGGCGGCCGGGTGTCCGGGCAAAGATAGAGCATGTCCTATTTTTTGACGGCCGGATTTTCCGGCCGTCAAAAAATCGGTCGTGTGAATAGCCCCATTAGGGGTCTATTATTCCTAATGCAGCCGGGTGCCGGCCGATTTATGAACGGCCGGCACCCGGCCGGGAAACCCTGCCGTGTGAATGAGGCCTTAGAATTGGTTATTTTCCAAAGGAAACTATTTGTTGTTTTCTATGAAAACATAATATAACACAGGATATCATCATTTTAACGTGTACTTTTTTTTTTTTTTTAAATCATTTTTAATTTATTTTTATATTGTTTTTAGTATCAATAATAGTTTATACATGTGAGACATACAGTCATGTTAAAAAGTAAGGACATCCCATGGAAAGTTTTTTTTCATTCTTTTCATATGTGTGGACATCTCAATACTTGACCTTGATTCAAACAGTGTATAAAGATCAAAATGATGTAATCTAACACAATTTATTTTGGGATAATTTATTAATCAAAAAATTTACAGATGCCATTTTCCTTTTGCAGAATAAAAAATAAATGGTTCTAATATCTGTTATTGCCAACTCCCCCCCCCACTTTGACAGAAACAACCTTCAGAGGGCACTTCTTATAACTATCTACCAGTGTCTCACATTGATTAGGAGAGATTTATTCCATGTCCTTTATAGAGTATGTCTTTTGGTGTGTAAGGCCGGGTTCCAACGTAACATAAACGCTGCGGAAATTCTGCAACGGAATTGTGTGCGGAAATTCCGCAGCATTTACAGTAAATTGGATGAGATTCAGAAAATCTCTTGAATTCAATGGGGATTCAAAACCCGCAACAGAAAGCCAGTGTTGCGACTTTTGCGGCGTATTCGCAGCGATTCCGCCGCAAAATTTACAACTTAGGAAAAAAAATTAATTCATACTTACCCAGAACTCTCTCTTCCTGCAGTCTGGCCTCTTGGGATGATGTTGCATCCCATGTGACCGCTGAAGCCAAACACAGGCTGCAGCGTCACATGGCCTGCAACGTCATCCACGAAGGCTGGACTACACGCAGATAAGTGGGAGGGGGTAAGTGTCACGGCTGTGGCGTATATGGATCCACTAGGCTGCTCCACCGTAGCGGAGAAGCAGTTGGCCAAACAACAGTCAATAACAGTCCCTCGGATATGGGTACCTGGGCAATAATAATAATAATTTTTATTTATATAATGCCAACATATTCCGCCTCACTTTACAGTTCAGAGGGTACATTGTACAGACAATATCGGACACTAAATAGTGAAAAAACTAATTTACAATTCAAACAAGAGGAGTGAGGACCCTGCTCGCAAGAGCTTACAATCTATAAGGAAATAAGGTTGACACAAATTGTAAAAAATGCTTAAAGGGAATGTGTCGCTAGAATTTTTTTATTTTTTTTAAGTTAAACTGTTAATATATAAATGATTACACATTGTTCTAATTTTTTTCATTTTTTCACAAGTCAGGAAATATTATAAATTAGATTTTAATTTATAACATTTCCATGTGCTGGTCACTAGAGGGAGCAATTCCCAAAATTGCAGCATTGGCATGTGGTAAAGCAACCTCATTGCTTTATGCTGCAAAATTGGAGAAGACACACTCGCTCTAGTGAGCTCTCAGAATCCCCCCTCCTTTCTCCTGGCTAGTGCCAGGAGAAAGGAGGGGGTTGAATGTTCAAACCTCCTACACTGTGTGCCGCCATTTTTTGAGCGAATGCACAGTGTAGGAGGATTAGATACAGTGGTAATCACACAGTATAACACGAACATACACACACACCACATACACAAACATAACTTACCTGCTCCTGCCGCCGCCGCCGCTGTCGTTGTCGCCGCCGCTGCTGCCTCCGTTCCTAGTCTGAACATATGGCCGGAAGTAGTCGTCTTACTGTCCGGCCGCGGCTTCCGGTCCACATGAAAATGGTGCCGGATGTCGCTCTGCCGAAGACCTTCCTTTTGGTCTGTGTGGGAGCGGCGCATGCGCCGTTCCCACACAGACGGTGTACGCTATAGTGAATGGAACGTCTCCCGTTCGCATTCTCTATGGGGATGTATGTGCCGTATTCCATCTCTGTATGTGTCGTTAATCGACACATACAGACATTAAAAAAAAAATGGCAGCCCCTTAGAGAAGTAAAAGAAAGAAAAAAGTACAACACAAAAACACGAATAAATAAAATTTATTTTAATGATATACTAAAAGCAATAACATATATATATATATATATATATATATATATATATATATATATATATATGGAAAAAATCGAGCAAAGAAGCAGCACTCAATACTATTGAGTGCTGCTTCTTTGCTCGATTTTTTCCATATACCTTATTGGGAGAACGTCACTCCCTGTTATTTGAAGCTTAGCACCAGCTGTTTTTGTTTTTTTGCACAGTGCTGCTCCTATTATATGTTTGTTTCTATATATATATATATATATATATATATATATATAAATATAAATTGTGACACCTTCCCACACATAAAGCTGCATGAGCCGGTCACCAGCCAGTGTCTGTGTACGACAGACATGAAGTGCATTAGGGTGCAAGGTGTGTGGGGGATACTGCTGAATGAGGGGCCTTATGTCTAATGTAAAGGGGGGCCAGGGAAAGGAGTCAGATTAGGGAATATTATAGGCCTGTCTAGAAAGATGTGTTTTCAGGGCACGTCTAAAGCCTCATGCACACGACAGTAGTGGTATGCACGGCCGTAATTTGCGGCTCGGACGGTTGCAGAGTGTCACCCGCGAACCGCCCGCAAATCCTGGGCCGTGCACATGGCTGTATGCATTAATTTCTATGAGCCTGGACCGCAAAACATGGCCGTAATCAGACATGTCCGTTCTTTTTGTGGTCCAGGCTCCTGGGCCATGCACGGACCGTGGAAACCACGGTCGTGTGCATGGGCCCATTGAAATGAATGGGGCCGCAATTCACCCGCAGGGCCACAAAAATACGTTCGTGTGCATGGGGCCTAAAACTGTGGAAGTTGGGGATTAATCTGATTGTCTGGGGTAGCGCATTCTAGACGACTGGTGCAGCACGAGAAAAATCTTGGTGACGGGTTTGGGAGATTCGGATTATGGCGGATTGATCTGAGGTTGTTGGTAGAACGTAGAGCCCGAGTAGGGTGGTAGACAGAAATGAGGGAGGAGATGTAAGGAGGTGCAGCACAGTGTAGAGATTTGTGGGTGAGAGTAATATGTTTGAATTTAATTCTGGAGAGTATGGGCAACCAGTGCAGTGACTGGCACAGGGTAGAGGCGTTGGTGTTGCGGTTGGTCAGAAAGATGAGCCTGGCTGCTGCATTAAGTATAGATTGAAGAGGGGAGAATTTAGTGAATGGAAGACCGATTAGTAATGAGTTACAGTAATCAAGATGCGAGTGAATCAGAGCGACAGAGTTTTGGCTGTTTCCACAGTAAGAAAAGGGCGGATTGTGGAGATGTTTTAAGATGAAAGTGTCAGGAGCGTGAAAGTGATTGTATGTGAGAAGTAAAGGAAAGATCTGATTCAAAAATAACCCAGAGACAGCGGGCGTGCTGCTTAGGAGTGATGATAGTGCCACACACTGAGATGGAGACATCCGGTTTAGGTAGGTTAGTAGATGGTGGGAACACAAGGAGCTCAGTTTTAGAAAGATTCAGTTTTAGATAGAGAGAGAACATGATGTTAGAGACAGCGGACAGACAATCACTGGTGTTCTGTATTAGAGCAGGGGTGATTTCATGGGAAGAGGCATATAATTGGGTGTCATCAGCGTAGAGATTGCTAACAGATATATGAAAGCAGGGCCGCCATCAGGGGGGTATTACTGGTACTCCCGTCAGGGGCCCGGCCACATGGATGAAGAAAAGGGGCCCGCCGGGCTGCCGTTACCCCCCCCCCCTCGGACTGTTGCCCCCCCATCGCAACGCTCGCGCCCCGCCCCTGCTAACGCCGGCGGCACCCCCCTAGCAACGCCCGCGGCACCCCCTGCATACCTGTTGTAGCTTCAGTGGAAGGGGAAGATGCAGCATGTGCTGAAGCTCCGTGTGGAGATCCCGCCCCCCAGCCAGCTCCTCTACACTGCCGACCGGACCTGCAGGCTGGTGAGTATGTTCCCCCTATCCTTCCTGCTTCCCATCCCCCTGACCCCATTTGTAGTATGTATAAAGTTGATTAAAATGTTTTTTGGTATTTTTTCGTTTTCCTAGCGCTTTTTTTGCCGTGAATTTCGTAATCGCGGCAAAAATGGCGCAGTTTTGCCGCGATTATATAAAAATCGCGGCAAAACCACGTGATTTGTGCCGCAATTACGAAACTTGCATAAAAAAAAGGATATAAGACATGAAAAGTGCTGTTAGGCTATATTCTCACAGTGCAGTCAAATCACGTTTTTGCCACGATTTTGCAAAAATTGTGGCAAAAAAATGGGATTTCACCGCACTGTGTAACTAGACTAAGGCCTTATTCAGACGGCCGCGTTCGGTCCGTGACATACGGAGCGTGTATCGGCCGTATTTCCCAGGCTGACCACAATTCATGGAGCTGGACTCCTAGCATCATAGTTATCAGTGTTGCTGGGAGTCCCTGCCTCTCCGCGGGAATACTGTCCCATACGGTAATGATGCTTTCACTACGGGACCGGGGACAGTATTCCGACGGGAAGGGAGGGGCTATGATCATAGATAACTGTGATGCTAGAAACCCGGCTCCCTGAACTGTGGTCGGTCCGGGAAATATGGCCGATACACAGTCCTTATATCAGAGACCGAACATGGACGTCTGAATAAGGCCACTTACTTGCCTCCTATTTTTGTTACGGATTGCGCACTGAAAATTCACTACAAATTACAATATAAGGCCTTATTCACACGAACGTGTTATACGTCCGTGCTACTAGCGTGATTTTCACGGGCGTCGCACAGACTTATGTTAGTGAATGGGGCCGTTCAGACTGTCAGTGAATTTCACGCCGCGTATGTGCGCTGTGTAAAACTCACGACATGTCCTATACTTTGCCCGTGTTTCACGCAGCACGCACCCATTGAAGTCATTGGGTGTGTGCAAATCGCGCACGGCACACGGAAGCACTTCCGGGTGACACGCGTGATTCACGCTACAGCTGGTAAAGAAGTGAAGGGAAACCTAAAAGCCCCTCCTTCTTTACTGTGTTGTAACATCAAAACAGAGTGTCAAAATGATGCCGGCTGCGCGAAAATCACGCAGCCACGCACCATATGCTGACGCCACACCGAACTTTTGCTCGTGCGCGTGCAAAACGGACAAGTTCGTGTGAATAAGGCCTAAGGCGATATTCAGACCAACGTGTGTGAAATCAGACGTGAAGAACGGCCGATTTGCAGCCGTGCGGGACCCGTTTTCACAGACTTGAGTCTATTCAGGGATCCGTGAAAACGCACAAAAATAGGACATGTCTTATTTTTTTACAGGCCCTTCACACGATCCGTTAGAACAACGACCATGTGAATAACCCCATAGAAATACCTGCAGCCGTGTGACGGCCATTAAAAAAAACGTCCTTCACACGGACGATTAACACGTTAGTCTGAATAAGCCCCAACTCATGTGAATGGGGTTTGTCAAAACCTCATGCACGTGCAGCATTTCACCCCACAAATAATTTTTTTTCAGCTTCCCAGTACATTATGCGGCACAATAAATGGTGCCATGAAAAACTACAACTTGCACCGCAAAAAACAAGCCCTCAAGTAAAAAAAATGATAGCTTTTGGAAGGTGGAGAGGAAAAAACAAAAGTTAAAATCCAAAAAATGGCTGAGAAGGGAAGGGGTTAAATAAGCTGCATGCCTATTAGGGTATGTTCACACAATTAGCAAAAACAGTCTGAAAATACGGAGATATTCAAGGGAAAACCGCTCCTGATTTTCAGAAGTTTTTTAAGCAAACTCGTGTTTTTCACTGTGTTTTTTACGGTCGTTTTTGGAGCTGTTTTTCTATAGAGTCAATGAAAAAAGGCTCCAGAAACGTCTGAAGAAATGACCTGCACTTCTTTTTCGCGGCCGTTGTAAAAAGAACGGCCCATCGGAACATAACGCCGTTTTTTTCTCATTGAAATCACTGGGCAGATGTTTGGAGGCGTTCTATTATGATATTTCAGACGTTTACGGCAAGAAAAACGGCAGAAAATAAGCTGTGTGAACATAACCTAATGTTGCAGAATTGTAACGTATTTCATCCTTTACAATGAAAAGGGTTAATTTGCTGTAAATCCCCAGCAAATTCGGTAACGCACACATTGAGGAATTTGGTGCACAAAATCCGTATCAAAACCGCAGGTAATTCTGCAGGTAAAATCTGCACCTAATAGTGCGTTTTTTTATACGTTTTTAGCTGCGGTTTTTACTTTTTGATGCGGAAATAGGTGAAGGTTTTATGCTGCAGATTTTTTTATTATATTTTAAACTAGTCAGAAACAATTCGCAAGCGGAAACGCAAGATAAAGTGACATGTAGCATATTTTCAAATACGCAGGTCAGTTTTTGTGCAGAAAATGCGACATGTAAATGAGATTTCTTGATCTCATTTACTTTGCTGGTTCTGTATTACACTGCAGATTTGCCGCACGAAAATACCCACAACAAATTCGCTTCTTTCTTTTCTCTCACGGGAAAAAAACGCCTTCGCCTCCCGTTGAAATCAATAGGAGGCGATTTCGGATGTTTGTTGCCACGGTTTCCGCTGAAATAAATGTGGCAAAAAACTCTGTGTGAACAGGGCCTTATTCTCGTGCGGATCTGCTACACGCTTGTAGCATCTGTGCCAGGAATCAAAGGGGAAGCCTCCGATTTTTGCTGTGGAAAAACACATTGAACTTTAATGGCAACGTAAGAGCGGAGCATTAGTGCTCCTTACTTCCTCACAAGCGCTTCCCCCTTTTTGCTTCCCCCTTCACATCGTGTTGTTGCCCTAAGTTTATCGTGTAGTCAGGAAATCTCCTACCTTACAGTATAAACAACGTAGACGATAATTCACAGGGCTCCATTATGTCCTTTAAGCCTCCGTCGGGCTGGTAGACGTCGGTTTACCTTATTTTTGAAGGATGAAATGGCGTAGTAGACTTTGTTATTCCGGAGTCCCCAGGCAGCATCACGAGTGCTCTACCCGTGGACTTTATCCCTGGGAAAGCTTCTGACATCACTGTCCATATATGTAAAGTGACATCAGAGGATTCTCTAGGGCCGGAATCCCTAGCCAGAGCATTGTCAACGCTCCGGCCGTGTACTCAGGCTTTGAAAAGCTTCGGACGTCACTTTACGTATATGGACATCAGGAACAGCGCCAGACTCCCTGGGCAGAGCGCTAGTAGAAGGCTCCAGCTCTGTTCATGGGCAGTGACTTCAGGAGTTTCCCCTGGGCCATTCCCCAGGCGACGTATCCCACTGTATGCCATACAGTCGGATACGTTTTAGCTAAATAGATCAAAATCCGGAGCATCAACCGGTCACTGCCGGCTCCATGGTCTCCTTCACTGTAATTGACATCGGCACCAAAATCAGTTAATGCGTATAACGTACAAACGTGAGCGCCACAATTTCCGTTGCCCACCCCCGGTAATGGAGGGGGGGCCCCAGACATCTTGGCTGTATGGGGCCCAGAAATTCCTGATGGCGGCCCTGTATGAAAGACCCTTGGTAGCTGGCAGGCTGAATCTATGAACTAACAAACAAATGGCAAAAGGCAAAATAGCCTTATTTCCCAGCTACCATTAAAAATATTTGTCATTTTTATTGTGCTGTATATAGCAAACAGACCAACAGACAAAACAAACATAAAGGGTTAAAATTTGCTATGCATGGAGCGGTCCAGCAGACTTAAAGAGGCTCTGTCACCAGATTTTGCAACCCCTATCTGCTATTGCAGCAGATCGGCGCTGCAATGTAGATTACAGTAACGTTTTTATTTTTAAAAAACGAGCATTTTTGGCCAAGTTATGACCATTTTTGTAGTTATGCAAATGAGGCTTGCAAAAGTCCAAGTGGGTGTGTTTAAAAGTAAAAGTCCAAGTGGGCGTGTATTATGTGCGTACATCGGGGCGTTTTTAATACTTTTACTAGCTGGGCGCTCTGAAGAGAAGTATCATCCACTTCTCTTCAGAACGCCCAGCTTCTGACAGTGCAGATCTGTGACGTCACTCACAGGTCCTGCATCGTGTCGGCCACATCGGCACCAGAGGCTTCAGTTGATTCTGCAGCAGCATCGGCGTTAGCAGGTAATTCGATGTAGCTACTTACCTGCAAACGCTGTGTAGAGAGAAAAGAGGAGCGGACCTAGGACTGATCCCTGAGGAACCCCGATAGCAAGGGGAAGAGGAGAAGAAGTAGAGCCAGTAAATGACACACTGAGAGAGCGGTCAGAGAGATAGGAAGAAAAAAAAGAGAGCAGCGTCCTTGAGGCCAATAGAGTGGAGCATGTTAAGTAGGAGTTGGAGGTCTACAGTGTCAAAGGCTGCAGATAGATCCAGAAGCACCAATTTAGCCGTCTAGAGATCGTTTGAGACTTTAGTAAGGGCAGTTTCTGTGGAGTATAGAGTGCGGAAACCAGATTGTAAGGGATCAAGAATTGAGTTTGCAAATTCGAATTTTAAATGTGATGCATTGTATCCACATTGATTTCATGACTTGTTAGGGTATGTGCACACGATATCGACAATTATGGCTGAAATTATGGAGCTGTTTTCAGGAGAAAACAGCTCCTGCATTTCAGACGTAATTGCTCGTACTCATTTTGCGAGGCGTCAATTACGGCCGTAATTTGGAGCTGTTCTTCATTGAAGTCAATGAAAAACGGCTAGAAGTGTCCTGCACTTCTTTGACGACACTGTTATTTTACGCGTCGTCTTTTGACAGCGACGCGTAAAATGACAGGTCGTCGGCACAGTACGTTGGCAAACCCATTGAAATGAATGGGCAGATGTTTGCCGACGTATTTGAGCCGTGTTTTCAGGCGTAATTCGAGGCGTAAGACGCCTCGTTTACGCCTGAAAATAGGTCATGTGAACGCAACCTTAACCCCTTCCCGACATTTGACGTAAATGTACGTCATGGAAAGCATTGACTTCCTGCAAAATGCCGTACATTTACGTCAAATGTTTGGCACCGGCTCAGAAGCTGAGTCGGTGCCATCATCGTCTGATCTCCGCTGTATCTTACAGCTGACATCCGACTGTAACGGCGGGGACCGAAACTAGCTTCGATCCCCGCCATTAACCCCTTAAGTGCAGCGCTCAAACGCGATCGCTGCACTTAAGGTGTTTGCAGCTCATCGGAGCCCCAGAAATGAAATTGCCGGGGTTCCGGTGGCTGCAATGGCAACCGGAGGCCTATTACTGGCCTCCCGGTCTGCCTAGCACCGAAGCCGGTCAAGATCCGCCCGGCGGCGGAGCCTGATCGGCTTCCGTAGCTGCCGGCAAGATGGCGCCGAGTCAGGAGCTGATCCGGCGTCATCAGCGGTGGAAGTCAGTTGTACTGTACAGCTGACATCCACCTGTAATGGCAGGAACCGGAGCTAGCGCCGATCCCTGCCATTAACCCCTTCGATGCAGCAATCGAAAGCGATTGCTGCATCGTAGCGGTTACTAGCAGATCGCCAGCCCTGAGAGGCAAATCGGGACTGGCGACTGCTGTTATGGCAACAGGAGACACAATGGTCTCCTGCTCTGCCATTACAGAAGCCGATTTAGGCCCCGCCGGGAGGCGAAGCCTAATCGGCTTGCTGTCAGTGAATGACTGACAGATCTAATACATTGCACTACATAGGTAGTGCAATGTATTAGAAAAAAAAAATCTGACCGTTGGACCTTCAAGTCCCCTAGTGTGAGAAGTGTAAAAAAAGTATAAAAAAGTGTAAAAAAAAGTGCAAAAAATAAAAGTTTGAAAACAATAAAAGTTTCAAGTAATCAAATAAAACACAATCCCCCTTTTACTCTTATCAAGTCCTTTATTATTGAAAAATAATAATAAACCATATGTATTTGGTATCGCCACGACCGTAACGACCTGAGGTACCAAAATATTATATTATTTATTGCTCGCGGTGAACAGCGTAAAAAAAACCGTAAAAAACTTTACCAGAGTTTCTGTTTTTTGGTCACTTTGCCCTACAAATATTAGAATAAAAAGTGATCAAAAAGTCGCACGTATCCAAAAATGGTACCTATAAAAACTATAGCTTGTCCCGCAAAAAACAAGCCCTCATACAGCTCCGTCGACAAAAAAATTAAAAAGTTATGGTTCTCACAACTTGGCGACAGAAAAAATACATTCTTTTTACAAAAGTAATTTTATTGTGCAAAAAGTTGTAAAACATAAAAAAGTGCTATAAATTTGGTATCGCCGGAATCGTACTGACCCACAGAATAAAGTTAACATGTAATTTATAACGCATGGTGAACGCTGTATAAAAAAAACGAAAAAAGCTGTGCCAGAATTGCGTGTTTTTGTTTACCTGGCATCCCAAAAAATAGGATAAAAGGTGATCAAAAAGTCACATGTACCCCAAAATGGTACCAATAATAACTACAGCTCGTCCCACAACAAACCAGCCCTCATACCGCTACGTCTATGAAAAATAAAATTAGTTATGGCTCCAATAAGTCAGGAAATAAAAAAATATGCAGTTGTGCCCGAGGGGAACATTTCTTCTGTTTCAAGAGGCGATTTATCAAGGACCTAAAATTAGGGAACCAGGAAGGGGAGAGCCCAAACATATCCGCTGGAAGCGACGGTGCCCGTATTATACCAGGACAACACTTTCCCAGCAAAATTCCCCAAACTACAAAAGGTGCGGAGTGTGGACCAAAAGGGGGATAAGAAATGACACCATTTATCAGTGCGACACTGGCCTGTGCGGAAAGGATTGCTTCACAGCGTAACACACATCTATGGATTATTTTATTTTTTTTATACCACCTGACTATGCCCCTTATATACTCCGCCCCGCTTACATGTACCCCCACATTATAAAACACCAGCAATACTCAAACAAATATAGTACCAAGCAAAATCCGCTCTCCAAAAGCCAAATGGTGCTCCCTCGGCTCTGAACCCTACAGCGTCCCCAAACAGCAGTTTCCTTCAACATATATGGCATTGTCATACCCGGGAGAACCCTTTTAACAATTTTTGGGGTGTGTGTCTCCAGTGTCATAAGCTTGGCATGACATATTTGCCACTGAATGGCATATCTAGGGAAAAATATAAATGTTTAATTTGCACCATCCGCAGCGCATTCATTTATGGAAAAGACCTGTGGGGTGAAAATGCTCACTACACCCCTTAATAAATGCCTTGAGGGGTGCAGTTTCCATAGTGGGGGTCACTTATCAGGGGTTTCTTTTTATTATTTCACATCTGAGCCTCTGCAGTTGTGAACCAATACTTTGTAAATCGCCAAATTAGGCCTCCACTCCGCATGGTACTCTTCACTCCTGAGCCCTGTCATATGTCCAGGCAAAAGATTAGGGCCACATGTAGGGTGTTTCTAAAACCGGGAAACACCGCATAATAATTAGAGAGCTGTCTTGTTATGGTGGCACAAGCCGGGCACCACATATTGGCATATCTATGGAAAAAAATCCCATTTTCACTCTGCAACATCGAGTGAACACTAATTTCTACAAAACACCTGCAGGGTTAAAATGCTTACTACACCCCTTGGTAAATGCATTGAGGGGTGTAGTTTCCAAAATGGGGTCACTTCTGGGGGGTTTCCACTGTTTTGGGCCCACAGGCGCCCAGAAACAAATCCAGCAACATCTGCACTCCAAATGGCGGTCCTTCCCTTCTGAGCCCTGTCGTTTGCCCAAACAGCAGTTTATGACCACATATGGGGTATTGCCGTACTCGGGAGAAATTGCTTTACAAATGTTGGGTTCTTTTTTTCCTTTATTTGTTGAGAAAATGAAAAAATTTGCGCTAAAGCTACGTCTTATTGAAGAAAAAGGACTGTTTTTATTTTCACTGCCTAATTCTAATAAATTCTATGAAACATCTGTGGGGTCAAAATGCTCACTACACCCCTAGATGAATTCCTCAAGAGGTGAAGTTTCCTAAATGGAGTCCCTTTTTGGGCGTTTTCATTGTTTTGTCCCCTCAGGGGCTTTGCAAATGTGACCTGGCCTCCGCAAATCATTCCTGCTAAATGTGATCTCAAAAAGCCAAATAGTGCTCTTTCCTTTCTAAGCCCTGCCATGTGTCCAAACAGCCATTTATTACCACATGTGGGGTATTGTTTTACTCGGGAGAAATTGCTTTACAAATTTTGTGGTGCTTTTTCTCCATCAGTCCTTGTGGAAATTATAAAAAATTAGCTAAACCTACATTTTCTTTGAAAAAATTTAGATTGTCGTTTTCAGGGCCTACTTCCAATAATTTATGCAAAAAACCTGTTGCGTCAAAACGCTCACTATACCCCTAGATAATTTCCTCAAGGGGTATAGTTTCCAAAATGGGGTCACTTGTTGGGGGTTTCCACTGTTTTGTCACCTCAGGGGCTTTGTAAATGTGACATGGCCTCCGCAAACCATTCCTGCTAAATGTGAACTCCAAAAGCCAAATAGCGCTCTTTCCCTTCTCAGCCACGCCGTGTCTCCAAACAACCGTTTATTACCACATGTGAGGTATTGTTTTACTCAGGAGAAATTGCTTTACAAATTTTGCGGTGCTTTTTCTCCTTTAGTCCTTGTGGAAATGAGAAAAAAAATCGCTAAACCTACATTTTCTTTGAAGAAATGTTGATTTTAATTTTCACGGCCTACTTCCAATAATTTCTGTAAAAAACCTGTGCGGTCAAAATGCTCACTACACCCGTAGATAATTTCCTTGAGGTGTCTAGTTTCCCAGATGGGGTCACTTTTGGGGGATTTTTACTGTTTTGTCACAGCAAGAGCCCTTCAAACCTGACATGGTGCCTAAAATATATTCTAACAAAAATAAGGCCCCAAAATCCACTAGGTTCTCCTTTGCTTCTGAGGCCGGTGCTTCATTCCAGTAGCACGCTACGGCCACATGTGGGATATTTCCTAAAACTGCAGAAACTGGGCAACAAATATTGAGTTGCATTTCTCTGGTAAAACCTTCTGTGTTATAAAAAAAATTGTATTAAAAATTTATTTCTGCAGAAAAATATGAAATTTGTAAATTTCACCTCTACTTTGCTTTAATTCCTGTGAAATGTGTAAAGGGTTAAGACATTTTCTAAATGCTGTTTTGAATACTTTGAGGGGTGAAGTTTTTAAAATGGGGTGACTTTCTGGGGTTTTCTAATATATAAGGCCCTGAAAACCACTTCACAACTGAACTGGCCCCTGTAAAAATAGCCTTTTGAAATTTTCTTGAAAATGTGAGAAATTGCTGCTAAAGTTCTAAGCCTTGTGAGGTCATAGAAAAATAAAAGGATGTTTAAAAAACAATGCCAATCTAAAGTAGACATATGGGTGATGTTAATTAGCAACAATTTTGTGTGGTATAACTGCCTGTCTTACAAGCAGATACATTTAAATTGAGAAAAATGCAAATTTTTGCAATTTTTCGCTAATTTTTGGTGTTTTTCACAATTAAATACTGAACATATCGAGCAAATTTTGCCAGTAACATAAAGTCCAATGTGTCACGAGAAAACAATCTCAGAATCGCTTGGATAGGTGAAAGCATTCCGGAGTTATTACCACATAAAGTGACACATGTCAGATTTGAAAAATGAGGCTCTGTCAGGAAGGTCAAAAGTGGCTAAAGAGGGAAGGGGTTAATGTTGTTGATGTTTGTGTGTTCTCTAAAAGATGTCGACACTGCCATGACTTTCTTCAACGATTTTGAAATGTATGTATATGATATGACATCAAATTCTTAATAAAGAAATATTTTAAAGAAGAATTGAGTTAGCAGCAAGATAGCGGATAAGGCGAGAGTAAACTAAGCGTTCCAGGAGTTTGGAGATGAAGGAGAGATTAGAGACAGGTCGGTAGTTGGATGGGTCAAGAGTGTTTTTTTTTTTTCAGTAATGGATTTATAACGGCATGTTTAAAAGAGGAGGGAAAGATTCCAGAAAAAAAGGGAGAGGTTAAAATTTTTAGTTAGGTGACTAGTAAGAGCCGGGGAGAGGGACTGGAGGAGGTGTGAGGGGATAGGGTCACTAGGGCAGGTAGTAGGATGAGAAGAAGAAAGAAGCCTAGAAACGTATTATTATTGGGTCAAATGCTGAAAGCGAAGAAGAGGGAGTGCGGGATAGGGGTTGCAAAATCTGGTGACAGAGCCTCTTTAAGTTCATTCAGCTGTTAATCAAATAAACTAGACACATGAGGTGCAAAAGCTCTGCAGAGATAAACAAACAAACTAGCTGGTCTGGATGATCATAAAAGTTAATGAGGATCAAACAGTTTGTCAAAAGTTACAGAGATAACACTTCACCATATAGGGAAACAGGAAAGCAGAGTTATGTACCATAAAATAAAGCTTTCAGCGTTGGAAATATTCAGAAATGGGTAGAACATCAGACAGGTACTCGGAGTAGCAGACACGTGGTGAAGCAGGCACAGATGATGCTTGGCATAGCAGATGACACTGGATCTGGCAGATGGCAACAGACATGGCAAATGAGGCACACACGACTCACACAATAGGATTAGGCTCAGCAACAAACACAGCAACAGGATATGGGAAGCAGAATACGGGAACACTGGAAACAGGATACAACTAAGGGACCGTTTGCATAGACGATCACAGGAATACAAACAATGCTCAGGCAAGGAGAGGAAGGGCAGGAATAGCGCTGCTTGCAGCACTATCCTTCCCGTCAAAGCAACGGACACCACAACATACCCCATTAAAAGACGATGGGTTCCTTTAGGAAACAGTGGTATCTGTCATATGACAGATCTGGCATGGCATCTTGGTTTCTGTTATAAACAGAGCCTTATTTATTATTTCCTACTCTATAAGCACTTGGGCCAAGGAAACAAATTTGACAATTATGCATTAAATAATTAAACACTACCCATTTACAGTCCGTTTCCTTAATAAACCCTGGGTACAGTGGTCCAGACATTCCACTCACATTTCATACTCCAGGGGAATGTCACTTCTCATACATAAGAGTTTGAGATGGGAGGTGACATGGGTTTCTATCGACACTGATGGGCGATATATATTTGTGCACGCATACATTAATTGTTCACTATCTGTCATACTGGGTTTGTACATACCCCCAGCATCAGGCATGTCTATACTACATCAAGCTGCAATCTTTTCCGTTCAATTCCCTCATACTCGCGTGGTGTCTATGGGAGACTGCAACATGGTACTAGACCCAGGGATGGATAGATCACAGACAGCGCAGACTGTGAATGCTACCCCTTCAGAACCTACTGCCTTAACCCCTTAATGACCAGGCCATTTTGCACGTTAATGACCAAGGATTATTTTTTGTTTCTTCACGGTTGCATTCCAAGAGTCGTAACTTTTTTTTTTATTCCGTCGACATAGCCTTATAAGGGCTTGTTTCTTGCGGGACGAGTTGTATTTTGTAATTGTACCATTTTTAGATGCTTATAATATATTGATTAACTTTTATTAACTTTATTTTAGGAGAGAATTGAAAATAAGCAGCTATTCCAGCATTGATTTTCACGTTATAAATTTACGCCGTTTACTATGCAGCGTAAATAACATGTTAACTTTATTCTATGGGTCGGCACGTTTACAGGGATACCAAATATGTAAAGGTTTTATATGCTTTCCTACGTTTGCACAATAAAAACCCTTTTAGAAAAAAATTAATTGTTTTTGCATCGCCGCATTCCAAAAGCCGTCATTTTTTTTTTGCCGTCGATGTGGCCGTATGTGTGCTTGATTTTTGCGGGCCAATGTGTCGTTTTCTTTAGTGCTATTTTGGGGTACATAGGACTTATAGATTAACTTTTATTTTATTTTTTATGGGGGGAATGGGAGAAAAGAGAGAATTTTGCCGTTGTTTTTTGCGTTTTTTTTGGACACCGTTCATCCGGCGGTTTAATTAATGTGTTCATTTTATTGGTCAAGTTGTTACGATCGCGGGGATACCATATATGTGTATGTGTGATTTGTTTTGACACTTTTACTAAATAAAACCACTTTTTGGGCAAAAAAAAGTAGTTTTATTTAATTTTGACTGTAATTATTATTTTTATTTTTTTCACAAACTCTATTTAACCCCTTAGTGACCAGCCCATTTTAGGCCCTAATGACCAAGCTATTTTATTCGTTTTTCTATAGTCGCATTCAAAGAGCTATAAAATTTTTATTTTTTCGTCTACATAGCTGTATGAGGACTTGTTTTTTGCGGGATTAGTTGTGCTTTTTAATAGCACCATTTTTGGGTACATATAATTTTTATATTAACTTTTATTAACCTTTTTGGGGAGGATTATAAAAAAAACCTGAAATTCCGCCATTGTTCTATGCGTTTTTAAATTGACGCCGTTCACTATGCGACATAAATAACATGTTACCTTTATTCTATGGGTCGGTACGATTACGGCGATACCACATATGTAGAGGTTTTTTTATGTTTTACGACTTTTGCACAATAAAAAACACTTTTGAACTAAAATTATTTGCTTTTGCATCGTCGCTTTCCAAGAGCCGTAATTTTTTTATTTTTCCATCAATGTAGTGATTTTTTGGGCTTGTTTTCTGCGGGACGAGACGTAGTTTTGAATGGTACTGTTTTGGGGTGCATGGGACTTATTGATTCATTTTTATTATGACTTTTTTGGGGGGCAATGGAAAATAATTGCAATTTCGCCATGGTTTTTTGCGTTTTTTTTTACGGTGTTCACTTTGCGGTTTAAATTACATATTAACTTTATTAATGGAGTCATTACGGTCGCGGCGATACCACATGTGTGTACTTTTTTTTTTTTTACACTTTTACAAAATAAAAACACTTTTTATGGAAAAAAATGTTTTTTGTTTTTTTTTTACTGTACTTTTTATTAATAATCTTTATTTCACTTTGATTACTTATTTTATTAGTCCCACTAGGGGACTTTACTGTGCGATATTCCGATCGCTGCTATAATGCTCTGGTATACTTCGTATACCAGAGCATTATTGCCTGTCAGTGTAAATCTGACAGGCAATCTGTTAGGACGTGCCTCCGGCGCGTCCTAACAGGCATATGTCCAGGGCAGACCTGGGGGCTTTTATCAAGCCCCCGGCTGCCATGACACCCCATCGGAGACCCGCGATTTCATTCGCGGGCCGCCGATGGGTGACAGAGGGAGCGCACTCCCTCTGTAAAGAAAGTTAAATGCCGTGGTCGCTATTGACGGCGGCATTTAACGGGTTAAACGGCCGCGATCGAAGTAAACTTCGATCGCGGGCGTTGGAGCAGGAGCTCAGCTGTCATCAGACAGCAGAGCCCCGGCTCCTGCCTGCACGGGAGACCCGTGCAGGACTTAGACTAGGCTGACGTGAAAAGGCGTCAGCCTAGCCTAAAGCCCATTAGTGACCGACGTAAAAAGGCGTATTAGTGGTCACTAAGGGGTTAATTGATTTACATTTTTTTTTTAGTCCCACCAGGGGACTTCACTATGCGATCTGCCGATCGCATATATATTGCTTTGGTATACTTAGATGCTGAAGGCAGACCTGGGGGTCTTTGTTAGGCCCCCGGCTGCCATGAAAACCCGATGGCGACCCGCGATTTCTTTGCGTGGGCGCCGATGGGGTGACAGAGGGAGCTCCCTCCCTCTGTCAAACACATTAGATGTCGCTGTCACTATTGACAGCGGCATTTAATGGGTTAAACTGACGGAATCGGAGCGTGCTTCGATTCTGGCAGTTGCAGCAGGAGCCAGGCTGTGTATAACAGCCGTGCTCCTGCCGCTGATCGCGTGGGTACAGTGGCAGTACCCGCGCCATCACAGGACGTTTAATATCCGTCCTCCGGCGCGAACTAGCAGCTGCAGAGGACGGATATATCCGTCCTTCGGGGTTAAGGGGTTAAGGACTTTCTTAGATGGAGTGGGATGGGTGGACTTATGGAGAAGTAGGTATGTTTCTGAGCGGCAATACTCCTGTTATACGCCGGGGAAGGGCCCTTTGTCACGTATTGACTATGTTTTTGGCACGCCGATTGTCTCTGTGTCGGTTGCAGTTGTTTGATATCATGTTAAAGGATTAGCAGATCATTCCCCCCTATGCTTAGAACTACAAAACCCAGGTGAAGATTGTAGATCAGGATGGAGAGTACCGCCCCTTTGGCTTACCTTGATAGGGGATCGGGATAGGATACCTGACCAATTACACGTTTTCGTAGGCTATAATGCTGGTACTGCCAACTCCCTTATAGTATGGGAAACACTGAAGGCTTACCTTCGTGGATGCCTTAAATCTTCTATCTCCTTTATCAAAAAGGAATCTGCTAGACATGAAGAGAGGCTGGCCCGGGACTGTACGACGAAAGAGCAAACATTTATACTAGGTCACAGTGATTCAAATAGACAGGCGTGGTTGAGCACAGGTCACCAATACTTGGCGCTACTCAAAGACAAGGCGCAGCGGAAGCTATTCATCTCTAAGCAGGCCTACTTTGAGTTGGGTAATCCGGCAGCAAAATTTCTAGCTCATATAGTAAATCAAAATAATGCCTCACCAGCTATTCTTAAAATATTGTCGGCCCAAGGGGAGGTTCTCATGGATAATTAATTAATCCTAAATAGATTCAGAGAATTTTATAATCAACTCTATTCCACCCAATACTCCAAATCTTAGGTTGAACTAGACACATATTTGGCTGAGATCTCCTTTCCCCAAGTATCGTAAGTAGATGTACAACTTTTGGATTTAGATATCACTCTGTCCGAAATAGAATTGGCTGTTTCAGACTTAGCTAGAGGTAAATCCCCGGAGGGGATACCTTGAACATATGGAACCAATTATCCTTAATATGTTTCAAGAGACGCTTAAATCAAATGAACTCCCAGACTCTCTATATGAGGCTACTATTGTAATGCTCCTGAAAGCCGGTAAGGATCCCTTGGACTGTGGCTCATATAGGCCTATATCTCTATTGAACATAGATTACAAAATATTAACCAAAATACTGTCTAACCGTCTTAACTCTGGTATATTCTCAGCATTATTCATTCTGACCAGTAGGGCTTTATGCCAGGTAAGAGCACTACGGATATCATACAGGGTTCAGATCATAGCTCAGATGGGTAGAGCCAATAATCAAAAGTGGTCCTTGGCTTCCTTGGACGCAGCTAAGGCTTTTGATTCAGTAGAGTGGCCTTACTTAATTGCAGTACTTAAGGTTTTGGCCCTCAGTTCATTAAGTGGGTATCCATTCTGTATAAGAAACCTAGGGCTAACCTCTTAATTGTCAATGTTCCTCATCTTTTAATTGAGGAAGAGGTACCTGTCAGGGATGTCCCTTATCGCCATTGCTGTTTGCACTGGCGATTGAACCTCTGGCACTCCAATTAAGACAGGATACTATTTTCTGTGGGGTCTCTTATGGGGAGAGGGAGGATCGTGTTTGCTTATATGCAGACGATCTTATTCTATTTATGGCCGATCCGGATGTGTCCCTATGCAGAGCTATCCATCTCTGGGATGCATTTGCTCCATTTTCAGGCCTTCAAATAAATTGGGGCAAATCAGCTTTGATGCCCTTATGGGATTCCGACTGGCCAGCCGAGTACTATAACCTACCAATGGTTGAAGATTTTAGATATGTAGGTATTTATATTACTAAATGTGCTAATAAGTCACACGTGAAAAACATTTACCCTCTGCTAGAGTATACTGAATCCAAATGTAAGACTTGGGGTGCTTTACCTTTGTCCATACCTGGACGTATCAACTTGATAAAAATGATACTTCTTCCGAAAGGATTATACCTACTCGAACATGCATTGGGTCCCATTCCCAAGTCCTTTTTCTCCAAATTGCAATCCTTACTAACTTCTTTTATATGGGGAAACTCCAGACATAAATTGGGTGTAAGTATTTTCCAACGCCCGAAACCCAAGCGGGCATGGCCCTCCTAGACTTCTATCTATATTTCTTGGCTGGCCAACTCCACTTCCTTAATGTCTGGACTCAACATCTCACTTCACATACTGTTGAATACTACTTAGCACACCATTTAGAGAAGAGCACATTATGTCCGGTCTTGGAAAAGCCAGGCCTATTTCCTCGCCGTTTACTGCTTCTTCACAGGTTGGCTATTCAGGTATGGAGGGCCGCTAAAGAAATATCTCACTACCACGGTCTTCATCCCACGGTGCCACTCTGGGGAATTCCTATGTTTTTACGTATCTCTTTACTTACGGACAAGATGTTTTGGACTTAACATGGTGTTGAGACTCTGGGGGATATGTACAGTGATGGGACTCTTCGCTCCTTTACACATATACAGGAAATATACCAAATACCCCGTTCATAATTTTACAGATATTTGCAACTAAGACATGCTCTCCGGAGCCAGTTTCCGGGTATATCATGCCTGATATGTGACTACCCCTTGATAGGGATTTTTGTAACACAGTGCTCTAGGGGCATTATCTCAGCCTTATACACATATCTTTTGGGACACAAATTGAAATCTACACAGTTGGCTTCCAAGAATAGATGAAAATCCCTTATTCCCGGTTTGTCTGAGGAGGATTGGGGGGGAGGCACTGGCATCTCCACTTTATGTATCTCCTGCAATTAACAACCGTATGACTCAATTATACTTTTTGCATTCATGCCACTTAACCCCAACACGTCTCCATAAAATGGGAAGAATCCCACACAACAGATGTCATAGATATTCGGAAACCACAAGCGGACTTCTGTCATATGGCGTGGGAGTGCTCATGTATTAGCTCATTTTGGGGAGCTATAATATCAAAGTTGTCATCTCTTTTGGGGATCACCGGTGCCTCTCACCCCTGAGGTTTGTCTCCTGGGTCTACTAGACGATATGGCCACACCATATCAGGATCTTTCTTAGGGAATCCTTATTCTTTGCCCGGACAGCCATTGCAATTAGATGGATGGGCGATAGACCTCCTACCTTGGGCCAATGGATAACACTAATAAACACGACAATTCCATATGAGAAAATGGTATATACTCATAGGAGGATGTCCCCACAAATTCCAGAAAATTTGGGAAATCAGTCTTTTATCTTTCAATTGTATTCTATTCAGTATATGTACACATGATGTGATGCCATTAGTTCTTTATTGATACACTTGTGCTTAATGTTCAATAAAACGAGTTTAAAAAAATAAATAAATCGTTAAACACTAAATAAAACTGCCACTAAAAAATACTAGGGAATATTGGTGGACAGTAAACTTTGCTTTAGCAACCAGTGCCAGGCAGCTGCTGCCAAGGCAAATTAAACCATGGGATGCATCAAAAGAGGCATAGATGCTCGTGACACAAACATAGTTTTATCTCTATACAAATTACTAGTCAGATAACATATGGAATATTGTTTCGAATTTTAGGCACCTGTGTACAAGGACATGGCTAAACTAGAACGGGTGCAAATGAGGGCAATCAATGTACTTAAGGGAATGGGTTACAGGTCCATATAATTACAATGTATGAATGCACAGTACAAAGACCTGTCTAAAGATTTTTTTACACCTGGGCCTTCAACAATGACAAGGGGGCATCCTCTACATCTAAATTGTGGTGGATAATTTAAAGGAACAGTGTCACGAAAAAAAAAAATTTAACATCAGTTTGATTTTAGTCTTTTATTAAAAACTTTTATATTTATTTGTGTGTTTGTGTTTTACTTTTTTTTATTTTTACACTTTTTCTTCCCTATGGGGGCTGCCATTTTTTACTCCATTTCTGTATGTGTCGATTAACGACACATACAGACATGGAGTACGGCAGCTACAGTCCCATAGTGAATGCGAACGGGGCCCGTTCCATCCACTATGGTGTACGCCGTCCGTGTGGGAACGGCGCATGCGCCGCTCCCACACAGTCAAAGTTGAACTGTGCGCCGTCTTGCGCCATTTTCCTGTGGACCGGAAGTCGCGGCCGGACTTGTGCACTTGGAGCAGCGGCAGCAGACTGACCGGTGGGAGCGGCGGCGACTGGAGCAGGTAAGTGATTTCTATGTATGTACGTGTTTCAGTGTGTGTTTACTACTGTATGTAAACCTACTACACTGTGTGTTAGCTCAAAAAATGGCGACACACAGTGTAGGAGGTTTGACCGTTCAATCCCCTCGTTTCTCCCGGCACTAGCCAGGATAAAGGAGGGGGGGATTCTGAGAGCTCACTAGAGCGAGTGAGTTTTTCCTAATTTTGCAGCATAAAGCAATGTGGTTGCTTTACCACATGCAATGCTGCAATTTTGGGAATTGCTCCATCTAGTGACCAGCACTGGGAAATATTATAAATTAGAATCTAATTTATAATATTTCCTGACTCGTGAAAAAAATAAAAAAAATTAGAACAATGTTTAATCACCCACACACTAATTGTTTAAAGTCAAATAGTTGCTCCAGATTCCTTTTATATTTATTTTCTTAAGAAAAGGGTTCACAGAGAAGTGACATATGGATGTCACATTACATGTGATGGAAAATACTCCTCTCCATACAATATGAGGGAGTTTATATAGTATTCTTACACTGGACTTTTACTACATCAGCTACACTATTTTCTCCTGAGTTTGTACAAACCAAAGTAAGATTACATTCACAATTTTTACTGGCATTGCAATATTTTTTATCAATTCATTATCTAGGATTCATTTTATTTGATGTAGTCATCCCTCCTTTATCATCTTCTGTCTTCTGTATAGGAGGACGTGGTCTTGAGTCCTCTGCTTTTTCACTTCGTACAGTCTTTATTCTTGTTGAGGCAATTCTTTTGTTATCTAGCAAAGATTCTCTTATGCACAGCAAAAGCACATTACCACATTCTCTAAGCATCAATTTTATATTGAAGTTAAAATGGAAGTATAGAATATAAGACAAAAGGGTGGAGTTAGTTAATTTCGTTCAATAGAGGAAGGAAGGTTTTAAAATAATCAACGACAGGGATTCTTTACTGTAAGAGCAGTACGATTATGGAACTCTCTGCCACAGGATGTTGTGATGGTTGATTCATTAAAGAAGTTTAAGAAGGGTCTAGATGCCCTTCTTTAAAAAGATAATATTACAATTTATGAGTACTAGTTTCTGAAGATGGGACATTTGATCCAGGGATTTATTCGGATTCACAAATTTAGAGGAAATTTCCCCTAATGATGCAATTGCCATCCATTTCTTGGGGGCTTTTGCATTCACCTGGATTAACACGGTAGGATTAAAGGCTGGACATGATGGACCTGTGTCTTTTTTCAACTTTATCAACTATAACTTATATAAAACGATATGACCAAGAGGAATTTCTTTTCTCCAGACATCTCTATTACCAAAATTATATGTTTGCTCTAATTGTCCTAACAGGAGGAGCTACGAGATGAAGATGCTGAACCTGACATTGATATTGATGATCTACTGGATCTTTCATTTGAGGAGCAAAAATCTAGACTTCAGGTACTGGCTCTCCAGGTTGTTTTGGAAAAAAGCCTTAAGGCATTCTCAAATTCCTAGTAGGCATATTCTTACGGCAGATCTGAGGGCCTTTGTTAGGCCCTCTACTGCCATAGTAAAGCATCGGACCCCCGCAATTACATTCCCCCTGCCTCTGTCAAACACCTTAGTTGCCGTGATTGCTATTGACTGCCGCATCTAAGGGGTTAAATGACCGGAGACTAACTTTATTGGCCTCTGATCAGTGCACTGTGCCCAAGGCTGTAAGTAACAGCCTGGGCACAGAATTGTACGGCACATAGCGCTGAAATTATCTTCTGAAGTGCCACCGTAGAAAGTTGGCGCATCAGAAGTCCCCCAAACGACCACTGTAAGAACACTATACGGTGGCCATTAAGGAGTTAAAGCATGTATCTAGGAGTAAGTAAATAATGCTAATTTAACAATAGGGTATAGTCAACTATCTGTTGGAAGAAAGTCACCCAGAGGTATACTTGAGGAGGCAGCTACAGAAGGTAATGCTTGTTTACGTATGTCTAGCGATTCCCAACCTTATTACCATGGGGAACCCCTAAAAATGTCTCCCCTTTCAGGGAACCCCTACTCTCATTCCTATCTCAGAGAAGCTTGGTGTAGAGCAAGGTAAAGCATTCTATAATTCTTCCCTAGCACTGTATCTTGGTGGATTTTTTTTTACTACTGTTTAGCGCACATTAGATTTCTTACTGTTTTGGCTGAGTTCACACATTTCACGTGTTTGAAAGAACACTCAGTTTCCAAGTAAAGCCTGTTTGGGATACACTGGTCTAGTCCATGGACAAAGAGTATGTACTCACCTATCTGTGTAACAAACGCTGCATACTCGGTGTAGCATCAGACCCAGAGGTCATCATTGGGGTTCCAGACTCTGAGTACCCCTACTGATAACCAGAGCTTTGGTCCATTCAGCTTAATTGGGAGCGGTAAAAATGAACCATAGACTTGCATTACAACCTCCTACACCTTTTGTAATACACGAGCCAGGGAAATTACCTCCACATCTGAGAGGTTTGAGCTTTTATGAAATAAACAAACTGGCAACCATTTCTTCAGACAGGCTTTTGTTATATAGTTTTAGCCCACCAACCTCCATGCTATCAGAGACAGCTCTTCTAAGAGATCCAAGAGTCCTTCAGGAGCACAAAACGATTTTTTTTCTTCCAGAAAACTGTGAAGTCTACAAACGATGTATTCCTTTATTACTATTGCCTTGCCTTCTTTGTTTTACCCAAACATTGTGGCTCAGATAGACTAGATGAAAGTGCTATACTGCCATTATAAAGGGTTTGTCAACATTGGAAAATCCCCATAAGTTAGAAGGGCCCTTTGGCAGTAAGCTGATCACACGGTGTGCTCCTGCTGTGAACCCCATCATTCAATTGCAATCTATGGGGAAATTTGGCAGGAAGTGTTTAATGTCCCTGTAGCGTGACCACAGGGGAAAGTAAGCATTACATCGTGCACATTCATATCAATTGGTTGTCTGCAATACACAGAGCGAGAGACACTTTTTGTAAACTCGCTCCACTCTGGCCAAGAATAAGGATCCTGAACAGGGAGTTCCCCTATATTAATGCCGAATTCCCTAATAGGGTATATGAAAATTTTGTTTTCTAAACCAGACAACCCCTTTAAACCCAGTTTACACATAAGGATTACTGATATGATCCCAACTAATCCAAGTGATAGTAATGTAAATTGCCCAGTTTAAAGGCACAAAACAATAACGTTTTGTTTGCCATTGATGAAAAATGTTCATCCATACATGAAGGTTATTCTTATCATTTCACAAATTGTTTGGCGTCTAAACAAGCCTTAACCCCAGTTCAGAGAATACAAACCTAGGGTTTCTGATCTGGGTTTAAACAACGATCTTGGCTTTGAGATATAAAGATTCCCTTAGTGCGTGCAAGATTTTTTCCCTAGAAAACGAACAATTACTGATTTTAGGACTAAAAGGGCACGGAAAAAACACTAACCTTTCCCTTTCCAAGATCTTAGTAAGGCGAGATCCAAAAATCGTAGCCAATTTAAAGAAAAGAGTATAGAAATTGTTCAGTAACCTGGTGTTTTATCAGATTACCTTATTAAACAACACGAAGGCTATGTTCACACGCTTAGCAAAAAACGAAGGGAAAACAGCTCCTGATTTTCAGCCCTTTTTTGTAGCAACTCATGTTTTTCGCGGGGGTTTTTTTAAGGCCGTTTTTGGAGCTGCTTTTCTATAGAGTCAATGAAAAACTGCTCCAAAAACGTCTGAAGAAGTGACATGCACTTCTCTTTCACGGCCGTTTTTCAAAACGGACACGTAAAAAGAACGGCCCGTTGGAACAGAACGCCGTTTTTTTAAATCAATGGGCAGATGTTTGGTGGCGTTCTGCTTCTGATTTTTTGGCCGTTTGCGGCCCCGAAACACAGCCGAAAATAAGCTGTGTGAACATACCCTAATACACATTAGATAAAAATCGTCTGAAAGTTTGCAAACATTTGTTTCCAATGGCCAACGATGGACAAAAGTAGTGCAGTAGGTACTGGCAAAACTGTACATGGGACTTTCATCCTAGTGTACAGGATAAAAAAAACAACCAACAAACATACAATACATACAAACATAGCTCTGCTAATTTCCCCCTCTCCTCCTTATGATTATGGTTTTATTGTGTAATCATTTTGTGTTGGATGCACTTGAGAAATACCATCCATGAATCGGAACTCTCTTAATGAAATACATAAACCAAAAAGATAACCCTTCCTTAGGTCGCATTCAGGTGACCATCATTTTTTTTTTTTACTTTATTTTTGTTATGTTCTTTGCGATGATGAGTTGTTGTTTTTATAAAAGTGTTACGTAGAAGTTCATATGAACACTTTGTTCTCCATTATAACTTTGTTATCTCTATTTTACATTTTTATTCTCAGGATATACTTCAAGAGTGTACCAGACCTACAGAAGTGAGTAACATACTCAGAATGCAAAATGTTTTTACCTCACTGTAGTTTGATAATGATGCATGTTAGGAAGGGGTTAAGTCCCAGGAAACCTGGTCCTTTCCATATTTTAATCTTTCTTTAGCCAAACTAGGAATAGATCCGAAATTTTCAATTATAAGGTCGGGTTCACACATCACGTATATTTGTTGCAGAATATTGGGTGTGGAATCCACACCGAAATTTTGCAACAAAGTAAGTGAATGGTGTTTTAACTAACATTATTCACTTACGGTATGTTCACACGCTTAACAAAAAAACGGCTGTAAAATACGGGTATGTTTTCAAGGGAAAACAGCCTCTGATTTTCAGCCATTTTTTAAGCATCAGGCGTTTATTGATGCATTTGTAATGGGCGTTTTTGGAGCTGTTTTTCTATTGAGACAATAAAGTAATGGCCCATTCAGACGTGGCTGAATTGCTGTTGAATTCCGCTGCGGACAGTCCGCAGTGGAATTCTGCAGCAGCCTTTTTTTACATTTCTTTCTATACATTTTTAGGAAACTTAGTTCAGATGTTGCGGGAAACTGTGCGGAATTTAGGCTGCGGTGCCGAATTTTCCCTCCGTAGCATGCTCATTACATTGCAGTGAAGAAGTGGAATTTCACTGCGGACTTCAGCCTTTCCAATGCAAAAACTGAAATCTGTGGCAAGTCCGCTGTGATACTGCAATGTCTGAATTACCTGTCAAATATGCAAATGTTGGTGCAGATTCGTTGCGTAATTGGCCCGAATCTGCACCAACATTTGCAGCGGAAAAATTCTACCACGTCTGAACATGGCCTAAGGCATCATGCACACAACCGTTTCAGTTTTGCAGACGTGCAAAACACAGGTCCTAGTGCCCGCTGTGTGCTGTCCGTTATTTCTGTGGATCCATACACTAGAAGGATGAGACGGACTGCAAAGACCGACAAGAATAGGACCTGTTATATAACGGAGACACCGATCCACAAAAAAAACGGATGCATACATGGCCCCATAGAAATGAAAGGTTCAGTATGCCACTCGCAAAAAAAAGAAAGGATAACAAACTGGATCTGCTGGATATTCCGTGAAAGAAATCAGAGTCTCAGCCACGGATTTCTGCCGCAGATTTACCTATAGCATACCCTAAATCTTCTCCACCCTATATACTCCACTCTTGCTTTTTAGGAAAAAAGCAGGGCTGGATTATGTTAATTACTGCAATCAACATAATCCACATGACTCACACCTGACTCACTTCCTTCTAAGGCCCTATTCACACAAAGATGTCCGATTAGCCTCTAGAAAAAAAAACTGCTAGTTTTTCATTCGTATGAATGTCCGTGTAGCAGTTTTTTCTACGTCTGTATTTGTTTTTCTCGTCCACAAAAAACGCAAGTAAATTTAATTTTGTCAATGTTTTGTTCCAACGCACCGAAAAAACACATGGAAAGGTCAGATGATCACTCAAATGCCATTTTCTATTACTTTTACAGAATTTTTTTCTCTGCATCGCATAGCAACTGGTCCATGGAAAAAAAGACAGTAAACAGTTATGTTATGTTATGTTCGTTTTCTTCACACAACCATAAACTTCAATGGGCGAGTCTGTTCCGCAAAAACGGACCAGAATAGGGCATGCGGAAAGTTTCTCGCAACACATACTTGCTTACAAAAAAATGGATGTGTTAATAGCCCCATTGACTTGTTTGGATCGGTGTGCTGTCTATTGTTAAAAAAATACTAAACTGGGACGAGAAATATGTTCGTGCACAAGGCCTAATGGTCTGGTCCCACGTAGTTGGGACCTTATGCGGATGAAACCGCTTTCTCTTGCACTGGCCAAAGGCCGCTGCAAGTGAGCGTAGTTTTGGCCACATGTGGACACCGCTACATACCATAATAGCTTCTTGCCACCTTGGTTTAATGTGACTGAATTAACCACATTGGTATAAATTTTGGGAAACATTTCCTACCGCTCGCTTGAACTAAGGAACCCACTGAGGAAGAACATGGATACTGCGTAGTTTTCAGCTACATTGTGTAAAAAAAATTTAATAATTTTTTCCGTCTTTTTGTCACATTTGGCCAATATGAAAAAAAAAAATCCTGATTCTCACGAACATATTTCAGATCTGTGTGCTGTCCATTAAAAACAGGAAATGCAAAAAAAAAACAAAAAAAAACAAAACAGGAAGTGTTTGCAGAGGAGCAACACAGACGAGAAAAACAGATGACACACGGAAACCACACTGATGCAACACAGACAGTCATATGCATAAAAAATACCCTTTTCTGCCGACTCAAATCTGTCACGCTTGTGTGAGCAAGGTCTTAAACATACCTCACTATGCAATTGTTGACGCAATCCTGGCCAAAATATATTAAAATGAAGGTTTGAGTGTGTGTGTCAACGAACACCCTTCAGTTACTTAGCCATATCCAAATCCATAAATTATATCGATATATCGGAGAGAAGTAAGAGACACACAGACAAGCTTTGTATACCCAAAAATCCTTCTCTGCTTTATTGATAGAATGTAGTAACAATAGTATTCTCACAAAAAGGAGAGTAGGCTTGAGCTCAGCCAATCACTTACAAATGGGACATTGGCTCTAGCTCAGCCAATCATGTACAATGGGGAGTTGTTCGAGCTGAGCCAATCACGAGCAAGAAAAGCTTCTTTTGGGAACTTACATATAAGACAAAAGCTTCTCACTAGAAATTATGAGTAAGACCAGATTTCCCTATAACAATCTTACAGCTGCAAGGCCAACATGTACATTCTCAAAGCAGACTCAGATAAGAGATAATAAACAAAGCTAAGAATGTTAACCATATGAGTGTCCAGACAATCCCAGCATAAATTTAATTTGATAGAAAAACAGATGATTCTTCAAAATATAAAATAAGTTTGCATAATAGTGTCACATAACCACACTTACAAAATGGAGTCACATATTTTGCTCACTTTCACACTATGATTACTTAGAAAAGCTGAAATATGGATGCTAAACATAATTTTTTGTATTCCAGGAATTTACTATGGAGCTGCTGGAACGTCTACAAGGATTGCGGAAACTATCAGACTTACAGACTTACAATAAACATTCAGTTCAGGATCTTTCTTGTAATCAAGATGTTCAGCAATGCGTTACTTTATGGTACACTGTTTATGTTTACTGTTTAACCCCTTCACGACTGCCAGACGACTATATACGTTCCAACTACCGATGCCCTGTGCAGTTGTCACGTATATAAACGTTGGCAGTTTAATGTCGGTTTAATGTGTGCATAGCTGCATCAGTGTGAGCAGCTCTGCACTAATCTATGTGCTGGCTTTCTCTACAAGTGCCGGCAACCTCTTCCATATGGTTTCATGAAAAAAACATGTGTTTTTTTGTTATGAAACTAAGCTTAGAAGTACAGCGCTGCTCACACTGCAGCAGTGCTGTCGTTTTCTGTCCCCTAGCTCTCTCCCCTGTGTGCCGGCACCTCCCCTTTCCTTCTCCCTTGGTCCACGGCTTCTGCCCAGAGAAAACGGACCCAGTAAGCTCGTTATCTGGGCAGATAAGGAGCTGATGATTACCATGACCGTCTTATCATGGTAATCATAGAAGAGTTTGTTTGCTTAACAAACTTTTCAAGCAGCTCTGAACTCTGAAGGCCCTTTTACACCGACCGACACTCGGCCAGTGCAGCGAGAGCCTATCAATGAGACATCGTTGATCGGCGCTCATTTGCTCCTGTCACACAGAGCTATGGATGGGGATGAGCGGTCGTTACTCTGATCGCTCGTCCCCATACATTATTATCATGTCGGCAGTGCGTCTACCTGTTTACACAGGAAGATGTGCTGTCGACAACGACAATCTTTTACTTTTTAAAACGATACGACCAGCAGATGATCGAGCTGATGATCGCTGCCCTGTTTACACAGGGCAATAATCGGCAACAAGCTTTATATTAACGCTCGTCTGCCCAATAATCGTCCTGTGTAAAAACCCCTTGAGCCTCCTTCACTCTCCCCTCACAGCGATCCAGGTGAAGAAGACTAATTGTTACAGAGCTGCAACAGTATATATATACATATATATATATATGTGTGTGTGTGTGTGTATATATATATATATATATATATATATATACACACATATATAAAATTTTAAAAAAATCTTAACATTTTTAGTGATTTGTCTGCACATAATAAAAATGTAAAACATGGAATTAATTAATCTAATTTAGAAAATGAAAGCCTCATAAGTCTTGCAAAAAACAAAGTAAAAATAGTTGTGAATTTCAAAGCCATTGCAAAGATAATATCGTTTGAAAAAGTGCATATCAAAAATGGAAAATTTGGGTATCAATGACCCTTGGTCATGAAAGGGTTAAACAAATCTGAGATAAAATATATAAGAAAGGCTAGACCAAGATGCTACAAATAAACACAATAATCTGTATATGACCTGTGGTGTTCTCATCAGTCCTTTTTATCTGTACTTCTAAGGGTATGTGCACACGCTTACTAAAAAACGTCTGAAAATACGGAGCTGTTTTCAAGGGAAAACAGCTCCTGATTTTCAGCCGTTTTTTCAGCAACTCGCGTTTTTCACGGCCGTTTTTTGGAGCTGTTTTCCTATAGAGTCAATGAAAAACAGCTTCAAAAACGGCTCAAGAAGTGACATGCACTTCTTTTTCGCAGGCGTTTTCTTATGCCTTTTTCAAAACGGCAGCGTGAAAAACGCCCCGTCAGAACAGAACTTCGTTTTTCCCATTGAAATTAATGGGCAGAGGTTTGGAGGCGTTCTGCTTTACGGCCCAAAAAATGGCCGAAAATAAGCCGTGTGAACATACACTTAGATGTATAAAAGATTAATCTCATAAGGATAAATTCAATTACTGATCAATATACAATGAAGGAAGTTGGTTAAGCGAGACCACCCTTGTTTTGGCATCTCTCGACACCTGCTATGTGTATTACAATTAGTTTTAGTTGTAGCAGTTTAATTAAAAGTAGATTTATTTAATGAGGTTCTAACAAAATACTAAATATCTCTAGGGTGTATTTATAGTGATTTTTATTTTTTTATAATGGAGAAAACCCATGCCATTTTTGTAAAAAACAACTCATGTAAAATACACCCTTGAATGCCAATTTTTAGAAAAGGTGATAAATGCTAGATCGAAGGGAGTCTGCCTGCTAGAAAAAGGGTCCCTGCTAGGAGGAGTTTAAATGGAGCGGCGACTGGGCATGGGCAGTACCACCTCATTCAAGGTCTATGGGGTGATGAAAACAGTCAAGCATAGTGCTCAGGCGCCAAGGGCGCAACGTACCATAGAGGCAAACTACGAGGCCGCTATGGGGCTCATCCATGGATGGACCCATCCCATTTCCTATAGTTTGGCAAATACCTGTGCGGGACTCCTTCTCCAGAGGAACTTAATTGTTAGCAAACAAGTTAGCCTAATGGCCATGGTAAAGAGCATAGAGGGGCAAACACACTTTAGACGGTTCTGTCTTGAGTGGCAAAATCTGGACCCTGTTTTATCTTTAAAGCTATAGGGCTGCTGGGCTGATCTACAATACTAGACATAGGTCATGAAGAAAGATGGTGCTGTTTTGGGGTTAAAAAAACAACAACCCTTTTTAATACATACAGAATCAACATTTTAACACCATTGGTGGACCATAACCGTCACCAGCAATGAACTACCGCACTGGAGAAGGAGGATTCAAAATGACCAACTATTTGGTGTTCAGTCTGAATTTATTTTAAGGGGGTCTGACAGGTTGTTTCAGAGCTCTGAGCAGACATTTCTTACTAGTGATCATCACAAATGTGGAGGTCCAGACAAGTAATGTCTGCCAATATATTATGACAGTCCAGCAGTACAGTAGAGGACAGAAGTACAGGTCATAATATGGACGTTTTTGTTTTTTTGCTATATTCTTGAGAGTTTTAGGCCATAACTAACTGTGTCAACTGTGGAGATAGTTAAATAGAATGTTCTAACCTTACTGTGATTTGTATAAATGTAATAAGTAAAGGTCCGATACGCTGCGTAAAAGTACACTGTGTATCCAACCTGAAACCCGCAAGGAATTGTGGTGCAGATTTTCAGTCAGAATCGTGACTGCGGAAAACAGTTGAGAAAAAAAAAAAGGCCAATACTTACCTCACTGATGTTGCCAGAGCGACACACCCCTCTGTTCTCCGTGCAGCCCGACCTCTTGTGATTGGCTGCAGCAGTCACAAGGGCTGAAAAGTCATCCCAGGAGGCCAAGCCACACAGAGAACAGCCAGAGTAACAAGGAGCCGTCAATATGACAATGAAAGGGAGGAAAAGTATAGAATTTTTTTTATTAAATTGAAACAATAAAAAGGGTTGTTTTATTTTTCAGATTTGCGATTCTTGCATCAGAATCGGATGATTTTCCGCAACAAAAATTGCAATGTTTGCTATTTGTTAAGCTTTTACCTCCCCATTGAATTAAATGGGGAAAAACCGCAACAAAAGTGCAACAATTCCACAGAATAACTTGAGATTCTACAGATTTTAACAAAATGGTCCGCAGCAGATGATCGTCCCCATACATTCCGATCATTGCTCCAGTTAAATTGTCAATCTCTGCTTGTTTACCAGGCTGAAAATCTGCCCGTGTAGAAGGGCCTTTAGGCCTCATGCACATGGCGCGGGCTCTGCATTCATCAACTTCATTAGAAAATTACAATTATGCTTGGAAAAGTTTAAGGGAAAAGAGGACAACCGGCAACAAGATGGTTGGATACATTCAAGTTGTATAAGCTGTGCGAGAGTGCATCAGGGTATACGTATAAATTTAGGATATATGAAGGGAAGGACACCAGTATTCAGCCCCCAGAATGCCCCCCCTTACTTGGAATTAATGCAAAAATTGTGTGGGATTTGGTGCACCCACTGCTGGACCAGGGTTACCACCTCTACCTGGATAATTTTTATACCAGCGTCCCACTCTTCAAGTGCCTCGCTTCCAGAAGTACTGTGGCATGCGGCACTGCTAGAAGTAATCTGAGAGGCCTCCCTAAGACTCTGCTTGGGCAAACACTCAGAAGGGGTGAGAGCAGGGCACAATCTAGCAGCAACATATTGTGTGTCAAGTACAAGGACAAGAGAGATGTCCTTGTATTGACAACAATACATGGCCACACCAGTACCCATGTACCTGTACGAGGTACCAGTACGGAGACCCCCAAACCAGACTGCATCCTGGACTACAATTGGTACATGGGAGGGGTTGACTTATCAGATCAAGTCCTGAAGCCCTACAGCGCCATGCGGAAATCGAGGGTGTGGTATAAGAAGCTGGCCGTGCACATCATACAGATGGCATTGTACAATGCGTACGTGCTACATCTATGTGCAGGCCAGAGGGGAACTTTCCTGGAATTTCAAGAGGTGGTTATCAAGAACCTAATCTTTAGGGACCAAGAAGAGGGAGCACCCAGTACTTCTGGAAGCGGGGCCACACGCATCGTACCAGGGCAACACTTTCCAGGAGAAGTTTCCCAAACTGCCAAGAAGGGAAAAAGTCAAAAGAGGTGCAGAGTCTGCTCAAAGAGGGGGATAAGGAGGGAAACAATATACGAATGCGACACATGTCCCGAAAAACCAGGGCTCTGTATGAAAGATTGTTTTCGAATTTATCATACATCCCTTAATTTTTAATTTACCCCGATACACTCCGCACAGCTTATCCCCCTCATCTTTCCCTTCTGAGCCCTGCCGTGTGCCCAGGCAGCTGATAACAGCCACATGTAGGGTATTGCCGTACCCGGGAGAACCCACATTACAGTTTATGGGGTGTATATCTCCAGTGGCACATGCTGGGCACACTATATCGGACACTGACATGCCATATATATATAGAAAATTGCAAATCTCACTCTGCACCATCTGCTGCGCATTATCTTTTACACAGTACCTGTGGGGTCAAAATGCTCACTACACCTCTAGATGAATGTCTTAAGGGGTGTAGTTTTTAAAATGGGGTCACTTCTGGGGGGTTTCAACTGTACTGGTACCTCAGGGGCTTCTGCATACATGACTTAGCACCAGAAAAGCTCCAGTAGGCCAAATGGTGGTCCTTTCCTTCTGAGCCCTGCCATGGGCCCAAAAGGCAGTTTATCACCACAAATTGGGTATTGCCGCACTAAGGACAAATTGGGCAACAAAATGGGGTATTTTGTTCCCTTTGTAAATAAGACATTTTGATCAAAAATGACATCTATTGGAAAAAATTAATTTTTTTTTATTTTCACAGCACAACTCAAATAGGTGCTGTGAAAATTCTGTGCAGTCAAAATGATAACAACAACAACAACAACCATAAATTAATTCCTTGAGGGGTGCAGTTTCCAAAATGGGGTCACTCTGGTGGGTTTCCATTGCTTTGATACCTCAAAACCTCTTCAAACCTGGCATGCTGCCTAAAATATATTCTAATAAAAAAGAGGCCTCAAAATGCACTAGGTGCTTCTTTGCTTCTAGGGCTTGTGTTTTAGTCCACGAGCGCACTAGAGCCACATATGGGACATTTCTAAAAAACTGCAGAATCTGGACAATAAATATTTAGTAGTGTTTCTCTGGTAAAACCTTCTGTTTTACAGAAAAAAATTGAAATTCAGCAAGAAAAATGAAATTTGCAATTTCACCTCCACTTTGCTTTGATTCCTGTGAAATTTCATTTTCTCTAAATTTTGCAATTTTTCACTAATAAACACTGAATATAATCAACCAAATTTTACCACGAACATGAAGCCCAATGTGTCACGAAAAAACAATCTCAGAATAGCTTGGATAGGTTTAAGCATTCCGACGTTATTACCACATAAAGTGAAATATGTCAGATTTGAAAAATGGGCTCTGAGCCTTAAGGCCAAAACTAGGCTGCGTCCTTAAGGGGTTAATAAAAAGAGATTTGATAAAAATATAAAACTGCCTCCCCAGCTGCTCCTCACCATCAACTAGGGCGCACCTCACATTGTGAGTACTATGAGTACTACTATAAACAACTGATCCACTGTTTCTCTGCACCACCTTTGAGTCCTGAGTTTTAATAAATATTGCTTATGATGTCCACGACTACATTCTAACAAAGACAATTACAGTACCTTTTTTTTTGTCCCTGGAAGCAAAGCCACACTTACTTCTCAGCAGCTATCTCCTAGGATTCAAATAGGACTTAACGCGACTTATTAGAGGAGAATTGCCATGTACAGTGAAGTTTTGTTTTAATTAATATGTTATGGAATTGTCCTACAAGCAACTCCCTAGTATATATAGTATATAGTTATTATGGTAATTACTCCTTTTTTTGTAAGCGGTAGTGATTATGATAATACATCTAAAAAGGATGTGGTAAAAATGGTTTGCAACAGCCTGTATTCTGTGATAAGACCCTCCCCAAAAAATGATGTGACCGCCCCATGAGCTCTCCAATCACAGAATACAGAGTGCCAGAAACCACGTTGACAGTGTAGGGTTTATTATCAGAATGGCTCCTGCTTGGTCTTTGAATGTAGATGAGAAGCTAAAATATATCAGAGAGTGGCTTTATAGACACGTGTCTCTTTTCAACCAATATAAAAAAAATATAAAAAAACACCTTTACCAGCCCCTGAATTGGGGTTTAAGAGGAATAAATATGGGTGGACGGAGTGTTTCTGTGAATGTAATTGTCTAAGTACAGATGCCGTTTGTAAGTGGCTGCCGATAGCGACGCTTAAAGTGCCCTTTTCTCCATGGACATGAGGCATCGTGCAAACTCCATTAACAACTGAACATGGCTGTTAAAGATTTAGTACAACTTGCGTACAGTGCCTATAGATGTGAGTTGTGTGTCTGCCCCTAAAACTACAGACTACAGACTGTAACTGCAGCCATTTCTGCCTCACGCAACTGTCGTGTTTCATGACGTTCCCGCATCTTGGGTATAAGATCGTCCTCCAATAAATAATTGTTTGTGTAACCACTGAATTTTTCTGGAAGACGACTCAATGGTATAAGAGTGAGGAGATACTCTTTAAACAGCCCCTTTACAAGGGCACATTATAGAACTATATTAATATAAAAACTATTAAAAAAATAAAGCCCTATCACCTGGATAGTCTAACAATTATAAAAGGATATAATCAGCACATATATAAATCAATCTCTAAAACTTGTAAGCCCCAAAATATCCTGATAATTAAAGGGTTAAGGAACATTTTACTTTATTTTACGAAAGAAGACATAGTAACCTAAGTACTTATTCACATAGTGCAGTTTTTGAAGCCACAACCAGGAGTGGATCGTGAAGGGAGTAGAAGTATATAGGAAAGAGTCTTATCTTTTTTATTTTAAATCCTGTTTTGGTTGTGGCTTCAATAACGGCACCAGAATCACTGTGTGAATATACCCGAAGGGCTTATTCAGACGAACGTAGAGTACATCCGTGTGACGGTCGTTAAAACAACGGCCGTCACAGGGACACATGTATTTCAATAGGGCCGTTCACGAGGCCATTGTTTCAATGGACCGTGTGAAGAGTCCATTGGAAAGTAGAACATGTCCTATTTTGTTCCGTTTTCACAGATCCCTCCATAGACTCAAGTCGATGGGGATCCATGAAAACTGAACCTGCACAAGGGCACCTCGGACGTGTGAATCTGGCCTGACTCATCCATGGCTATCCTATGATCAGCTGTGGCACAGGGTAGTGAATCATGTCTTTTATAAAGGGAGATGCATGGTTTCTATCCAGTTAAAACAGGAGTAATCAGCAAATGCTTTGTCTCAGAGTAGAATATTCATAGCTGACTGCACACGTCAAAGGCCTAAATAATCAATGTTTTTATCTTGGGACCTGTACTAATGACTAATGTGTATACAGAATAATAGACCTGGGACTGACTAATCACTCTAGCCTGCCAAACCAGTCCATGCGAGCATTGTATCAGTAAAGGAGACACGTCTCAACAGGTAATAGAACAGAAAAAAAAAAAGAAAAAAAACACAAACATCCTACTACTGTAACAGAATGCAGATCTCCTATTATAGGGTTCCACAGTGCAGATATCTCAGGTTTCCCTGACTGCATCCTCTGTAGCATGACATATCACCTGCACACAGTAACGTTGTGACCCTCTGTAAAATATTTATTAATGATTACCAAAATAATAATGCGAATAATAGTAGTCCATTTTTTTAATGCTGACAGAGTATCTGCCATTACTACAACTTGGGGTAGGGTATTACATAGTTTAAACACTAACTGTAAAGAACCCTTTCCTATATTGATGTCTAAATCACCCTTTCCTCAACACGTAATAAAGGTCTGCTGGTCCTTTGTACAGTTCCTCTAGGTAAGGCTCAGATGAAATAAACAGGGGAGAGACGGTGTAACACAGGGGGATTATGTTCTGTAGAAAGGTGTCAGAAAGGTTATACGAGCGGGACGCTCACCTTTAGGAGTTGTACTAATTGAAAGGCACAACTCTATGATGCTTTTATGGAGCGTCGCACCAGAGGAAAGATGAAGTCAATGTTCAGATGCCCAGGAAAATGGTGCCGCCCTCGCTGGGGTAATTACCTTTGTGTAGGTAGAAATGGAGGTAAAAGATCCAGATGAAAACCATTCGTGGCGCAAGTTCCCAATCTCGTGACCGTAAATTCACTCTGACTTCATCAGTTTGTTGGGTTTTATTTTGTCTCACATTTTGTTTTGCGAGACAAAATAGAACCCATCCAACTGGTGATCGTGTGTGAGTTCAATTATGGTAACGAGATTGGGAACTTGCGCCACGAGTAGTGTTCATCCAAAAAACTCCTTCCATTTTTACCTTTACTTGGTTTTGTACAGTTACATAGTTACAACGGTTGTCAAATGACACATGTCCATCAAGTTCAACCAAGTGATGGGAAAAAGGGGACGGGATGGAAAAAAAATTCTACACATTGATATAGGAGCTGATATTTTTTGTTCTAGGAAATTATCTAACCCTTTTGTAAAGCCCTCTACTATCCCTGCAGTGACCAGCTCCTGCGGTAGGCTATTCCATAGATTCAGAGTTCTCACAGTAAAGAAGGCTTGTCGCCTCTGCAGGTTGAACCTTTTTTTCTCCAGATGGAGGGAGTGCCCCCTTGTTTTTTGAGGGGGTTTTACATGGAACAGGTTTTCAATATATTTCTTGTATGTGCCATTCATATATTTATATAAGTTAATCATGTCCACCCCTTAGTCGTCTCTTTCAAGGCTAAATTCAAAGCTTATTTCTTTTAATCTTTCCTCATAACTTAGATTCTCCATGCCCCTTATTAGCTTCATTGATCTTTGTATTTTTTCCAACTCCGGGGCATCCTTTCTATGAACTGGAGCCCAGAACTGAACTGCATATTCTAGATGAGGCCGCACTAAGGCTTTGTAAGGTTGTATTATATCCCTGTCCCGCGAGTCCATGCCTCTTTTACTACACAGCAATATCTTGCTGGCTTTAGAAGCAGCTGGGGAAGACCTAGAGCTCTTTTTGAAAATAGGCACCACATTTGTCCTGCGCCAGTCCCTTGGCACTATACCAGTCACTAGAGAATCTCTGAATATTATGAAGAGGGGAAAATAAATAACTGAACTAAGTACTTTAAGAACTCTAGGGTTTAACCCATCTGGTCCTGGAGCATTGTTTACATTTATTTAACTTAGCTCGGACCATATCTACATTCAGCCAATTCAGTATATCAACTGATATATTAGCATCACTGGTAGCGGTTAGATGAGCTGCTCTTTCTTCTGTTGTATATACAGAGCTAAAAGAACACATTTAGTAACTCTGCCTTCTCCCCTGTGACAAACTCCCCATTACCACTCTTTAGGGGTCATACATGTTTAGACATTGGCTTTTTTGCATTTACATACTTGAAGAATTTTTGGGGATTTGTTTTGCTATCCTTTGTCACCTGCTTTCATTTTGTATTTTTGCTGATTTTATTAAGCTCTTTGTCATTTACAAAGTCTACAGATGTACCCTCAGATTTGTATTTTTCAAATGCCCATTTTTTTTGTCATATATTGCCCTTTTTACGGAAGGTGTAAGCCATGTGGGGTTTAATTTTAGTCATTTATACTTCTTACCCATAGGAATACATTTTGCACTATAATTACCCAAAGTGAAATCTTCCATTTATCATTTGTCCCATTATTTAACATTAGTTCTTCCCAATCTAAGTCCTGAATTGCAGCCCCCATCCTGGGGAATTGGCCTTCTTAAAATTAAGTGTTTTTGCCCTCCCAGCCTGTGTTTGTTTTTTACAGTATAGGTAAAATGTAACTATATTATGATCACTGTTACCGAGGTTTTCACGATCATTGACGCTCCCAACAAGCTCTGCATTATTAGAAATGACAAGATCCAACAGAGCTTCACCTCTAGTCGGGTCTTCCACAAACTGGCCCATAAAATTTTCCAGCAACAGTTTCAGGAAATGTCTCCAATTTTGCAGTTGAAGCCAAACCATGACACCAATTAATATCCCGGTAATTAAAATCTCCCATTATGACTACAGTACCAGCCTGTGCAGCCCGCTCCATCTGTTTATATATTTGACCTTCCATCTCCTCAGTTATATTGGGGGGTCTATAGATTACACCAAAGTAATTTTTTCAGTGTTTACCTTCCTTTGTAATTCCACCCACAAGGTTTCAATCTCCTCACAATCTTCACCCACTATTGTCTCATTCACACTCACCTTCATATTACTTCTCACATACAAACATACACCACCGCCTTCATATCACTTCTCACATACAGACATACACCACCGCCTTCATATCACTTCTCACATACAGACATACACCACCGCCTTCATATCACTTCTCACATACAGACATACACCGCCGCCTTTCCCATTTGTCCTGTCTTTTCAAAACAGTGTAAAAACCCTGTCGATTTACAGCCCAGTCGTGTGGAGTCTAGCCATGTTTCAGCAACACCGACTATATCTATATGTTCCTCCAGTATCAAGGCCTCCAGCTTCCCCATTTTGCTTGCTAGACTTCTGGCATTTGTGAACATTCACTTTAACTTGCCTTTAAATTTTTCACATTCAGTATCGGAAATGTGATTATTTGGGCATTTTTATCTTCAATGTTGTTGTAAAGGATTTGCCAGACACAGCTTCTGTGTCAACGCCCGTGGGCAATCAGTCTGCACCTGCTCCTATGTCTGTGAGACTGACTCCATCTTCCACCACTCAGGATGGCAGGCTTAGGAGTGGGAGAGCCTATCACAGCCTGGCCAGACGGAGCTAGTTCCCGCCCACTGTCTATTTATACCTGCCTTTCCTGTTCCTCCTTTGCCTGCGATTCTTCTATGCTTGTTTCCTGGCTTGCTTCTGCTGCTTGTACTACTCATCCTCTGCTTGTTATTTACCTTGGCTTTCTGACCACTCTTCTGCTCAGATAGAATTCTCTCCCCCAGCACACCGGACCCCCTTCCATTCAGGTGCAAATCATCTGCAGAATACAGTTTGTACCCCAATGAAAAGTCAGCCCAGTGCTCTATAAACCCATAGCCTTCTCCTCTACACCAAGACTTAAGCCATGCATTTAACTCCCTGAGATCCCACTGTCTTTCCTGTGATGCGCATGGCACAGGCAGTATTCCTGAGAATATTACCTTGGAGGTCCTTGTAGTCTAGTCCTTTAAAAATTATTCTTAACCCCTTCTCGCTCCATGACGTACTATTATAGGTCATGCTGAGCGCATCACTCGCGCTCAGTGACCTAATAGTACGTCATGCGGTTAACCACCATTCCGCCCCCCCTCCCGTCACATCTATGAGCTGTGACAACTGCTGTCACAGCTCCTTCCCCAGGGACAGATTGCGGTGGTCCCCACAGATTAACCCCTTAGAAGCTGCGTTCAATAGCGATCGCGGTTTCTATGGGGTTAGAACACCATAGACGGCCCCGCGATGTGATCCCGGAAAGTCGATGGTTGCTACAGCAACCGGAGGCCTAATAATGGTCTGCCGTCTATGGAAGCCTAGTAGGTCCTGCCAAAGGCAGGGACCCACTGTGCATGTAGTGCAGTGTTTTAGAATAGCTACCAGGGCTTCATGCCTTCAAGTCTCCTAGTGGGACAAAAAAAAAAAAAAAGTTAATTATAAAAGTAAAAACATTAAAGTTTTAAAGTAATTAAAAAGTACAAATCGCCCTTTTTCCCTGTTCTAGTCTTTTACAATTAAATAAATTAATAAAAAAATAATAATAAAACTATACATTAGTATCATCACGTCCGTAACGGCCTGAACTATAAAAGCATCTTGTTATTTATCCCGTGCGGTGAATGTCGTAAAAAAATAAACCATACCAGAATCGCTATTTTTTTGTCATGCCACCTCCCAAAAAATTTAATTATGGCAACACAAAAAGGAAATGATTTTAGTTTTTTAAAAAAAAAAAAGGATTTTATTGTGCAAACTACATAAAACATTAAAAAAAGCACTATTTGTTATCACCGTAATCGTATTGGCCCGCACAATAAAGTGCATATGTCATTTATAGCGCATGGTGAACGCTCTAAAAAATACATTAAAAATAATTAATAGAAAACACACTAGTAGAGTAGTGGGAAAAATAAAAAAGTTCTGGCTCTCAGAATATTGCGACACAAGAGGTGCAGAATGTGTTCCAAAAGGAGATAAGATCTGGCACCATCAGTCGCATCAGTGCGACACTGCCCACATATCTGCGCATTATTATACCCTCTTATTATGCCCTGATGTTTTCCGCACATATTACATACGCCCCCACATTATAAACTGAAAACACCAGCAAAAACCCTAAAGAACAACTACCAAGCGCAATCTGTGCTCCAAAAGCCAAGTAGCTCCCTTCTGAGCCCTACAGTGTGCCCACATATATGGCATTCCCATACCCGGGAGAACCCACTTAACGGTTTATGAGATATTGGTCTTCAGTGGCACAAGCTGGGCACAACATATAGTGCACTAAAATGGCATATCAGTGGAAAATCCACTTTTAATTATTTTCTAGTAAACACCTTTTGGGGCAAAATACTCACTGCACCCATTAAAAATGCATTAATGGGTTTAGTTTCCAAAATGGGGTCACTTCTTGTGGGTTTGTTTTACGATTTGACCTCAGAGCCCTGCAATTGTGAGCCAGTGCTGTGAAAATCACCCAAATCAGGCCTCAAATGTGCATGGTGCTCTTTCAACTCGTGAGCTCTGACGTATGTCCAGGAAATGATAAATACCTTTAGAAATGTAGTTTACAAAATGGGGTCACTTATGGGGTGTCGCCACTGGACTCTGGTACCTCAGGGGCTTTGTAAATGTGACATGGTGCCCGAACACCAATCCAGCAAAATGTGCGCTCCAAAAGCCAAATGGCGCTCCTTCCCTTCTGGGCCCTGCCAAGTGCTCAAACCGCAGTTTTTTATTGCAACATATGGGGTATTGCCATACTCAGAAGAAGTTGAGTAACAAATTGTGTGATGTTTTTCTTCTATTATCCTTTGTGAAAATGAAAAATTGGAAGCTAAAACGAAATGTTTTTGTAAAAAATTTAATTTTTCATTTTCACTGCCGAATTCTAATAAAACATATGAAAAACCTGTGGTGTGATAATGCTCACTACAATGCTAAATGATTTCCTCAAGGGGCGTAGTTTCCTAAATGGAGTCACTTTTAAGGGGTTTCCCCTGTACTGGTACTTCAGAAGCTTAGCAAATGCGTCATGGTGCCCAGAAACCAATCCAGCAAAATCTACATGCGCACATATGTGGTATTGCCATACTCGGGAGAAATTGCTTTTCAAATGTTGGGGTGCGTTTCCTCTTTTATGCCGTTTAAAAATTAACATTTTCAAAGTTTTATTGGAAAAAAAAATTTGATTTTCATTTTTATGGCCATTTTCCACTAAAAGTTCAGAAAAAAAATGTAGAGTTAAAATGCTCACTATACCCCTCTATGAATTCTTTGAGGGGTGTAGTTTGCCAAATGTTTTTTTTTTGGGGGGTATTTCCTTTATTTTGGCACCACAAGACCTCTTCAAACCTGACATGGTGCCGAAAATATATTGTAATAAAAAGGAGGCCCCAAAATCCACTAGGTGCACCTTCAGTCCAGTAGCAAACTAGAGCCACATGTGGGATATTTCTAAAAATTGCAGAATACGGGCAATAAATATTAAGTTGCGTTTCTCTGGTAAAAAAAAAAACTTCTGTGTTACCGGGAAAAAATTGAATAAAAAAAAGGGATTAAAAGGGATTTTCTACCAAAAAATAATTAATTTGTCAATTTCACCTCCACTTTGCTTTAATCCTTGTGAAACACCTAAAGGGTTAAGAAACTTTTCAAATGCGGTTTTAAATACTACCAGGGGTGCAGTTTTTAAAATGGGGTGATTTATAGTGGTTTTGAATATATAGACCCTTAAAGCCACTTCAGAACTGAACTGGTCCCTAAAAAAAAAGGCTTGAAATTTTCTTGAAAATGTGAAAAATTGCTGCTAAAGTTCTAAGCCTTGTAACGTCCTATAAAAGATAAAAGGATGTTAAAAAAAATGATGCCAACACAAAGCATAAAGTAGACATATGGGAAATGTTAATTAGCAGCTATTTCATGTGGTATAACTATCTGTCTTACAAGCATATACATTTAACAAAACTGCATATTTTTCTAAATCTTCTGTAAATTTTGCTATTTTTCACAAATAACACTGAATGTGTTGACCAAATTTTACCACGAACGTAAAGTACAATGTGCCACAAGAAAATCTCAGTATCGCTTGGATTAATAAAGGCATTCCAAAGTTATTACCACATAAAGTGACACGTCAGATTTGAAAAATGGGCTCTGATCCTTAAGGCCCAAACTAGGCTGCGTCATTAAGGGGTTAAGGCTCCTCTACCTACCATTTATTCGGTCGTTAGCTCCCACATGGACCACGACAGCTGGATCACCACCAGCCCCTTCCAGTAATTTATGCACCCGTTCATGCTGAACCCCTATCACCAGGGAAACAGCAAACCATTCGGTTGAGGCGGTCTTGGCAATTTTGCTTGGCGTAACAGAAACAGGATTGGCCTTCCTTTTCTTGGACCCCTTTCTACTGCCCCTAAATTCATTAACCCAGCGACTTGCCTGATCCTGCTCACCCATGTCTTCACCCTCCAGTTCTACCCCACTGCTTGCTCAGTGAGCAGCATGCTCCGCTCAAGATTGTCTATCTTCCTCAGTGTTGCATTTTGCTCCTCCAGATCCGAAATGCGAGCTTCCAGGTGACCAACATGCTCACATCTGCCACAGAGGTATTCACCCTGGAACTCCGGCTCCAGTCGCACATACATAGTAGTACTGCGACCTAGTTGCATTACTTTGTATTTATCAATATTAAAATTTCATTTGCCATGCACTTGGCCAGGCTGCCAGCATATCTAGGTTTGATGCTGGAATACGTTTTTCAGCTCAGCTATTAAAATGGCAGCCATCTTTCCACCAAATAATCTTAAAACAATACTCCACTCGGGAATCAGACCTTCTCTTTTATATGAATTTTATTTGACATTATTTCTCCACCCTCAACAGTTCACGTCGTAGCTGGTAAAACTGGGTGGTGACAGAAGACGTTCTCTGATGTAAATCTTTTCTATACAGTATATGCATTCACAAATGTATGTTAACCATAAATTATTATTTAACAGTAATTAAAACATGGCTTAACAATTGTGGCCTTTTATTAAACAGTAACCAACACCCGGGTGTAAAATCCTACAAATATCCCCAACTGAGAAAATAAGCCTAATGTAGTAATATCATTTAATTATATGGCAATACTTCCTTCCAAGTTGAAGAACATGATAGTGAAACATTACATTTTAGAACACTGGTCCCGAAAGGGATTCTCCAGCTATTCCAAAACTACAACTGACCGTCAGCAGCAACCAGCGCATATTGGGAGTTGTAGTTCTTCAACAAATGGAGAGCCCCAAGTAGTTTAGGAGGTTAGGTCAAGTAGGGGCTACATAAAGGGTTCTGCTTTTTCTGCATCCGGTAAACAAATCAGGATTATGAGCAATTTAGTCGCTTTTATCTCCCTTTCTTTTTTCGAGGACGTCGATATACAGAAGTCTGATGCTCCTTTCGGTCAAATTCATCATGTCCTTCCCTGAAACAGAAGACATTTTTTTTATCATCACCTACGTGCTGATCTGATACATTTTCAGACCTGGGCAACCCAACCAATTTCAAAATAGACCAAATCCTCAAAGTAGACAGTGAATGGGTTAATGAGTTTCTCCAGTCTAAAAAAATTAGTTTTAATTCCTCACCATTTTCAAAATCTCTTTTTGCTACCAGAGAATGGGAAGATTCTTGCATAGACCAGTACAGACTATTATCGTTTGTATGCATTTTAATCCTCCATGCACTCCCATTCGCGGACTACAATTTATTTATTTTTAAATGATGGTGAGTAATTGAAGCACGTAGGGCGGAATTTATTAAGAAGTTTGATACTCCAGTATTAATCTAAAAAACTCTGCAGTAAGATTCGCCTAACTTATTAAGAGACGCATGCCTCTTAAAGGGAACCTGTCCGGTCGTTTATGATGCCCTCTCTGAGGGCTGCATAAAGTAACGTCAGACACGCGGATTTCATTTTTGTAGATCTGTGGAGTACTTTTTGTACACTCACACAGTGAATGTCACAGCGCGATGCCGATCGACGTGGACAAGGAGTCCGGCATATATGCAAAAGCTTCATACGCCGGACTCCTTACCAACAGCGCCCGGCAAGACGATGCAACGTTCAATGTGACAGCACATACAAGAGACAGACCGCTGAGTCAGCGTGTCTGACACTACTTTATGCTGCACTTAGCGAGGGCAGCATAAACAACCCGACAGGTTCCCTTTAACCCCTTTGTGACCAGCCTATTTTAGGCCCTAATGACCAAGCTATTTTTTTTCGTTTTTCTATAGTCGCCTTCAAAGAGCTATAACTTTTTTATTCTTCCGTCGACATATGTGTACTTTTTAATGGCACCATTTTGGGGTAGATATAATTTTTGATTAACTCTTATTAGCTTTTTTTTGGGGGGTGGGGGGGGAATAGAAAGAAACCCTGAAATTCCACCATTGTTCTATGCGGTTTAAATGAACGGCGTTCACTGTGCGGCGTAAATAACACGTTACCTTTATTCTATGGGTCGGCACGATTGCAGCCATACCACATATATAGAGGTTTTTTATGTTTTACCGCTTTTACACAATAAAAACATTTTTGCATCTTCGCTTTCCAAGAGCTGTGATTTATTTTATTTTTTTCGTCAACGTAGTTATTTGAGGGCTTGTTTTTTGCGGGACGAGATGTAGTTTTGATTGGTACTGTTTTGGGGTACGTGGGACTCATTAACTTTTATTATGACTTTTTTGGGGGGCAATGGAAAAAAATAGCAATTTCGCCATAGTTTTTTGAGTTTTTTTTTTTTTTTTACGGTGTTCACCTTGCAGTTTAAATTACAAATTAACTTTACGGTTTGGGTCGTTACGGTTGCGCCAATACCATATAGGTGTACTTTTATTTATTTTTTACACTTTTACTAAATAAAACCACTTTTTATGGAAAAACATGGATTTTTTTTACTGTAATCTTTATTAATAATTTTTATTTTCACATTAATTACTTATTTTTTTTAGTCCTACCAGGGGACTTTACTATGCGATCTGTAGATCGCTGCTATAATGCTTTGGTATACTTCGTATACCAAAGCATTATTGCCTGTCAGTGTAAATCTGACAGGCAATCTATTCGGACGTGCCTCTGGCGCGTCCTAATAGGCATATGCCCAGGGCAGACCTGGGGGCCTTTATTAGGCCCCCGGCTGCCATGACACCCCATCGGGGGCCCGCAATTTCATTTGCGGCTCATTGATGATGGATGACAGAGTGAGCTCACTCCCTCTGCAAATGATTTAAATGCCGCGGTCGGTAATGACTGCGGCATTTAACAGGTTAAACGTCCGCGATCTAAGTAAACTTGGATCGTGGCTGGTGGAGCAGTAGCCCGGCTGTCATCAGACAGCCAAGCCCCAGGACCAGTCTGCACGGGACACCCGTGCATGGCTTATACTGGGCTGCCGTGAAAAGGTGGCAGCCTAGCCTAAAGCCCCTTAGTGACCGCCGTGAAAAGGAATATTGGTCGTCACTAAACGGTTAAAGAGGCTCTGTCACCACATTATAAGTGGCCTATATTGTACATGATGTGATCGGCGCTGTAATGTAGATTACAGCAGTGTTTTTTAGTTAGAAAAAACGATCATTTTTGACGGAGTTATGACCTATTTTAGCTTTATGCTAATGAGTTTCTCAATGGACAACTGGGCGTGTTTTACTTTTTGACCAATCAGCGTCATACACTTCTCTCCATTCATTTACTCTGCAGATAGCGATATAGCTATATCGCTATGTGTAGCCACATAAACACACTATAACGTTACTCATGTGTCATGACAATGAATATACATTACCTCCAGCCAGGACGTGATGTGTATTCAGAATCCTGACCACTTCTCTGCACTTCTCTGTGATTTACAGCATAGCAGGCGTAGTCTCGCGAGATTACGCTGTAAGCTGTCATTCACAGCGAGATCTCGCTGTGCTGTAAAGCACAGAGACGCTACAGAAGCGGTCAGGATTCTGAATACACATCCCGTCCTGGCAGGAGGTAATGTATATTCATTGTCAGGACACTGCAGTAACGTTATAGTGTGTTTATGTGACTGCACATAGCGATATAGCTATATCGCTATCTGCAGTGTAAATGAATGGAGAGAAGTGTATGAAGCTGATTGGTCACTGATTGGTCAGCGTCATACACTCCTCTGTACAACGCCCACTTGGCCAAAAAGTAAAACACGCCCAGTTGTCCATTGAGAAACTCATTAGCATAAAGCTAAAATAGGTCATAACTCAGTCATAAATGATCGTTTTTCTAAATAAAAAAAAACACTGCTGTAATCTACATTACAGCGCCGATCACATCATGTACAATATAGGCCACTTATAATGTGGTGACAGAGCCTCTTTCAGAAAATAGGCGCATCTCTGTCCGACCGTGCTCCAGAAAATCAAATCTACTCCGAGATTAGTGCTATAATTTATTGTTTTCTGGGGTAAATGATAGTAAATTTATCGGGCTGCAGTGACCCCTCTTGATAAGTCCCACCCTCGTTTTTACAGGTGGCGTAAAAAATGCAAAAGTTGCAAACTCCTTTAAATAAGATCATATCTAAAAGCATCTTTTTCCCCAAAAATGGAACAAGAAATGTGGAAAACACATTTTCTGTAGAAAGAGAATTATCAATGGTGAGAAATAGAAGCAGTAAGCAATTGATTATCCATTTATACAGTACGATTAGGACCCGAGGTATTAGCCAACCTTTAAGATCATTCCAGAACATACGCGAGATGGAGAACCCATTCACACAGACATAGGAGTATGAATAGAAAATACCTGAAGCATTTCTTGCAGTACAGATCACCATCGCAATCGTGACATCGTAAAGCACAGTCTTCGTTACAGATACAACACCAGGGCAGCTCTTCCTCATCGCTGTCTGCCTCTTTAACCTTTCCTGCTGAGCTTCTAGCAGGTTGGATCTGGGCTGCAGCCTTCTAAAATAATATTAGGATATCTTGTAAACCAAAGAATTAGTGTAAAAAAACAAAAAACCATAAAAATTCCAAAAACTAAAATTTCCGCAAAATCGCGGCAGAAACTGTTAGATGACCGCGACATGTGAATAGACTCTCCTTGGTGTAATTACGCGTTTCGGCTATACTAACTCCTTTGTCAAGCAAACACAATACAACGGGGCAAATTTACTAATACGAAGGGGTTATTCAGACGAACGTACAAATAGTCCGTATGACGGCCATTTTTTTAACGGCCGTCACATTAGGCCGTGCCTGAATTGGTAAGGTGTAAATATTGAAACCCTCCTCTGCACGTCTTGTGATCCATAGAAATATTTTCTCTTCCTGCCATTACTTTTATCAATATCCAAAATAAAATAGAATTCTAACATACCGTTTGTTTTGGGGGCAGTTTATTTCCCGGTTTTGTTTCTTTGCCGTTACTGGTTGCTGTGTTTTCAGCAGAGAGATCATTATAGCCACTTGCTTCATCTAGAAAAGCTTCTTCAGAAAGCTGCAAATAGCAACAAAAAGTCATAAGAACTGGTAAGAGAATGTATCAATAAAATACAATAATAATAATAATAATAAAACTGTAAAGGATTTGCCAGACACAGGTTCTGTGTCGACGCCCATGGGCAATCAGTTGGCCAAGGGTTACATTCGCCCCTCTACTTCTCCGGTAGGTGCTGGCTTCTTCTTCGTAGGGAAGAAGGATGGTGGTCTTAGGCCATGCATCGACTACCGGAACTTGAATAAGGTCACTGTAAGGAACCAGTACCCCCTTCCTTTGATTCCTGATCTCTTCAATCAGGTTCAGGGGGCCCAATGGTTCTCTAAGTTTGATCTACGGGGGGCTTATAACCTTATCCGCATCAAAGAGGGGGATGAGTGGAAGACTGCGTTTAACACGCCCGAAGGTCATTTAGAATACCTCGTCATGCCCTTTGGGTTGTGTAATGCTCCCGCGGTCTTCCACAATTTCATAAATGAGATTTTAAGAGATTACCTGGGGGTATTTCTTGTAGTGTACCTTGATGACATACTTGTGTTTTCCAAGGACTGGTCCTCCCACATTGAGCATGTCAGGAAGGTGCTCCAGGTCCTTCGGGAAAAAAACTGTTTGCTAAGACAAAAAAAATGTGTGTTTGGGGTGCAAGAGATACCATTTTTGGGTCAAATCCTCACTCCTCATGAATTCCGCATGGACCCCGCCAAGGTCCAGGCTGTGGCGGAATGGGTCCAACCTGCCTCCCTGAAGGCGTTACAGTGCTTCCTGGGATTCGCTAAATTATTACAGGAGATTTATGGCTAACTTCTTGGTCATCGCTAAGCCTCTTACGGATCTCACTCGCAAAGGTGCTGATCTCTTCCACTGGCCTCCTGAGGCTGTCCAAGCTTTTGAGGTCCTTAAAGAAGTGCTTTATCTCGGCCCCAGTGCTGGTTCAGCCCAACCAAATGGAGCCATTCATCGTGGAGGTTGACGCCTCCGGAGGTGGGAGTGGGTGCTGTCTTGTCCCAGGGTACCAGGTCCCTCACCCATCTCCGTCCCTGTGCCTACTTCTCCAGGAAGTTTTCGCCCACTGAGAGTAACTATGAGATTGGCATCCGAGAACTCTTAGCCATTAAATGGGCATTTGAAGAGTGGCGCCACTTCCTGGAGGGGGCTAGGCACCAGGTAACGGTCCTTACCGACCACAAGAATCTGTTTTTCTTAGAATCTGCCCGGAGGCTAAACCCGAGACAAGCTCGATGGGCGTTATTTTTTACCAGATTCAACTTTTTGGTCACCTATAGGGCTGGGTCTAAAAATATTAAGGCTGACGCACTGTCGCGTAGCTTCATGGCCAGCCCTCCTGCTTGTGTTTTGCCTCCAGTTATAATCATTTCCTCTATTGATTCTGATTTAGTCTCCGAAATTGCGGCTGATCAAGGTTCAGCTCCCGGGAACCTTCCTGAGAACAAGCGGTTTGTTCCCCTGAAACTCCGGCTAAGGGTACTTAGGGAAAATCATGACTCTGCACTATCTGGCCATCCAGGCATCCTGGGTACCAAGCACCTCATTGCCAGAAACTACTGGTGGCCTGGGTTGCTTAAAGACGTTAAGGCCTACGTCGCCGCTTGTGAGGTTTGTGCTAGGTCCAAGACTCCCAGATCCCGACCAGCGTGCTTACTATGTTCTTTGCCCATTCCCCAGAGACCTTGGACCCATATCTCCATGGATTTTATCACCGATTTTCCTCCATCTCAAGGCAAGTCGGTGGTGTGGGTTGTAGTAGACCGCTTCAGTAAGATGTGCCACTTTGTGCCCCTCAAGAAACTACCCAATGCTAAGACGTTAGCTACCTTGTTTATCAAACACATCCTGCGTCTCCATGGGGTTCCTGTCAATATTGTTTCTGACAGAGGGGTACAATTTGTTTCATTGTTTTGGAGAGCCTTCTGTAAAAAGTTGGAGATTGATCTGTCCTTCTTCTTGGCATTCCATCCTGAAACTAATGGCCAAACCGAGAGGACTAATCAGTCTCTAGAACAATATTTAAGGTTTTTTATCTCTGACTGTCAACATGATTGAGTCTCATTCATTCCCCTTGCCGAATTTTCCCTTAATAACCGGGTCAGTAACTAGTCAGGGGTCTTCCCCTTTTTCTGTAATTTTGGGTTTAATCCACGGTTCTCCTCCGTTTCACCTGGTAGTTCCAACAATCCCGAGGTAGATGTCGTTCATCAGGAACTGTGCACAGTCTGGGCCCAGGTTCAGAAGAACCTAGAGGCGTCCCAGAGGATACAAAAGACTCAGGCAGATAGAAGACTTTCTGCTAACCCCTTGTTTGTGGTCGGGGATCTGGTGTGGCTATCTTCTAAAAATTTGCGCCTTAAAGTCCCATCTAAGAAATTTGCTCCCCGGTTTATAGGGCCGTACAAGGTCATTGAAGTCCTTAACCCTGTCTCCTTCCGAATGGAGTTGCCCCCGTCTTTTCGAGATCACGACGTATTTCATGCCTCCCTCCTGAAACGCTGCTCCCCGTCCTTGGCTCCCTCGAGGAAACCTCCGGTCCCTGTTCTCACCCCTGAGGGGGTAGAATTCGAGGTGGCCAAGATTGTGGACAGCAGGATGGTCCAAGGCTCCCTCCAGTACCTGGTCCATTGGAGAGGATACGGGCCTGAGGAGAGGACTTGGGTACCCGCCCGGGATGTTCACGCTGGGGTATTGCTCAGGAGGTTCCACCTTCGTTTACCCAATAAACCAGGTCCACCTAGAAAGGGTCTGGTGGCCCCTCATAAAAGGGGGGGTACTGTAAAGGATTTGCCAGACACAGCTTCTGTGTCGACGCCCGTGGGCAATCAGTCTGCACCTGCTCCTATGTCTGTGAGACTGACTCCATCTTCCACCACTCAGGATGGCAGGCTTAGGAGTGGGAGAGCCTATCACAGCCTGGCCAGACGGAGCTAGTTCCCGCCCACTGTCTATTTATACCTGCCTTTCCTGTTCCTCCTTTGCCTGTGATTCTTCTATGCTTGTTTCCTGGCTTGCTGCTGCTGCTTGTACTACTGATCCTCTGCTTGTTATTGACTTTGGCTTTCTGACCACGTTTTGTACCTCGCTCACTCCTGGTTTGACTCGGCTCGTTCACCACTCTTGTTGCTCACGGTATCTCCGTGGGCAGCTGCCCCGTTTCCTTAGCTTCTGTGTACCCCTGTCTGTTTTGTCTGTCTTGCACTTACTGAGCGTAGGGACCGTTGCCCAGTTGTACCCCGTCGCTTAGGACGGGTCGTTGCAAGTAGGCAGGGACTGAGTGGCGGGTAGATTAGGGCTCACCTGTCTGTCTCCCTACCCTGTCATTACAAAAACATAATAATAAAAACAATAATAAAACATAATAATAATAAAACATAATAATAATAAAACATAATAATAATAATAATATTATTTTGGAGATTAAAGTTACAAATTTGACATAGATTATATGAATTTTACACAATAATATTAAAAAATAGTGTAGTACCGTGTTAGCCAGAAACAATATGCAATGTCACATACTTTTGTGTCAAAAAAAGACAAAAGTATAGCTAACCATAAAAGTTCTATATGCGGCTTTCAGAGCACACAGGCTCCTTCTTCAGGCTGTTTACAAATGAATGACTTCGAAAAAAGCACAACATTTAGATGTTACACAAAGACAATTGGTACATGAGGTGATACATCATTAAGATAAGCCGGGGCTATAAAACTGAGGTTATAGAGGTGATGATTTAGGAGATAAGGGATCTGGAGTCAGTCTGATGGGGGACGTGACGTGTGTCCATGTAGTGGCTCATAAATCCTGGTGTTAGATTGAGGCCTTGTGTCAATGACTGGAATTTTAGAATCATCTTGAATTCCCAAATTTTTCTCTCTCTGTTGTTTTTAAAATGACCCTTTAGTATTAGGACTTTTAAATCTGCCAAACTGTGATCGGGTCCAGAGAAATGTTTTCCCACAGGTGTATCCACCTCCTGTTTTATTGTATGTCTGTGAAGATTCATCCTGGTTTGTAGTTTTTGTATGGTTTCCCCAATGTAGATCCTTTATTGATGCCCCTTGTACACAGGATCATGTACACTACATTGGAGGATGTACAGGAGAACGTGCCAGTGATTTTATAGTCCTGCTGCGTGTTTGGTATCTGGATGGTGTTTGATGACAAGATGTTGGTACAGGTCTTGCATTTTCTACTGTTGCAAGGAAAAGTGCCAGTGTCTGATGGTGGTGAGAGGGCACTTCTGACCAGGAGATTCCTTAGGTTTGGTGGCTGTTTGTATGCAAGGAGAGGTAAATCCGGGAATATTTCCTTCAGTTTATTGTCTTTGTTGAATACAGGTTGGAGATCAACAGCAATTTTCCTCAAGATGTTAATTTGTGGGTTGTATATGACCACTAGGGGCACCCTGCTGTTAGCTTCAATCTTTTTGTACTGCAGAAGATTGCTCCTTGGAATTCTTGTTGCTCTAGCAACAAATGCAAGACCTGTACCAACATCTTGTCATCAAACACCATCCAGATACCAAACACGCAGCAGGACTATAAAATCACTGGCACGTTCTCCTGTACATCCTCCAATGTAGTGTACATGATCCTGTGTACAAGGGGCATCAATAAAGGATCTACATTGGGGAAACCATACAAAAACTACAAACCAGGATGAATCTTCACAGACATACAATAAAACAGGAGGTGGATACACCCGTGGGAAAACATTTCTCTGGACCTGATCACAGTTTGGCAGATTTAAAAGTCCTAATACTGAAGGGTCATTTTAAAAACAACAGAGAAAGAAAAATTTGGGAATTCAAGATGATGATAAAATTCCAGTCATTGACACAAGGCCTCAATCTAACACCAGGATTTATGAGCCACTACATGGACACACGTCACACGTCCCCCATCAGACTGACTCCAGATGCCTTAACTCCTAAGTCATTGCCCCTATAACCTCCGTTTTATTGCCCCGGCTTATCTTAATGATGTATCACCTCATGTACTGATTGTCTTTGTGTAACATGAAAAATGTTGTGCTTTTTTCGAAGTCATTCATTTGTAAACTGCCTGAAGAAGGGGCCTCTGCGCTCTGAAAGCCGCATATAGAACTTTTATGGTTAGCCAATAAAGGTATCATACCTATTATACTTTTGTCTTTTTTGACACATAAGTATGTGACATTACACAATAATATTGCATCATAACGGTTAACCAAAAAGGGTGAAAACCTAAAAGTAATGTAGAAGCCTTTGGAGAAATTTGAAGACATCCCTCACAAGAAGAGTTGCCCACTTTTCAACCAAAAATACAGCCGCGCGGCCTGACAAACGTAGAGTATCAACTCCAAATAATAAGTACTCTGACACAACCCCAGTCTTCTTATGCAAAATTTCCATCATTTGTTATTGCCATTAAAAAATGATTTGCCGGCCCGGGGGCAACGCAACTCACGACGAGAAGCATTCCTCCACATGACAAGTTGCGGCTGAATGATCTGCCTGTATTTAGCTCCGGGGAGCAATTTATTATCTGTTGTCCATCTTATGTAATACACGACGCATATAATCTCCTATACTACATGCACACTACACAAACGCCCCTGAAAAGGGCACCAGTTATTTTGTCTTTTTGAAGTCATTTTTACAAACACAGGAAAGGGATTCCCACAATGGAGCAGATTCTGTATGAAAGTTTTTTTTAATATATTGGGGCCAGTGCCTAACACAGTCACTCCATCCATCCACAAGTACTGATCTATAAATACTCTCGAGACACCACGGCTCCAGTGTCAAATATAACCCATGACTCTCCCAGCTTGCCCTGGCTGTCAGTTGTAGTTTTACAACAGCCGGAAAGCCGCAGGTTGGAGTCCACTGCGGACGCCACAAGATTTAGCGAATTGGCAAAGTTTCATTGTAATAACATTGTTGCAAGTATGTACAATATTTAAGTGGTAACGTGCTAAAGCGAAGACCCAGCAAGGCCTGACGTTTACCTCATTCCATAATGCAACAAAAAAGTTGAGCAGAGGTAATACGCAGTACGGCTCTGTTCACGCTTGCGTCACTATTTCCGTTTTTTACCTGAGCCATGACGAATATGACTGGATCTGTTCTGATGGATTTGTTTTCTCCTCCACTGACTTATAATGGATCACTCATGTTTCCGTCAGGTATAACTTCTATTTTTTGCATGGATACAATACTGCAGCATGCTACGCTAGTCTGACTGTCAAAAAGCAAATGAAAACGGACAGAAAAGAATTAACGGAAACCACGTGCACCGGATCCGTCACCATTGAAATCAGTGGTGATGCCAACGGGAGCCTATGGTTTGTTTTAGTTTGGATTACGTTCATGGGTTCCCCTGACGGAAAGGTCCGACGGAACCCATGAACGGAGTCCTGACGCAGATGTGAACGAAGCCTTGCTTGTGCATATGCAATCTACAAGACTCCGCAATACCAGAGGTTAGCGCTATAAGACCTTGGCCTTTGATTATCTTCTTGGATGAAAGAGGAAAACTGCTCAAATTTTATTGTGGTGCTGCAGGTTTAACAGAAGTTTGAACCTTTTCGAACGTATATCCATTACATGAGAGACGGCCTGCATTGACTTTTACTAGAAAACCTGCCAAACGTATGAAATAATGACTTTTTATATACATCTGAACAACAGGAGCCACAGGGCAAAAACGTGGTGTGAACAAGAAGTACAAGTCGGAATTCTTGCGGCATGCAGGTCAAACATTGGGCTATGAGGTTAGAGTTCCCCTTTAATGGCAGCTGGGAGAGAAGCAGAAGATAAATCCAGTGTCTGACCTGCTTTAGACATCTCTGTACTACTTCCTCCTCGGTTTCTTCATCGCTGTCAGGTAGTTTGTAGTTGTCCATAGTTACTGGAAATGGCCACAAAATACATCATTACTTCACTATTGTTTATATTCTGAAACCATAAGAAACTATGCAAAATTTTAAAGGGATAACTAAATGTTTGACAAACTTCTGACATGTCATAGTGACATGTCAGAAGTTTGGATTGGTGGGGGTCCGAGCAATGAGATGTCCACCAATCGCTAAAACGAAACGGCAGAAGAGCTCAGCCACTTCGTGACTGTTCGGCTTTCTGCGGAAAGCCGATGTATCGGAGTACGGGCTCGTAGACTTTCTATTGGGTCCGTACTCAGACACATTGATTTCCGGAAAAAGCCGAACAGACACGAAGCGGCGGAGCGCTCACAAGAGCTCTTCTGTAGTTTCGTTTTAGTGATTGGTGGGGGTCACAGTGCTCGGACCCCCACCAAAATGTCAGAAGTTTGTCACACGTTTAGTTACCCTTTAATCACAATCGATTGGAAAATCACATAGGTCAGGGCTTACACGCACAGTACCATTACTCTGTACTACGTAGTTGTAGGCAATCTGTGAGCCGTCAGATGGTGCCTCTCTATAGCCCCATATTAAGGAGGGCACAAGGCTTCTGTAATAAGGTATTCAATAGAAATAAATGGAGGGATGTTCTATCAGAGTCTGAAAAAACCTCTCAGCATGAAATTGGAGGCATATAGAGGTACAGTTGGGCCCTGTAGACTTCTATGGCTTCCGTATTATGGCGCGATTCTATGATGAAAAGTTCTACAAATTTTCCAATCGACTTTCTGTATCAATGCCTCCGTTTTCGCGATCTTTGCTTGCAGCCATTCAGTAGGAACATTAATTTTTTACTTTCAGTGGATAAAATTCTGTCCATGGTCACGTGATGTAACGAGCTGTGCAGCGGTGTGTCCGTCACATGACCATGTAGTAAGTGCATGCATATGTAGGTATGTCATATTGATACTTCATTGTTATAAAAGGGGATTTCCCATGAGAGACATTTATGACATATCCACAGGATACGTCAAATGTCAGGTGCGGGTCCCAGAGGTGGGACCCGCACCTATCTCTAGAACGGGGCCCCCTAAACCCCGTTCTGCCGCTTTGTTGTGCCTGAATTTTGACCATGAAAAAGGTTACATGGTCGGGAGTTACGAAAACAGCGTACCTCGTTGAGCTACGCTGTTTTCGTAACTCCTGACCATATAAACAGGAAGTGGCCGGGAGGCAGCGAGAACAGACAAAGCTAGAACAGGGTTTAGGGGACCCCGTTCTAGAGATAGGTGCAGATCCCAGAGGTCGGACCTGCATCTATCACATTTATGACATATCCTGTGGATATGTCATAAATGTCCCTGATGGGAAAAGCCCCACCACATAATTCTAGAGGGCAAACTATTTTTATTGACTTACCTGATGTATGGGAATATTGCTCACTGATATACGGTAAAGGAAAGTAGTAGATAAGATGCAGGGTCAGAGAACTATGTTCTCATGTTGCTATGTGGCATTAATTCCCAAATAGCTGGTATATAGCAAGAAATAGGGGCTGTAGGATGTGACTAGTATGTGGCATGGGTCTTGTGGGCAGGGGCGTCGCTAGCAACGGACCATTAGCCCAGTGCCCCGGATCCCTGGGTGACTGCCGCTACAGGGGCCGCAACCGGGTTGCGGCCCCCGCATCTATAGAAATTTACTATAGTAACTGGGGCCTATGTCATAAAATACACGGGCCTGTTACTATAGTAATACCACTATACTTACCCTCCTTCCCGAGCGCAGCAGAAGTCCTGACGTCTTCTCACCTCATGACGCTGTGCGCCGCGCATGACGTCCCAACGCTGGATGGTGTCAATACATCCGCTGCTCTGAAGAGCTGGGTAAGTGTAACATCATTACTGCCTGCTGGGATCCTGTATCGAAGCCTGCCTTGTGGTAAGCTTAGATACAGGATCCAACAGACAGAATCCCACATGGGCTTAGATAAAGGGCCCATGTGTGATACGGTCTGTTGGACCATGTATCTAAGCTTACCACAAGGCAGGCTTAGATACAGGACCCCCAGCAGACAGTAATCTTATACAGTATGGGCCCTGTATCTAAGTCTACAACCTGGGTTACTAATGTTTTTTTTGTGTGTGTGTGTGTTTTTTTACAGGTTCGGTCTTTGAGCTACGTCGGATTCGAGGACGGCTTTTTTTATTTTCAATAAAATGGCTAATGGGGGTTGTATGTGTGTGGGGAGGTTTATTTCAATAAAATATATATATTTTCTATGCCTTTGTATTTTCTTTTAAACTTGATTACTACCGCCTTGGTAATGGCCGCTGGCTGATTGACAGCGTCCATTACCAAGACGGGGCTTAGTGTTAGCCGGTACAGAGGCTAACACTAACCCCCATTATTACCCTGGTACCCACCGCCACAAGGGGCCCTTTTCATTATACAAAGAATAACATTTATTTGCTGAAACTAAAGTACCACCTAAAGGTAGTCAGTGACAGCTAAAGGGCAACTGATGCCACAGTAAGGCTGTGTTCACACGGGGCAGATATGCTGCGTAATAGCACGCAGCATATCCACCCTGTGCGCCGCAAGGAATTCCGGGCGGAAAAGCGCACCAAACTGTGGTGCAGTTTTTCACCCCGGAATATCCAGCACTTAGCTGGCCTGTTAGCAGGGCGGCCTCCTGGGATGACGTATAAAAAAAAAAACAAAACAACATTATATATATATATATATATATATATATATATATATATATATATATATATATATTTACCCTCTTCCAGATGTCCCGTTGAGGGTTTTTCCCGTTGTAGACATTTATGATATATTAACAGGATATACCATAAACGCCTGATAGGTGCAAGCTCAACCTCTGGGGAGCTCTGAGGTCCCCACTTCATTTCCCAATTGAAAGCAGCGGTCAGCGGCCACATTTTCCCTTTGAAATCAATAGAGAGGCGGAATCCCAACTTAAGTTTATACTAGTTACTGGATCGGCTTTTTCCAGAACTTCCATAGACTTAATGGAGAGAGAGGACAAGAGCGACCACCTCTCCATAGATTTCAATGGGGCATAGCGGCCCGCTAGTGGCTGCCTTATATCAACAAAATGAGGGACGTGGGACCCTCATTTTCCAACTAAGGGAGAATACATATAGAATATGCTATTACCTTATTATACAGTCAAGTCATATTAAAAATGACCACCAGCTAATATCCAGAGTAACCGCCGTGTGCAGCACGGACAGCAGAGAGACGGGCGGGGCGGGTCGGTTGTCTCCGGTATCTGAAGCTGCTGACTGCAGAACATCCCACGTTTGCTGGAGGGTGAGTGGGGGAGGATCCATAGAGCGAACAAGATGATCAAGGTGATCCCACAGATGCTCAATTGAGTTAAAGTCTGGCGAATAAGGAGGCCAGGGAAGTACTTGGAAGTCTTGGTCCTGCTCTTCCAACCAGTCTGACATTCCTAGCGGTGTGATATGTCGCATTGTCTTGCTGGAAAATTCCATATGCCCCAGGGAAGGCAAACAGCATGTATGGGTGGACGTGATCTGGAACGATGGATTCATACCCAAATTGGTTCAGAGTGCCCTCCACATGGATAAGTGGCCCAGAGAATTCCATGAAAAAATTCCCCAGACCAGAACGCTGCCGCCTCCAGCTTGTGTTCTTCCAGCAATGGTTGCAGGGTGCTTGTTCTCTGAAGTTTCTCGGCTGACACGCCAACGTCCATCCGTTCCATGAAGCAGAAAACGTGATTCATCGGAGAAGGCAACCCTTTGCCAATCATTGGTGGCCCAATTCCAATACTGCCGTGCAAATTGAAGTATTTTTTTCCGATGCACCTTTGTTAGCAGAGGAGCAGTGACCATCCGTCTGCTTTGGAGCCCCATACTCAGTAGGGTTCTCTGAAGTGTTTTAGACACGTCTGGTAGCCCCCTGGTTGATTTTCACGGTGAGCTGCTCCACTGTAGCGTGTCGTTCGGCCCTCACGCACCTTCGTATCCGATGTTCACCTCTCACATCAATAGCACGTGGTGCTCCGCAGTTTCCACATCGGTTATTCCCTATGGTGGCATTTGTCCACTTACGATACACTGTCACCACAGCAGCACGTGAACAGTTCATAAACTGCGCTGTTTGAGAAGTACTGCCACCGTGGGCCCGAAAGCCAATAATCATCCCTTATTGCAACTCTAAAAAAATAGCCCCTTATACCCATGGCAACAACAAGTGATGTGTTCAGACAGCTTATCGCACACCTTATATACCCACCAAGCCCACCACACATCACTTCCTTCATGGGCTACGTGCTGCCGGTGTCGAAAGTAGAAGGTGGTCATAATAATGGGACTTGACGGTTTACTATTCAGATTGATTTTTTTAGTTTAAGTTATAGTCAAAGGAATACGGGTGAGAGTGGAGTTGTTCTTCCTCAACTGCGTTTCTATCAATTGTTTAATCCATAACTTTATGGACTTTAATGGAAAACACGTATTTGTAATACCTTTATCTGGATCTCTTCCTTGTAACACAGCCAGCCTTTTCCCTATCTCCAACATTTTCTCTTGCCTGGTATTCTCTTCTTGCAGTTCTGTTGCTGCTTCATTCAAAATCTTGTCTTTTTCCTTTTCCAGCTGCGCTGCATCTAGTTCAGTATAAAGGCCTGTCCAGCGATCCTCATGATCAGCTTTACTCCGATCATTAATGGGTGGAGAAGGCAATTCTGGGAGTTACATAAAGAATTCAGGAACATTTTTAGCTTTATATTTAATCATTCATAACAGGAGAAGTAAATCACGGTCAGTAATTCTCAGTTTCCGTTTTCCCCCAACATGTATACTTAAAGGGAAGGTGTCATGATTTAGTTTTTTTATTTATTATATTGCTTTTAATATATTAACAAAAATTTTATTTAATGGTGTTCTCATTTCTTACTTTTACTTCTCTATGGGGGCTGCCATCGACTCTGTACGTGTCGATTAACGAGACATGCAGAGATGGAATACGGCACATACAACCCCATAGAGAATGCGAACGGGAGCCGTTCCATTCTCAGTTGAACGCGTCGTCTGTTTTGGAACGGCGCATGCGCCGCTCCTACACAGACTACAAAGAAGCTCGTTCGTAGAGCGAAATCCGGCGCCATTTTCATGTGGACCGGAAGCTGCTGCCGGACATTAAGATGACGACTTCTGGCCGCATGTTCAACGAAGCGAATGCTCAAGGAAGAGGAGCGTAGAGAAGCGGAGGCAGGAAAAGGTAATTTATGTTCGTGTATGTGATGTGTGTATTATGTTCGTGATACTGTCTGCTGAGCCCTGTATCTAATCCTCCTACACTGTGCAGTCACTCAGAAAATGGCGGCACACAATGTAGGAGGTTTAAAGACATTCAAACCCCTCCTTCTCCTGGCACTAGCCAGAAGAAGAGAGGGGGGATTGTGTGAGGACACTAGAGAGAGTGTGTCCACCCCAAATTTGCAGCATAAATCACTGAGGTTGCTTTACCACAGTGACCATGCTGCAGTTTTGGGAACTGCTCCCTCTAGTGGCCAGCACATGGAAATGTTATAAATTAGAATCTAATTTATATTTCCTGACTTGTGAAAAAATTAAAACAATGTGTAATCACTTAAATACTAATTGTTTAACTGAAAAAAAAATTTTTTTCTAGCGACACATTCCCTTTAAGATTATTTTCACTGAGTCGGTTAAGGAATATATAACTTGGCAGTCAACACTTCACTGCCAATGTTTGTATCATAAATAGGCCATATATAAGATGAATGATACAATGTATCAAAAATATGTGTCTAGTGCTTTCGCACTTTGCATTGAGACAAAATAAATTAATCTAGTGTGGTAGGTAATGATGCTAAAAAAAAATATTAATTAACATATCCCATATATTCATGTCCAGTTTGTGTCTTAGTAGCTATCCATTTTTATTTGTTTTTCTATATGTTTGTAAACTGGACATAGAACAGGAGAAGTGGAAGAATTGTTTGGTGTTTAAACTAAATGACTGGTTTTATGGCGGAAGCTTTAGCACAGTCCTCTCCGTATCAACGGGTCATTGTCATTTAAAACAACTTTTGACACATCATAAACGTTAGAAATGATTGGTAGGTGTCCAGGCACAGAGAACCCCACCAATGACTAGACTAAAAGGGCTGCCGCATTATGCTTAGCACTGTGCCCCTTTGGCTGCCCTTACAGATTTGAATACAGGCCATAAATAATATATAGTCCTTATTCAGCTATGATGCCACAGCCCTGTGTTTTGGCAATGGGTTAGGTGTTCAGCACTGGATCCTCTTCTCACATATCAGAAGTTAGTTGAAATGACAATCACCCTTTAATTTGCCATCCTGCATTATGTATGAGGAGAGTTAGAACCCACATGTGACTTTGTGATCACGAAAAGTGTGATGGATCATGATCTCGTGTCCTGCGTGTGAACACCTCCGGTCTAGTCGGTCATTTACGATGCACTGTTTTTATGGTCTAGACTCTAGAGAAATGCTGTCAAATGGAAATTAATCATCAAAAAACTGGTCATAGGAACCAATCACAGTGCAGCTTGCATTGTTCCAGAGCGGTTTAGGAAACTCTTTTGGCCTTGTGGACAAATCTGACGTGTTATTTTATGTGGTAATAACTTTAGAATGCTTTTTATTTATCCAAGCGATTCGGAGATTGTTTTTATGTGACACATTGTACATTATGTTAGTGGTAAAATAACACATTCAGTTTGTCTGTGAAAAACACCAATATTTTGCGAAAATTTTCACAAATTTGCATTTTTCTAAATTTGAAAGACAGATGGTTATACCACACAAAATAGTTACTCGTTTAAATTCCCCATATGGCATCATTTTTTCAACATCCTTTCCTAGGACGTTACAAGGCTTATAACTTTAATTTGTCACATTTTCAAGAAAATTTGTGAAACCTATTTTTTTCCAGTTCTGAAGTGACATTGAGGGGCCTATATAATAGAAACTCCTCCTAAAAATCAGTCCATTTTAGAAACTGCACCCCTTAGAGTAAAGTATTCAAAACAGAATTTAGAAGATTTCTTAACCCTTCAGGCTTTACACAGGATTTAAAGAAATGTAGAGGTGAAATTTACAACTTGCATTTTTTTTTTTTGCAGAAATTCATTTTTAATCCTGTTATTTCGGAAACAGAAGGTTTTAGCAGAGAAACGCAATTCAATATTTATTGCCCATATTCTGCAGCTTTTAGAAATATCTCACTTATGGCCCTAGTGTGCTAATGGACTGAAGCACCGGCCTCAGAATTTAAGGAGCACCCAGTGGATTTTCGGGCTCTCTTTTTATTAGAATATATCTTCGGCACCATGTCAGGTTTGAAGAGGTCTTGTGGTGCCAAAACGGTGGAAACCCCCCAAAAGTGACCCCATTTGGGAAACTACACCCCTCAAGGAATTTATCTAGGGGTATAGTGAGCATTTTGACCCGACAGGTTTTTTGCTGAATAAATTGGAATTAGGCAGTGAAAATTAAAATCTACTTTTTTCTGAACAAACAGGAGTAAAAGGTCAAAATGCACCCCAACATTTATAAAGAAATTTCTCCCGATGGCGGCAATACCCTATATGTGTTAATAAACTGCTGGAGAGAGAAAAACGAAAGTTGGATCCAGCGCTGATGGATGTAAAGCCATGAGTAAGGACGCAGGAAGCGTCTGAAACGCGTAGGCATGATTCTCTGATCACCCCTTGTACAGAGGAAAATACCCTGCTGTTTTTACTTTTAAACTTACAATAAAACTTGGAAGAAGTTTCCTTTTTTACATCCATCAGCACTGGATCCAACTTTCGTTTTTCTCTCTCCATTCATACCGTGTACCGACACGAGGACCCGAGCGCTGCAAGCAGTATAGGTCTGTACCAAGGTGAGCTGGAGGATTTCTCCTATTTTTTTCTTCATTAATAAAACTGCTGTTTGGACAAGGCAGGGCTCAGAAAGGAAGGAGAACCATTTGGCTTTTGGATTTTTTTTGTAAATCTCCACAGATATTCAGTACAAAAACAATAAAAACGATGCTAAAAGGCGATCAAAACGCCCTGTGGAATTCCAGCCTAATGCTTTATCTCCACTCTGCCGCCAGACACATCACCTGCCTATGTCCTGAGCGTGTACGGCTCTGTTCACACCTGCGCTATGGTTTCCGTTCATTTCAGAAGCCATAGTAGTGTGCTGGGTCGATTGTACGAATGCTGCGCGGCTTTTGATTTCAAAAGTGACGGAAACCCTGACCCTACAGATTGTGCTATTCTTGCCATCAAAGTACTGGAAAGGCTGACAGAAACCTAAGGGGAAGCTTGAACACAATTCTAAAAAAAACAGAACAAAAATGTCTTGAATCTGTTAATTTAGCATCAATGGGACCGGATAGGTGCTGAATTGTGAGACAGTCAGAGAAAACGACATACAAGTCAAGACCGGAATAAAGCCCAAAATAAAGTGTTAACTCAAAATCTGTTACAATTTAATAAATGGAACTTCCTAATTGGAATATTTATGATCGAAACAAGTGCTGGACTATTCAATGCTAGATTAAAGGAATGTCAGTATATTTCCGAAGAGTATGTAACGTTTTATGTAGAGGTCAACGGTAAGGTGTTGTTTTTTAAAAATAAAATAAATGTATACAAATACATCCAATGAAGATCCAAAAATGAATAAAAATCCAAAATTGATAAACAAAATGAATCTGCATTTTTTAAAATTAAATATTATTTACCTTGTTGAGAATCTGGGTCACACTTTTGATCTAAAGCTACCTCATGATTCAGTTGGGTCAGCAGGTCATCAACTTTTTGAGTTTGACTTCTGGTATCAGGTGATTGATGCGGCTATAAAGCGGATAAAGAAAATAAAAAAAGAAAGAAATCTATAAAATAAACATTAAAAAAAGGAAATTAAACAAAGGACCGTTTTTTTGTAAATTTAGAATTAGGATGTCAATGCACGTGTAGAGGAGACTTCAGCAGAGGCCTGCAGCGAGAGATCAGGGACTCATGATCGGCAGAGACCGAATGAGGGGAACTAAGGGGAGTTTACAGAACGCATAAAGTCTGAATAGTTTCATCATTCCGGTACAGTTTGGAAAAGAACGAAGATGGGCAACAAGTGCATTTTACCATTATACAGAATTGGTACATGTGACCCAATACAACGTAAGCTATATCAAATTTGCGATGAAATTGGACATTGACAAATTTCTCATAAGAATATACTAATACCGGCTTGGTTGCTCTAGATGGCGGAACCCTCCCTTGTAATACGGCCAGTCGACACTCCATTTCTTCCAGGGATGGGGCAGGTGCTTGTGTTTCCTTACGTAAGGCCTCTATCCTGGACTCTATTTCGGCTGTGGAAGGGATGGCTTCTGAAAAATGTGAAAGGAATATCTCCATCATACATGTAAATACTGCTGTATCATCTAGTCAGAAATTTAGTTACATTTTTACATACAGTTGTGTTGTGTCTATTAAACTGCACTCCACCATCACGGCTTTCCTCACACCCGCAGCGGTCACGTCTGCCGTCATAATAAACTAGGGAAGTCGTCTACTGAATAACTCCACGATGATGAAATTACTTCTACAAACTTAATCTTAGATACTTAAAGGATATATATATATATAAAAAAATAATATGTAGTTTGACTATGAACGACAACCGTAAAAAAAAAATCCTGCCCAAATTTTTTTTAAAGTTGCAGCCTAGCCACATAGGTCTTCTTACAAGCATGGTCATCTACTCACTAGGTTTAGTTTCCCGCTTGAGTTTTTCCAGTCGTTCTGAAATAGCTTGGTCTTCTGGCGACAACCCCTGATACCTGGAGTTGCTTCCTATAGGTAATACCCCTTGACCTCTTTGCATCTCTTCCCGCTGACTCTGTTTGGCTTCCAAAGCGGCTATCCTCCTGCAACAAAAGATTATTATTTACCTGCGATATATAAGAGTCCCGAGCCCCTAATTTGTAAGGCTAAAGTAAAGCTCTGCCTGTGGAGCCTCGATCAAGTTTTATATTAATTACATTATGAGGATTTTCTGTAACGTGTTCTCAGTATTGCTCGCTCTCTAGAAGTGGGGAATGCCCCGCCCATCCCGCTAAACACCGCCCACTTGTAAAAACGTACAAATTATAGCATAAATATGGCATGCACCATCATTTAATATAAAAGAATTACAAAAAAGTGGTTTTATTTCACATTTTTTGTGATTTGACTTCTCATAATCAAAATAAAAAACATGGAATTAAACTAATCTAGAAAATTAAAGCCTCATAAGACTTGTAAAAATAGGTGTGATATTGAAAGCGGTTGCAAAGATATTATCGTTTAAAGAAATGCATATCAAAAATGGAAAATTTGACCTGGACACAGGGGCATCAAGGACCCTTGGTCATGAAAGTGCTCTGCTCGGGGACTCCAGTACTGCTGCCGACGTCATTGTCCATATATGGACAGTGACGTTGGCAGAAGTTGTGGAGTCCCTAGGCAGAGAATCGGCTGATGCTGTGCTCGGGGACTCCAGTAGTGCTGTCGATGATGTTGTCCATATATGTACAGTGACGATGTGGGCAGAAGTTGTGGAGTCCCCGGGCAGAGAATCGGCTGATTCTCTGCTCGGGGACTCCAGCGATTGGAAACCCCATACCAAATATGGACGTCGGGAGCAGTGCTGGAGTCCCGAAAAAAGCGCTAGCTGATGCTCTGCTCGGGACTCAAGCAATAGACAATGTGATAGCCCCTTGCGGTCATGTTCACGAACAGCACATGAAGCAAGAGCCCAGTCACGTGGGGCCGTGTCGGAGAGTCATCATTATTAGAAAAGCTACAGCACTTACTGAATAAGTCATGAGGTTTGAATTGCACCATTTAGTACAAAAATTTTAATTAAAGTATATTAGTAAGTTACTTAGTTACGGGGATGTTTTCAGGAGAAAACATCCCCGTAATTTCAGCCGTAACGGCATGTGCAGGCGCTTGAACGCCGCGTCCATTACGGACGTAATTGGCGCTGCTTTTCATTGGAGTCAATGAATAACGGCTCCAATTACGACCCAAGAAGTGACAGGTCACTTATTTGACGCGGGCGTCTATTTACGCACCGTCATCTGACAGCGGCGCGTAAATATACGCCTCGTGTGAACAGACAAACGTCAGCCCATTGCTTTCAATGGGCAGATGTTTGTCAACACTATCGAGGCGCATTTTTCGGACGTAATTCGGGGCAAAAACGCCCGAATTACGTCCGTAATTAGTGTGTGTGAACATACCCTTACTGGCTACAAACATTTTGGTTTTCCTTTTCTGAGAGCGGTTGACCTTGGTGGACATTTAGATTTTCCATCCTGTGTGATTTCATGTAATTCAGTCAAAGTTTGAAAGTTTTTGTTCCTTTCGGTGAATTCTCACCCAAACGTCTGACTTTCATCAATCTGAAGAATGCTCTTTAGGTCACTGCTTAGAAGGGTGTGTGGAATCCCGAATGTTTTACATACCAAAAAGCTGTTCAGACAACATTGTGCCAATTCTTCCAGGAGCCTAAAGCATGAATATTACTAGAAGGCTAGATTCACACGAACGTGAGGAAACTCTGACGTGAAAAACGTGCAAATCCGAGGTGCCCCCGTGCACATTCCTCTATCACGGATCCCCATATACTTGAGCCTATGGAGGGATCCGTGAAAGCTGAAGATAATAGGACATGTTCTATTTTTCAACGGACCCGTCACATGGTAGGTTGATGCAACAGCCGTGTGAATGGCCCCATTAAATAAAAAAAAAGTCTGTGTGACGGTGGTTGTTTTAAACCCTTGGCGACATGCCACGTACTATTACGTTGCTGTCGCCAAGGGGAAGTAAGGAGCGGGCTCACGGGCAAAGCGCGCTCTATACTCTGTGTGTGATGGCTGTGTTGCACAGCCGACACCCCACTCCAGTGAGCGTAATCAAAGTTCACTTTGATTACGCCCTTTTAAACACTTTAAACGCTGCGGTCAATCGTGACTGCGGCATTTAAATTGTTAGAATCAGGGGGTGCCCCCTGAAACAGGCCATCGCGCCCCCCCCCACCCCGCAGTGCGATCGGCCATTTACAATGGTTGCTATGGCAGCCTGGGGCCCTAATAAAGGTCCCCAGTGCTGCCATCTTTGTACTCCTTTGAAGCTCTGCTTCTGGCAGGGCTTCAAAAGAGATTGTCAGAATCACGATATACTGCAATACATTAGTATTGCAGTATATCGTGCAAGCGATCTAACGATTGCTGGTTCAAGTCTCCTAGGGGGACTAATTAAAAAAACACATTCCTCTAAACTTTATGATCATGCAAAGTGTGATGCATCATAAACTCGTGTCCTGTGTGTGAAGTAAACACCTCCGATCTAGACGGTCATTTACAGTCTAGGGAAATGCGGTCAAATGGAAATTATTTATCAAAAAAACTGGTCATAGGAACCAATCACAGTGCAGCTTGCATTGTTCCCGAGCTGTTAACACCTTAAAGGAACAGTGTCACCCAAAAAAAATTTTTTATATCAGTTTGATGTTAGTGTTTTATTAAAAACTTCCCTATGGGGGCTGCCATTTTTTTTTCCATTTCTGTATGTGTCGATTAACGACACATACAGACATGGAATACGGCAGCTACAGTCCCATAGTGAATGCGAACGGGGCCCGTTCCATCCACTATGGTGTACGCCGTCTGTGTGGGAACGGCGCATGCGCCGCTCCCACACAGTCCAAGTTGAACTGAGCGCCGTCCGGCGCCATTTTCCTGTAGACCGGAAGTCGTGGCCGGACAGTAAGATTACTACTTCCGGTCGCGGCTTCCGGACTTGTGCACTTGGAGCAGCGGCAGCAGACTGAGCGGACGGACTGGAGGGAGCGGCGGCGACTGGAGCAGGTAAGTGATTTCTATGTATGTTCGTGTTTCAGTGTGTTTACTACTGTATGTAAACCTTCTACACTGTGTGTTAGCTCAAAAAATGGCGGCACACAGTGTAGGAGGTTTGACTGTTCAATCCCCTCGTTTCTCCCGGCGCTAGCCAGGATAAAGGAGGGGGGGATTCTGAGAGCTCACTAGAGCGAGGGATTTTTTTCCAATTTTGCAGCATAAAGCAATGTGGTTGCTTTACCACATGCAATGCTGCAATTTTGGGAATTGCTCCATCTAGTGACCAGTGCTGGGAAATATTATAAATTAGAATCTAATTTATAATATTTCCTGACTCGTGAAAAAATAAAATAAAAAATAGAACAATGTTTAATCACCTACACACTAATTGTTTAACTAAAAAAAATAATACATTTTTTGCTAGCAACACATTCCCTTTAAGGACACTCGTTTGGCCTTGTGGACAAATCTGACGTGTTACTTTATGTGGTAATAACTCTGGAATGCTTTTATGTATCCAAGCGATTCTGAGATTGTTTTCTCGTGACTCATTGGATTTTAGGTTAGTGGTAAAATTTGGTCGATATATTCAGTGTTTATTTGCGAAAAACCCCAAAAATCTGAGAAAATTTGCAAAAATCTGCATTTTTCTAAATTTAAATGTATTTGCTTGTAAGACAGATAGTCATACCACACAAAATAGTTACTACTTAAAATTTCCCGTATGCCTACTTTATGTTTGCATCGTTTTCTGAACATTCTTTTATTTTTCTAGGACGTTACAAGGCTTAGAACTTTAGAAGCAATTTCTCATATTTTCAAGAAAATGTCAAAAGGCAATTTTTTTAGAGACCAGTTCAGTTCTGAAGTGGCTTTTTTTTTTTAAAAGGTTTTCTTTATTAACTTTTTCTCAAAATACAAATCTACAAAAGCGCAAAATTGCGCACAAAAACATACATAACATACTGACCAACCGCACTAGTTGCCAATGACAATCCTCATATAGAAAAATACAATTACAGTGCAAAAGCCCACATGAAAACTTAACGTATTACAGGTGCATATAATCTCCATCCATCTAGCCCATATCTTCCCGAATTTGTCAGGACACCCTCTGCTAATGTATAACTTCTGATATAATGGTATATACTTATTTACCAGTTGTAACCAATGTTCTATACTAGGACACACCGTGGCCTTCCATTCCATAATTATAACCTTCCGTGCACAGAACAAAACAAATCGGAAAAAGATTTTGTCATAATAGCCTTGTACTAACTCATTCATAATGCCCAAGAGGCACACCTGAGGTGAGAGAACCCTGGGAAACTCAAAGTTGTCATGCAGAAACTCTACAACCCTTGACCAAAATAGTGAAATCCTAGGGCAGGACCAGACACAGTGGAGGTACGTGCCAATATCCGACTGACACCTAAAACAGCTGTCCGACCCGGAGGCCCCAATTCTCTGAAGTCTAACCGGAGTATAGTAAATTCTGTGTAGAAACCGTGATTGTATTAAAAAATCTCGAGCACTAACTACGGAATCAAAAAAGGAAAACTCCACCTCCCTCCACTCCTCCTCCGACAGATCGGGGATATCTCTCTTCCACCCCAGGTACGCCCTATCAAATGGACGTTTTACAGAGGACAGCAACAGGGCATACGTCTGAGTGAGGGTCTTAGGAAGGTCTGGGGTGCCGAGTAGGTCCTCCAATCCGGAAAACCCCAAAGCTGGCATAATAGAACCAAACTGAGCCAAGCAGGCATGTCTCAACTGGAGATAATGATAAAAAAAAACTCTCGAGACCCCAAATCTCTCCTCTAGCTCAGAAAAGGAGACAAACTCGCTGTCTACAGAGTATATTAGTATATTTGGCCTAAAAATCGAACCCCTATCCCAGCCCACATCATCGCTCCCGGCAGGGACACCAGGTGAGGCAGCCATGGATTATTCCATAACGGAGTCCTGGGGGAAACAGAAGAATCCGTAGTATCTTTTAGTAAGAGTTGTGCCTTCTTCCAGGCATTCGCAATAGTTTTTAACGGTAAGGGCGCCTGACACGAAGTTTTAAACCTATATAAGAGGTTGGTAAGACTCTCATAGGAAGTCATGAGTGCTCCAGCCAGCGCCGTGGCCGCATTACTTAAGTCAATGTCAATCCACCAGTGAGCCAGTACCAGCTGCGAAGCCAGATAATATAAGTAAAGGTTGGGCGCCGCCATCCCCCCCACACTCCTTGGGGCCTGCAGAAGACTGAGACTAAACCTGGGTATGCCGCCTTGCCAGTAAAACCCACGTAGGATCCCATCCAGGTGGCCAAAAAATTGTTTGGGCAAGATAATCGGACAAATATGTAGGAGGTAAAGGAATTTAGGCAGATATATCATTTTAAAAAGGTTTATCCTACCATATAATGAGAGGGGGAGGTTCCTCCAAGAGTTTAGCTGCTTTTCAGTAGAGGCCACTAAGGGACACAGATTAAGTTCACGAAAGCGTAACAAATTAAGGGTAATCCGCACCCCAAGATACGTAAATTGAGACACGACCTGCAACGGGACAGGGAGCCCCTGCCGGGAGCGATATTCTGCACATAGAGGGAACATAACCGACTTAGACCAATTAACCGACAACCCCGAGAACGCCCCAAAAGTAACAACCAGCTGCAAGAGTGAAGACAACGAAGGACCATCATCCGCTAGGTACACCAAAGTATCATCTGCATACAGGGATATTTTCTCAACTAGCGAGCCTCGAGGGATACCAATAATGGAGGAAGAACGCCTAACTGCCAGCGCCAGAGGCTCAATCGCAAGAGCAAACAACAAAGAGGAAAGTGGACAGCCCTGGCGCATACCCCGACCTAAAGAGAAGGGCTTAGAGACATCCAGATTTGTTCTCACCCTTGCGACAGGCTGCTCATATAACAGACGGACAAGGGCCAGAAATCTGGGACCAAAGTTTAGACGGGAAAGCAGTATCCAGAGATACCTCCATTCAACCGAATCAAAGGCTTTATATGTATCTAGGGAGAGAACAAACCCAGGGGATGTATCGTATTGTGCCGCATCAATATTAAGAAACAACCTGTGTACGTTAATATCCGTACCCTTCCCAGGCATAAAGCCTGTTTGGTCAGGATGGATGAGGGACAATATAACTTTGTTTAATCTGGTAGCTAATATTTTGGCAAGTATCTTTGCATCTGAGTTAATCAACGAGATGGGCCGGTAGGAATCCGGGAGAGTCGGATCTTTCCCAGGCTTCAACAGCACCACAATTAGGGCCTCTCTCATAGATGCCGGCAGCTGAAGTGGCTTTAAGGGACTTATATATAATAAAGTCCCCATAAATCACCCCATTTTAAAAACTTCACCCTCAATGCATTCAAAACAGAATTCATAAAGGTTTCTTAACCCTTTAGGTGTTTCACAGGAATTAAAGCAAAGTAGAGGTGAAATTTACAATTTTCTTTTTTTTTGCCAAAACTCATTGGTAATACATTTTTTTTCTTTAACACAGAAAATTTTACCAAAAAAAAGGGACTCTATATTTATTGCCCAGATTCTGCAGTTTTTAGAAATATCCCACATGTGGCCCTAGTGTGGTAATGGACTGAAACACAGGCCTCAGAAGCAAAAAGGAGTGTATATATATATATATATATATATATATATATATATATATATATATATATATATTTTAGGCACCATGTCAGGTTTGAAGAGGTCTTGTGGTGCCAAAACAGTGAAAACCCCCCAAAAGTGTCACCATTTTGGAAACTACACACCTCGACATTTATCTAGGGGTATAGTTAGCACAGTTTCTTTACTCAACTTATTAGAATTAGTCTGTAAAAATGAAAATCTTTAAGTTTTACAAGAAATAAATGAGGAAAAGCACCCCAACATTTGTAAAGCATCTTCTCCCGGCAATGACCCATATGTGGTAATAAACTGCTGTTTGGACCCACAGCAGGGCTCACAAGGGAAGGAGCACCATTTCGATTTTGGAGAGCAGATTTTGCTGAAATAGTTTTCAGTGCCATGTCGTGTTTGCAATGCCATGAAGGGACCAAAACAGCGGAAACCCCCAAAAAGTGACCCATTTTGAAAACTACACCCCTTAAGGAATATTTCTAGGGGTATAGTTAGCATTTTGACCCCACATGTTTTTTGCAGAATTTAATGGGAATTATGCCGTGAAATTGAAAATCTAAATATTTTCTAATAAAATGTAGTTTTAGATCATATTTTTTCATTTTTACAATAGATAAAGGAGAAAAAGCACCTCAACATGGTAGGTAGAGGAGCCTTAAGAATAATTTTAAAGAACTAGGCTACAAGCTGAAGGGAAGGACCTCCAAGGTTGTATTCTCAGGAATACTGCCTGTGCCATGCGCATCACAGGAAAGACAGCGGGAGCTCAGGGAGTTAAATGCATGGCTAAAGTCTTGGTGTAGAGGAGAAGGATTTGGGTTCCTAGAGCACTGGGCTGACTTTTCATTGGGGTACAAACTGTATTCTGCAGATGATTTGCACCTAAATGGAAGGGGGTCCGCTGTGCTGGGGGAGAGAATTCTAGCTGGGGTGGCGGAGTATTTAAACTAGGGCTGAGGAGGGAGGTCAATGTAGAAAAAAAGGGGTAGCCAGGTTAGAGAGGGGTCAGACTATATTGGTGGGGGGAGAAACAGAATGTGGGGAGAGGACTAGACAACAGGATAAGGAGATCCTTTCGTTACAAAACAGTGTAAATAAAAAGGCCCGATTAATGTCAAATCACATTTCTGATAATAAAAGTGAAAAACTGACAGGCAAGTTAAAGTGTATGTTCACAAATGCCAGAAGTCTAGCAAGCAAAATGGGGGAGCTGGAGGCCTTGATACTGGAAGAAAATATAGATATAGTTGGTGTTGCTGAAACATGGCTGGACTCTTCACATGACTGGGCTGTAAATCTACAGGGTTTAACACTTTTTCGGAAAGACAGGACAAATAGGAAAGGTGGTGGTGTATGTCTGTATGTGAGAAATGATATGAAGGCGAGTGTGAAAGAGACAATAGTGGGTGAATACTGTGAGGAGGTTGAAACCTTGTGGGTGGAACTAGAAAGGGAGGTAAACACTGAAAAAATTACTTTTGGTGTAATCTATAGACCCCCCAATATAACTGAGGAGATGGAAGTTCAGCTATATAAACAGATGGAGCGGGCTGCACAGGCGGGTACTGTAGTGATAATGGAAGATTTTAATTTCCGGGATATTAATTGGTGTCATGGTTCGGCTTCAACTGCAAAGGGGAGACATTTCCTCAACCTGTTGCAGGAAAATTTTATGGGCCAGTTTGTGGAAGACCCGACTAGAGGTGAAGCTCTGTTGGATCTGGTCATTTCTAATAATGCAGATCTTGTTGGGAATGTCAATGTTCGTGAAAACCTCGGTAACAGTGATCATAATATAGTTAAATTTTACCTATACTGTAAAAAACAAACGCAGGCTGGGAGGGCAAAAACATTTAATTTTAAGAAAGCCAATTTCCCCAGGATGAGGGCTGCAATTCAGGATATAGACTGGGAAGAACTAATGTCAAATAATGGAACAAATGATAAATGGGAGATTTTCAAATCTACTTTGAGTTATTATAGTGCAAAATTTATTCCTACAGGTAACAAGTATAAACGACTCAAATTAAACCCCACATGGCTTACACATTCTGTGAAAGGGGCAATACATGACAAAAAAAGGGCATTTAAAAAATACAAATCTGAGGGTACAGCTGTAGCCTTTGTAAAATATAAGGAGCTTAATAAAATCTGTAAAAATGTAATAGAATTAGCAAAAATACAAAATGAAAGGCAGGTGGCCAAGGATAGTAAAACAAATCCCCAAAAATTCTTCAAGCATATAAATGCAAAAAAGCCCAGGTCTGAACATGTGGGACCCCTAGATAATGGTAATGGGGAGTTGATCACAGGGGATCAAGAGAAGGCAGAGTTACTAAATGGGTTCTTTAGCTCTGTATATACAACTGAAGAAGGAGCAGCTGATGTAGCCGGTGCCAGAGCTGTTAATATATCAGTTGATATACTGAATTGGATGAATGTAGAGATGGTCCAAGCTAAATTAAATAAAATAAATGTGCACAAGGCCCCGGGACCAGATGGGTTACACCCTAGAGTTCTTAAAGAGCTTAGTTCAGTTATTTCTGTCCCCCTTTTCATAATATTCAGAGAATCTCTAGTGACTGGTATAGTGCCAAGGGACTGGCGCAGGGGAAATGTGGTGCCTATTTTCAAAAAGGGCTCTATGTCTTCCCCGGGTAATTATAGACCAGTAAGCTTAACATCCATCGTGGGGAAAATGTTTGAGGGGCTATTGAGGGACTATATACAGGATTATGTGACAATAAATAGCATTATAAGTGACAGCCAGCACGGTTTTACTAAGGACAGAAGTTGTCAAACTAACCTAATCTGTTTTTATGAAGAGGTGAGCAGAAGTCTAGACAGAGGGGCCGCTGTGGATTTAGTGTTTTTGGACTTTGCAAAGGCATTTGACACTGTCCCCCATAGACGCCTAATGGGTAAATTACGGACTATAGGTTTAGAAAATATAGTTTGTAATTGGATTGAGAATTGGCTCAAGGACCGTATCCAGAGAGTTGTGGTCAATGATTCCTACTCTGAATGGTCACCGGTTATAAGTGGTGTACCCCAGGGTTCAGTGCTGGGACCCCTATTATTCAACTTATTTATTAATGATATAGAGGATGGGATTAATAGCACTATTTCTATTTTTGCAGATGACACCAAGCTATGCAATATAGTTCAGACTATGGAAGATGTTCATGAATTACAGGCAGATTTAAACAAACTAAGTGTTTGGGCGTCCACTTGGCAGATGAAGTTTAATGTAGATAAATGTAAAGTTATGCATCTGGGTACCAACAACCTGCATGCATCATATGTCCTAGGGGGAGCTACACTGGCGGATTCACTTGTTGAGAAGGATCTGGGTGTACTTGTAAATCATAAACTCAATAACAGCATGCAGTGTCAATCAGCTGCTTCAAAGGCCAGCAGGATATTGTCGTGTATTAAAAGAGGCATGGACTCGCGGGACAGGGATGTAATATTACCACTTTACAAAGCATTAGTGAGGCCTCATCTAGAATATGCAGTCCAGTTCTGGGCTCCAGTTCATAGAAAGGATGCCCTGGAGTTGGAAAAAATACAAAGAAGAGCAACGAAGCTAATTAGGGGCATGGAGAATTTAAGTTATGAGGAAAGATTGAAAGAATTAAACCTATTTAGCCTTGAAAAAAGACGACTAAGGGGGGACATGATTAACTTATATAAATATATTAATGGCACATACAAAAAATATGGTGAAATCCTGTTCCTTGTAAAACCCCCTCAAAAAACAAGGGGGCACTCCCTCCGTCTGGAGAAAAAAAGGTTCAAGCTGCAGAGGCGACAAGGCTTCTTTACAGTGAGAACTGTGAATCTATGGAATAGTCTACCGCAGGAGCTGCTCACAGCAGGGACAGTAGATGGCTTTAAAAAAGGGTTAGATAATTTCCTAGAACAAAAAAATATTAGCTCCTATGTGTAGAAATTTTTCCTTCCCTTTTCCCTTGGTTGAACTTGATGGACATGTGTCTTTTTTCAGCCGTACTAACTATGTAACTATGTAACATTTGTAAAGAAAACTCTTCTGAGCACAGCAATACGCCATACGTGGTAATAAACGGCTATTTGAACACACGGCAGGGCTTAGAAAGGACAGAGCGTCATTTGACTTTTAGAGCACAAGTTTTGCTGGAATGGTTTTCGGCGTCATGTCACGTTTCCAAAGCCACTGATGGGCCAAAATAGTGCAAACCCCGCAAAAGTGACCCCATTTGGGAAACGACATCGCTCATGGAACTTATCTGGAGGTATAGTGAGCATTTTGACCCCACAGTTTTTTTGCTGAATTATTGGAATTATGCAGTGAAAATGAAAATCTACATTCTTTCCACAAAAATGTTGAATTTTTTTCATTTTCACAAGGAATAAAGGAGAAAAAGCGCCCCAAAAATTTTAAAGCAATTTCTCACGAGTACGGAAATACCCCATAAGATGTAATAAACTGCTGTTTGGACACACGGCAGGGCTCAAAATGGTAGGAGTGCTACTTGGCATGTAGATTTTGGTTGATTGCTTTATTGGACGCCATGTCGCATTTGCAGAGCCCCTGAGGTACCAGTACAGTAGAAACCCTTGAGAAGTGACTCCATTTTGGAAACTATACCCCTCAGGGTAATCATCTAGGGGTGTAGTGAGCATTTTGATCCCACAGGTGTTTCATAGATTGTATTAGAATGAGGCAGTGAAAATGAAAAAAAAAAAAATTCTAAAAAAATATGTCGTTTTGCAACCAATTTTTTTTTCCACGAGGGGTAATAGGAGAAAAAACAACACACAATTTGTTACCCAATTTTTCCCGAATACAGCAATACCCTGTGTGTGGTCCTCAACTTCTGTTTGGGCACATGGCAGAGCTCAAAATGGAAGGAGCGTCATTTGGCTTTTAGAGCGCAGATTTTGCTAGACTAGTGTACGGGCGCCATGTCGCATTTGTAGAGCTCCCTTAGGTACCAGAGTAAAACCCTGAGAAGTGACCCCATTTTGTAAACTACACCCTTCAAGGCATTTATCATTTGCCTGGACATATGACAGGGCTTAGGAGTGAAAGGCGCATGTGAGGCCTATTTTGGTGATTTAGCCCACAATGGCAGGACTCTGGGGTCAAATAGTAAAACAAACCCCCAAGTAGTGACCCCCATTTTGGAAACTGCACCCCTCAATGCATTTTTTTAAGGGATTTAGCGAGCATTTTGACCACACAGGGTTGTTTTTCTTTATTAGAAATAATTGCGGAGTAGATGTGCAAAGTGAAAATTGCAAATTTCCACAGGTATATGCCATTTTAGTGCACAATATGTAGTGCCCAGTTCGTGCCACTGAAGACAAATACCTCAAACTGTTAAGCGGGTTCTCCCGGGTATGGCGATGCCATATACAGTGAAGGAAATAAGTATTTGATCCCTTGCTGATTTTGTAAGTTTGCCCACTGGTCAAAGACATGAACAGTCTAGAATTTTTAGGCTAGGTTAATTTTACCAGTGAGAGATAGATTATCTAAAAAAAAACAACAGAAAATCACATAGTCAAAATTATATATATTTATTTGCATTGTGCACAGAGAAATAAGTATTTGATCCCTTTGGCAAACAAGACTTAATATTTGGTGGCAAAACCCTTGTTGGCAAGCACAGCAGTCAGACGTTTTTTGTAGTTTATGATGAGGTTTGCACACATGTTAGATGGAATTTTGGCCCATGCCTCTTTGCAGATCATCTGTAAATCATTACAATTTCGAGGCTGTCGCTTGGCAACTCGGATCTTCAGCTCCCTCCATAAGTTTTCGATGGGATTAAGGTCTGGAGACTGGCTAGGCCACTCCATGACCTTAATGTGCTTCTTTTTGAGCCACTCCTTTGTTGCCTTGGCTGTATGTTTCTGGTCATTGTCGAGCTGGAAGACCCAGCCACGAGCCATTTTTTATGTCCTGGTGGAGGGAAGGATGTTGTCACTCAGGATTTGACGGTACATGGCTCCATCCATTCTCCCATTGATGCGGTGAAGTAGTCCTGTGCCCTTAGCAGAGAAACACCCCCAAAACATAAGGTTTCCACCTCCATGCTTGACAGTGGGGACGGTGTTCTTTGGGTCATAGGCAGCATTTCTCTTCCACCAAACACGGCGAGTTGAGTTAATGCCAAAGAGCTCAATTTTATTCTCATCTGACCACAGCACCTTCTCCCAATCACTCTCAGAATCATCCAGATGTTCATTTGCAAACTTCAGACGGGCCTGTACATGTGCCTTCTTGAGCAGGGGGACCTTGCGGGCACTGCAGGATTTTAATCCATTACGGCGTAATGTGTTACCAATGGTTTTCTTGGTGACTGTGGTCCCAGCTGCCTTGAGATCATTAACAAGTTCCCCCCGTGTCGTTTTCGGCTGAGCTCTCACCTTCCTCAGGATAAAGGATACCCCACGAGGTGAGATTTTGCATGGAGCCCCAGATCGATGTCGATTGACAGTCATTTTGTATGTCTTCCATTTTCTTACTATTGCACCAACAGTTGTCTCCTTCTCACCCAGCGTCTTACTTATGGTTTTGTAGCCCATTCCAGCCTTGTGCAGGTCTATGATCTTGTCCCTGACATCCTTAGAAAGCTCTTTGGTCTTGCCCATGTTGTAGAGGTTAGAGTCAGACTGATTAATTGAGTCTGTGGCCAGGAGTCTTTTATACAGGTGACCATGTAAGACCACTGTCTTTAATGCAGGCACCAAGTTGATTTGGAGCGTGTAACTGGTCTGGAGGAGGCTGAACTCTTAATGGTTGGTAGGGGATCAAATACTTATTTCTCTGTGCACAATGCAAATAAATATATATCATTTTGACAATGTGATTTTCTGTTTTTTTTTTATATATAATCTATCTCTCACTGGTAAAATTAACCTAGCCTAAAAATTCTAGACTGTTCATGTCTTTGACAGTGGGCAAACATACAAAATCAGCAAGGGATCAAATACTTATTTCCTTCACTGTATGTGGACGTAAACTGCTGTTTGGGCGCACTGTAGAGCTCAGAAGGGAGGGGGCGGCATTTTGCTTTTGGAGCGCAGATTTTGCTTACTGGTTGTTCTGTTTGGCGTTTTGCTGGTATTTCAGTTTATAATGTGGGGGTATATGTAATCTGTGCGGAGAACATCAGGGCATAATAAGAAGTTATAATAATGCGGTAAATAAATAATAATTCATAGATCTGTGGCCGGTGTCGCACTGATACCGTGTTTCCCCGATAGTAAGACACCCCCGATTGTAAGACGTATCGGGGGTTTCAGGGGGGTCGGCTAATATAAGCCGTACCCCGAAAGTAAGACATATGTCTTACTTTCGGGGAAACACGGGGGTATTGCCGCCTCCTGCCCACTTCCGCGCCGCCCCCTCTCCATATGTCACCGCGCCGTCCCCTGCACTTGCTCCTGCTGCAACTGCCGGAATCGAAGCGCGCGCCGATTCCGGCAGTTTAACCCATTAAATACCGCTGTCAATAGTGACAGCGGCATTTAATGTGTTTGACAGAGGGGGGAGCTCCCTCTGTCACCCGATCGGCGCCCCCGCAAACAAATCGCGGGTCGCCGTCGGGTTTCCATGACAGCCGGGGGTCTAACAAAGACCCCCAGGTCTGCCTTCAGCATCTGCCTGTTAGGCGATGCCGGAGGCATGACCTAATAGGTTGCCTGTCAGTTTTACACTGACAGGCAATAATGCTTCGGTATACTAAGTATACCAAAGCATTATATATGCGATCGGCACATCGCATAGTGAAGTCCCCTGGTGGGACTAAAAAAAAAAAATGTAAAACAGTTAAATAAAGTTTGTGAAAAAAAAAAAAAAAAAAATTCGACAATTTTTTTACAATATAAGACATACCCCGAAAGTAAGACATAGTCGGGCTTTTGGGGATAAAAAGAAAGTAAGACACTGTCTTACTTTCGGGGAAACACGGTAAATGGCGCCAGATGTTATCCGCTTTTGGAATACTCTGCACATTTTGCATTGCCATATTCTGAGAGCTAGAAGTTTTCTTATTTTTTCTCCACCGGAGCTGGGTGAGGGCTTATTGGTTGCGGGACAATCTGAAGTTTTCATTGGTTCCATTTTGGGGTACATGTGAGTTTTTGATCACTTTATATTCCATTTTTTGGCAAGCAAGTTGACCAAAAACCTGCAATTCTGATGTTATTTATGGTGTTCGCCATGCGCTATGAATGACAATTTTACTTTATTCTGCGGGTCGGTGCGATTACGGCGATACCAGATGTATATAGTTTCTCTTATGCTTTGCAGCGTCTGCACGATAAAATCGCTTTAGTTTCAAATAATTTATTTTTTGTGTCACCATATTCTGAGAGCCATAACTTTTTTATTTTTCAGTCAAAAAAAGCTGTGGGACGGCTTGTTTTTTGCTGGACGGGTTGTAGTTTATAATGATATCATTTTGTGGTACATGCAACTTTTGGGAGGGGTTGTGACTAACAAACAGCGACTCTGGAATTGTTTTTTATTTTATTTTTTTACCTGATATTTTTATAGTTCGGGTTGTTACGGACATGTGTACTTTTTTTCATGTTTTCCATTTTTTCCTAAAATGAAAGACTTATTTTGGGAAAAAAGGCTGTTAGTGTTTTTCAACGTGAAACTTTTGTTTTTTTTACAACATATTTATTAACTTGTTTTAACTTTTTTTTTTGTCCCACTAGGGGACAGGCATGGAGCCCTGATCACTATTTTAATACACTGCACTACCTATATAGTGCAGTGTATTAGAGCGGTCAGCTATTCACTAACAGCAAGCCTATTAGGCTTCGACTCCCGGCGGGTCCTAGTAGGCTTCCGTACTAGGAAGCCATTGTTAGGCTACGGTTGCCATTTGCAACCATAGGGTGCGATCTAACCACCTAGATGCAGCGATAGCTGCATCTAAGGGGTTAATCGGCCAGATCGGAGCCTAGCTCCAGTCCTGGCCGTTAGAGCCGGATGTCAGCTGTGACAAACAGCTGACACCCGTGCCCATGGCAAACATCATGGTTGCCGACAGGCTAGAAGCCACTTATATGAAGCGATCGCTTTGATCGCTGCATCTAAGGAGTTAATCAGCCGGATCGGAGACTAGCTCCGGTCCTGCCCGTTACAGCGGGGTGTCGGACAGCCGATACCCGGCGGTGATAGCGCTGATTCCGCTTCTGAGCCAGCGCCATCACATACACATTCTCATGGAGCTGTGATTGGTCCCCTGCCGTCTTACTGTGCCGATCAACTGTCATAAACAGTTGACGGCACAGTTCTGTCACCCTGTCTTTGACAGGATGACCGTTTTTAGCCAGGCTGCACCGGTACCTTAAAGCACTGTAATACAGGACGTACCGGTGCGTCCTGGTGCGGTAAGGTGTTAAAAAAATATTAAAGTTAACATAACTGGTATCGCTGCGTCCGTAAAAGTCACAACTATCACAATATAGCTTTGTTTAACCCGCTCGGTGAATGGCATAAAAAAATTTATATACTAAACACGCAAATTGCTGTTTTTTGGTCACCTTAGATCTCCAAAAATATTTAATAAAAAGTGATCAGAAAGTCGCATATAGCTCAAAATGGTATCGGTGAAAACTGCAGAACGCCTCGCAAAAATTAAGCCCTCACATCGCTAAGTTGATGGAAAAAGAAAAAAAGTTATAGCTCTCAGAATATGGCGACACAAACTATTTTTTAGCAAATAGTTAAAAAAAAAAAAAGAAAAAAAGTGGTAAAACATAAAACAAAGCATATAAATTTGGTATCGCTGTAATCGTATCAACCTGTAGAATAAGGTGCACATGTAGTTTTTACTGCCTGATGGACACCGTAAAAACAAAACCCCCCAAAAATGGCGTAATCACTGTTTTTTCCCCCATTTAACAATTTTTTTTCAGCTTCCCAGTATAAAATGCGGTACAATAAATGGTGCCATGACAAACTACAACTTGTCCCGCAAGAAACAAGCCCTCATGCGGCTATGTCGACGAAGAAGTTATGGCTTTTGGAAGGCGGGGAGAAAAAAACAAAAATGAAAAAAATACTGAAATTGTCCGTGTCTACAAGGGGTTAACGCTTATCCAACGGACGTATTAAACACGCACAATACATGTTAGATCCCCTCCTGACATGTCTGTTTTGGGAAATACTTGTATTCCCCATAAAACAACAATTCTGGAGAAGCAGAAGGATACAAACTTGTCTTTGCAGCAAAATCTAAATATATCTGCGCAGAGAAGTCTTTGTTCTATCGCAACGTCCTGAGTTTTCTTACTGTTAGGCAGTAATGTTCCTGATCTCTTCATCCTCTTGTAGCTGGGTCGAAAAATGGTAGATATGAACCAGTATATTTGTAGAGGAGTCGGGAGAGTTTTCTATAAAATGTACGAGAAGTAGGGCACCGATAGAGGGGAGTATCACTACAGGATCTGACTACACGTTTGGTTAGTAGTCTGTAACCATGGAGACCTAGATCTGCAAGATTAGTTTCAAAGTTACTTTTTATCTTAGATGTACATTTCCTTCCATGTATGCTCCTTAAGGGTATCTTCACACTCAGTGTTTTCATGCGTTTTTCAGGGCGTAAACGCCTCGAAATATGCCTGAAAAAAAACTGAAGCTGAACGCCCCCAAACATTTGCCCATTGATTTCAATGGGAAAAACGGTGTTTTGTTCAGCTGGGGCGTTTTTTTACACGGCCATTTGAAAAACCAGCGCGTAAAAAAACGCTCCATAAAAAGAAGGGCATGTCACTTCTTGAGCCGTTTTTGGAGCTGTTTTTTATTGTGTCAATAGAAAAAAGGTCCAAAAATGTCTGCAAAAAAAAAGCAAAAAAAAAAGTTTGGTGCTTTAAAAATGGCACTCGAAAACAGCTCCGTATTTTACAGCCGCTTTTACTTTAGTGTGTGAACATAGGCTAAGAGATCAGTATAACAAAAGTGAAAAATATCATAAACCTGACTGTGCCGGATGGCAAACCGGCACAAATCAAAAATATCAATAAACTACTACACTATGATCAGATTCCAAGGTCAAAAAACATGAAGCAAGAGACAAGAGGACTACTAGAGAAGTGAGATTAACCTTTAACCACTTATTGGTCAAGTTAAAATATTTCGGTTTAAAGGGCTTTTCCAACAAACACATGTATAATAATCAGGCATGTCATAAAAGTGTGATTGCTGGGGGTCCGGGATCGGGCACCCTAAATGATCTCAAGAACCAAGGCTGCTTTTCCTAGTTGTTTATAAAGAGGTGGCCAAGGGCGTGCAGCCGCCCTCCATTGAAGAGGAAGGGAGTTCTGGAAACATCTGGGAGGTAGCGGTCCCTTCAGGAGGGATAGACACTAGATAGCACAATATAACAATTTCTTACTTACTTCTTGTAATTCTCCGGTGGAGACCATTTAGATGAGTTGTTCCTTTGTGCGACCGGACTAAGAAAAATATAAAAGAAAATTTAAAAAATGAAACACAAAAATTGGATAGGTGCCAATGACATCTAGTTTGTGTTCCGGCCATGTCCAGCTTTGTCATGTGGACTTAGAGTGGATCCAAATCCCCATCCATATTAATGTCCATATATACACCCCTTCAGCTGCCATGATCCAAGCCGGCCGGATTGAGAATTCATAGAAATTTTATTATATTACTTCTTAAGAAACAAAATTATTCGCAACCAATATTCTGTATAAAAGTAATATTTCAGAGATGAAGGAATGCTTAAAAACAATATATCATGTTGGATAATGCAACTTTTTAATTGTATTTATTTATTTTTTTTACTTTTTGAGATACAGATTATATGTATATCTATATATTGAACTTAAACCAGAATCTGTCAAATCAGTGGGACTGACTGCTTCGGTGACATCGTGTCCGACACGGAAGATCCACCTGTCATCCATCACATCTAAATTCAAAACGTTGATGTGATCGATAACAGTGGGATCGTGCGCGTCAGAGACACACAGGATCTGCTTTCACCAAAGCCGCCAGCGTTGGGCTTCGTTCACATCTGCGTCGGAAACCCATGAACGGAACCCTGACTGAAACAAATACCGTAGTCGACTGCGCTATTCATTCCGTCAAGACGACGGAACCCTTGCACCATGGTAACAAACGGAAACCATTTGCACCGGATCCGTCACCGTTGAAATCAATGGTGATGCAAACGGAAACCTATGGTCAGTCAGGGTTCCCTTCATGGGTTCCCCTGACGGAAAGCTCCGATGGAACGCCTGAGTGGAGCCCTGACGCAGATGTGAACGACGCTTTCGCATAGAAAAAGGGCAAAATAGTTGTTATTCTATACAAATAATACAAAGAAACAACCTTTGTATTTTTAGAAAAGCCATAGAAAACTTGGACCAGAATTTGAATTGGTGAAGTGGTCGGCCAGTTTCTAACAAATACATCTCAGCGGTCATAAAATGAAAAACTAAGCCCATTGCTAATGTCTGCTGTAATCCTGCTTACCTAGGATGTGGACCGGTGCTGCGAAACAGGGACATTCCCATTCATATAGAATCACTTACTCAACTGACCTCCACCTCCTCCATTACCGGCACCGTAACGGTTTACATGCACCATCGTCTTGCAGCGCCATTTCCAAACCTTGAAACGTAGAGCAGACATTGTAAACGTGGCATAGCTTTATTTTAGGACAGCGGAGATGTATTGATTGGACATTGGCCGAACCCTTTAAAGGAACACGAAACCTCGAAATGAATGAAAAAGTAAACAGGAGATACTATTTGCCAATCACAGGTTGGAGTACACGACTTTAAAGGGGATCTAGAGCAGGTTCATATACGGATGACCTATTAACAGGACAGTTCATCAGTATATGATCGGTGGGGGTCCAACACCCGGGCACCGGATGTTACACAGTGGTCGGTGTCGGAAGCAGATGGCTCTGGTCACAGTAAAGTGGCCGTACTGCAACTCGGCTTCTATTCACGTGAATAAGAGCAGAGCTGCTGTGCAGTCTACGGAGCCCAATCTGATTCGGACCCCGACCGCTGCATCGGAGGCAGCCGATCGGCGCAGGTTCCGGGTGTTGGACCCCCACGATCATATGCTGATGACCTAGCCAATAGAGAGATCATCAGTATGAAAAACCGCCCGTGCCCGGACGATCCCTTTAAGACGTATAAGGGAGTAGCAGAAATGTCACCTAGTGACCAGCTCCTGCACTGCCAAGAGTAACAGATCAGCTTTGAAAAAAAGTTGCAGCCTTTTTTTGGTATTATTTTTTTAACAATATTTTGTATCAGAAATTTAAAAAAAACGCAGTAAAGTTGGATGGATATCCCCAAAAAATAGAACGTATTCTGTAAGAAAATACATTGCCATGACCAACGACTTCACCGGACTCCATTCCCTCATAATGTTGTATAGAACGCATCATATATACACTCACTTGCTGATATTGTCGTGACATTTCTTGCAGACTTTTTGCTTGGTGTTACCATGAGCGGGTAAAACGGCGGTAAATGCCAGGCATCCTGCGCAGAACGAATGTCTACAGGATTTACAGCCACACTTGGAAAGAGATAAAGTAAAATGCATCATTATTTTCAGGATTCACTCCTAAGGCTTTACATCAGCTCTGTGAATGCAAGTTCATTGATCCGTACAGAATGATTGGGTGCATATAATCCTCCCGTCATATTTACACGTGTACGTTTCGTTTTTGTTTGCAGAGACCTTGTTTTGCAGCAGTCACCTTCTTTAGGCTGATTCACACACAGCATTTTGTCGCTGGTTATTGGTGGTGTTGTCACAGCATTTTTTACGTGTTTTTTTTTGCCCAGAGGCTACTAGGAGATTTCAGCTCTGAAAACTGCAGAACTGTTAATGAAGCCGTGGATTATAATACAGACTGTCACACAGAAGTAATACAATGTATTTTTAAAGTTACTCCCCATTTTACATAAATCAGTTTAAAGAGTCTCTGTCACCAGATTATAAGTGCCCTATCTCCTACATAATGTGATCGGCGCTGTAATGTAGATAACAAGTGGTTTTTATTTTGAAAAACTATCAATTTTGAGCAAGTTATAAACAATTTTAAATTTATGCGAATTCGTTTCTTAATAGACAACTGGGCGTTTTTTTACCTTTTTACCAACTGGGCGTTGTAAAGTGTATGACGCTGACCAATCAGCGTCATACACTCCTCTCCATTCATGTTTAGCTCGTTTCACTGCACAGCATGATCTCGCGAGATCACGCTGTGCTGTGATTAAGTCCCACACAAACTTTACAGATTGTGAATAGACATCGCGTCCTGGCTGGAGGCAATGTCTATTCACTCTCAAGACAAAACTTCAGTAAAGTTAATGTGGGTGTATGTGACAGGACAGCGAGATCTCACGAGATCACGCTGTGCTGTGAATACAGATGGACATGAATGGAGAGACCTGTATAATGCCGATTGGTCAGCGTCATACACTCCTCTGTACAATGCCCAGTTGGTAAAAAAAGTAAAAAAACGCCCAGTATAGAGTGCTGTGGATTTTCCGCAATGAAAAACCCGCAGCATAATACCGTAGCAGCGTGTGGATGAGATTTGAACAAAGCTCATCCACGCGCTGCGTAATTAATGAGCGGAAAAACTACTCAGAAATGGACCTGCGGCGCGGTTTTTTAATCCGCAGCATGTCAATTGTATTTGCGTAATAATCACACAATTTTGTGTGGTTTTTCACAGCATATCCGCCCTGTGTGAACAAAGCCTCAAAGATCGTTTAACCCTCTCCCGACCTTTAATGTAACTGCACATCATAGCCAGGAAGGAGGAGTATGGAACTGGCTCACAGTTTGAGCCGACCCCATACCAAGTGGGCATTTCCTGTATGTTACAGCTAACACCTCATTAGATCACTGCAATCAGTTATCTCGGACCTCGGCCGTTTAACTACTTAGGTGCTGCGGTCAATAGCGAGTGCGGCATTTAAGCCGTTACAAAGAGAGAGCGGGCGATCAGGGGGTGCCGAAGGTTATCATGGCAGCCAGGGGGGTCCAAAGAAGGCCCCAGGTATGCCATCTTGGGCAGGGCTCAATAGCAGAGGAGTAAAGCTGGGTTCACACGAGCATGTTTGGTCCGTAAAGGACGGACATATTTCGGCCGCAAGTCCTGGACCGATCACACTGCAGGGAGCCGCGCTCCTAGCATCATACTTATGTACGATGCTAGGAGTCCCTGCCTCTCCGCAGGACAACTGTCCCGTACTGTAATCATGTTTTCACTACGGGACAGCAGTTCCACTTATGTAATATTCTAATTTTCTGAGACACTAAATTTTGTGTTTTCATTAACTGTTCCCATAATCATCAACATTAAAAGAAAAAAATGCTGGAAATAGATCCCTCGGTGAGTAGAGAATCTATAGAATATACGAGAGACACTTATTGAATTACTGAAATAAATTTACTTTTTGATGATATTATAATTCATTGAGAAGGACTATATTTTATATTTTAAAAGTTGGAAAAAAACCCACTGCTTTCCCATTTTCCCCTAAAGCAATGTAAAAGATAAAAAAAATAAAATAAAAAAAAAAGAATCGTAATTGGTATTTCCGCATCGGTCAGGACTCATCTACACGTAGCGGAATTACTGCGTTTTTTCCTTCCAGAATTGCTGCGTTTTTCAGGAGACGTCTCCATCTCCCAACATTGGGAACAACACAGCAATTTCCGCACCATTTTCTGCCGTAAAACCGTAGGAAACGGTGCATGTTTTCCGCAGCGGTAAGTCTTTGACTTTTAATGGAACTGCTGCAGAAATTTTCGGCAGCAATTCCGTTGTGTGGACAAGCCCTTAAAGTCTGAGCTAGTGCAATACATGATTTATCCTGCACGGTGAAAATAAATAAAAAAATAAATAAGAGACACTAAATTTGGTATCCGTAGTCGTATCAATCCGCAGAATAAAAGTTCACGTTATTTTTCGTGCACGGTGAACGCCGTAAAAGCAAAACCCAAAAAAGAATGGATGACATTTTTTTTAATTTTTTTTCCATTCCACAAAAAAAGACAACTTCCGTTTTTCAGTGCATTATACGGTACAATAAACGGTGCCACTAAAAACCACAACTCGTCCCACAAATAACAAGGCTAAGTCAACGGAAGAAGAAATACGTTACGGCTCTCGGAACGCTGGGAGGACAAACACGAAAAAAAGCTGCGACGGAAAGGGGTTAATGATCCTTTCATTCGGGAATGAGGTGCAAGTATGAAGAGAGCAAACCTCTAACCACAATCCCTAATATCTGGTCCTGGACAGTGACCCCATATCAGAAAGTATGTTTTCGTGATCCCCTTTAAGGCGAAGTTCACACGTTGCAGATTTGTCGCAGATTTCACCCTTTTGCATTGCAAAGCGTATAATCTGCAATGAAAATCGGTAACAAATCTGCAAGGTGTGAACTCCGCCTAAACGTAGTAGAATTCCCTGCATATAGCAATCCGCACCATTTATCCTTGAGAACTAGCAATCACAATGTCCATCTCTGGAGCCATTTCCTACATTTACACTCACCTCTTTTTTGAATATAGAAAATTTAGAAGCACAACCAAAACACCTTCCGTCCATATCACCCGTCAGATAAATACATCTGCAATATTGCAACGCAGCGCTCCGGGCTATGACGTAGTGTCCGCAATCCCTGTGACTAGTCCTAGGTCGTCCTGACAGTCCCCCTCTCCACTGAAGTATCAAACCCACAACTTTCAAGAAATGCTCTTTTCCTCTTACAGCACGAAATGCTGGGCAATGTAGTCCGCTTGCTGTTATACTTCTATTCATTACACGCAACCTTAGACTACATTGCCCAGCATGCAATGTGCGCTCAGCTCGCTTCAACTTCAAAGTCCTTTTCGCGTTGCCTCCTGGGAACTATAGTTTTTTTCATTGATGCTTTGTGCTATCGCTAGGGTACTTTATGACTGGTAAAGAACTACATATCCCAATAGGCTGTGAAAGCGGAAAGCGGAACGTCGCTGAAATTCATGAGTTTGCTCATGGGGTAATTATTGTCATTCAGAAAAATAACACGATGGCTGCAGGAAAGATGTCGACATCCAAGGAGTTGATGCAGATGGATTTGTATGGGTTGCTTGGTGTAGACGCTGAGGCTTCTGAGAAAGAGGTAAGAAATCCCCGGATGTGGACATGCAAAAAGTGAAGTGTAGCACTATGGGAGAGATTACTAAACCTAGGGCAGAGGAAGAGCGGAGCAGTTGTCCATAGCAACCTGTTGCTTTACGGCTCTCATTCTTCTGATGCTTTGTTTACCTGCCCCATTTTCCAGGAGTATTCCCTGACGAATACTCAGACATGCCCATAGCCCCCATGCACCCAGCATACGCCAAAACCGTGTCCCATTGGCATATGCCGGGTCCTTATATACCTTTTTTTTCTCACAGTATATAAAGCGTGGTCTACCATAAGGTCCGACCTTGGGTTGGATGGCGCCCTGTGCGGGACGCTCTATTGCTGCCCCCCCAAAACGTAACCACATATACACACGCACGCACTGGGAATGCTCGTTTGCCCGATAAGTGGCCCGCATTAAAAGGACCTTAACGACCTACCACGTACATGTACGTAACAGCCGTTAAATTATGGAACGGGCAGAGCGCGCTCCATACACAGCGGGTGACGGCTCTGTCATACAGCCGACACCTCACTGCTACGGGCGGAATCAAATATCACTTTGATTACGCCTGTTTAACACCTTAAATACAGCGGTCCATCGCGAACGTGGCATTTAAATTGTTAGAATCAGGGCAGTGCCCCCTCTAACAAGCCATCACGCCGCCACCGCAATGGGATCGGCCGGTGACGATTGTTGTCATGGCAGCCTGCGGGCCCTAATGAAGGCCCCCAGGTCTACCGGCTTTGTACTCCTTTGAAACCCTGCCCAGGGCTTCAGAGGAGACTGTCGGGGTATGTGCGCACACAAAATCAAAAACGTCTGAAAATACGAAGCTGGGAAAACCGCTCCTCATATTCAGACGTTTTTTATACAAAGTTGCGTTTTTCGAGGCGTTTTTAACGGCCGTTTTTGGAGCTGTAGAGTCTATGAAAAACGGCTCCTCCAAAAACGGCTGAAGAAGTGACATGCACTTTTTCGCGGCTGTTTTTTTACACGCCCATTTTGAAAAACGGCCACGTAAAATAAATGCCCCGTCCGATTTTTAAGTCGTTTTTAAAAACGCCCAAAAAAAGCCTGTGTGAACATACCCTCAGTATCACGATATACTGCAATACATTAGTATTGCAGTATATCATGCAAGCGATGGCTGGTTCAAGTCCCCTAGGGGGACTAATACAAGTAAAAAACAGTTAAAGTTTTTTTTATATTGTGCCAAAAATAAAAATATTAAAAGTAAAAAGAAAAACTCCTTTTCCCATTTTTTCCCCTAGAGTAATGTAAAAAATAAAATAAAAGTTAACATAACTGGTATCGCCGCATCCATAAAAGTCCAAACTATCACACTATAGCGTTTTTTAACCCGCTCGGTGAACGGCGTAAACATTTTATATATATATAACATTCAAATTGTTGTTTTTTTTGGTCACCTTAGCGCTCCAAAAAAAAAAGGAATAAAAAGTGTTCAGAAAGTCACAAATACCCCAAAATGGTATCGGTGATAACTACAACTCACCCCGCAAGATTTAAACTGTTGCATCGCTAAATTGATGGAAAAATTAAAAAGTTATGGCTCTCAGAATACGGCGACACGAAATTATTATTTTTTTAGCAAATCGTTTTTTTTTGTTTTTTTTTTAAAGTGGTAAAACATAAAACAAAACATATAAATTTGGTATCGCCGTAATCGTGTCAACCTGTAGAATAAGGTGCATATGGCTTTTGGAAGACGGGGAGGAAAAAACGAAAATGAAAGAACTGAAGTTGGCCTGGTCTTTAAGGGGTTAAGGGAATTGCATGATCGGTATATGTTATGGAATAGCTGTGCCTGCAATTCCCTAATGTAAAAGAATTGGGTTTTGGTATTTTTTTAGATAAGGGAAATACCTGCACAGAAATTCCTGAATTAGGCCTCATGCACACGAACGTAAAAACGCCCATAATCACGGGCCCATAGACTTCTATTGGCCACGGGTACCTCCCCGTATGCTTACAGGAAGGTGCCCGTGCCGTTGAAAAATCTAGAACATGTCCTATTTCAGGCCGTAATTACAGCACAGGCAGCCCATAGAAGTCTATGGGGCTCCTGTAATTACGGGAGCGTTGCTAGGCGACGTCAGTAAATAGTCACTGTCCAGGGTGCTGAAAGAGTTAAACGATCTGCAGTAACTGTTTCAGCACCCTGGACAGTGACTACCGATCAGAATATAAATCAACGCGTAAAAAAAATAGAAGTTCATACTTACCCAGAACTCCCTGCTTCTTCCTCCAGTCCGGCCTCCTGGGATGACGTTACAGCCCATGTGACCGCTGCAGCCAATCACAGGTGAATCACAGGCTGCAGCGGTCACATGGACTGCTGCGTCATCCAGGGAGGTCGGGCTGGATGTCAAGAGAGGGACGCGTCACCAAGACAACGGCCGGGTAAGTATGAATTTCTTTTACTTTTACCTCGGAAAGAACTGCCCCTTCTCTCTATCCTGCACTGATAGAGAGAAGGGGCTGCCGATTAGTGCAGTGCAATTTTGCAGAGAAAACGTGCCCATAAATACGTGTGGAATACGGGTCGAATACGTGTGACACCGGACCCGTATTTACGCCAGTGTCCTCAGGTTCCTTATCCTTTTGTCTTCCCCTCAGTACGCGGGAGGCAGGGCCAGGCAGCAATGGTCGTGTTGTGTGGTGAGGCGGCCCGGCAGGGTTGCAGAGGAGGGTGAAGGCGTCGCGGGAAGCTGCTGCTAAAAAGGTCGGCAGTCAGGAGGGTGGAAAATTGGAGAGCCTGCTGGCGGTGGACTCCCTGCTGCTCTAGCGGCTTCTTCCTCCAGCGCTTTTCCCGTCATATTGAGACGCCGCTGCCTTGGGGTTCGGGCTAATATCGTACTTCAATGAAAGGGCGAATTAATAGAATTAGATTAAATCGCCCAGCCCTACTGTACATACATAAATGCACATATTTAGACATTAAGGCCTCATGCACACGTACGTATTTTTTCCCTCCTGTAAATACTGGCGTAAATACGGGTCCTTGGTCACCCGTATTCCACTCGTATTTACGGGCATGTTTTCGCTGCAAAATTGCACTGCACTAAATCTGCATCCCCTTCTCTCTATCAGTGCAGGATAGAGAGAAGGGACAGCCCTTTCCGCAGTAAAATAAATTCATACTTACCCGGCCGTTGCCTTGGTGACGCGTCCCTCTCTTCACATCCAGCCCGACCTCCCTGGATGATGCGGAAGTCCATGTGACCGCTGCAGCCTGTGATTGGCCTGTGATTGGCTGCAGCGGTCACATGGGCTGAAACGTCATCCCAGGAGGCCAGGCTGGAGAAAGAAGCAGGGAGTTCTGGGTAAGTATGAACGTCCTTTTTTTTTTTTCTACAGGTTGATCTATATTGTGATCGGTAGTTTCTGTTCAGGGTGCTGAAAGAGTTACTGCCGATCGTTTAACTCTTTCAGCACCCTGGACAGTGACTATCCCCTGACGTCGCCTAGCAACTCTCCCGTAATTACGGGTGCACACACGTAGTCACCCGTAATTACGGGAGCCCCATAGACTTCTATGGGCCTGCCCGTGCCGTAATTACGGCCTGAAATAGGACATGTTCTATATTTTTCAACGACACGGGCACCTTCCCGTAAGGATACGGGGAGGTACCCGTGGCCAATAGAAGTGTTAATAAATATATATATATATATATATATATATATATATATATATATACACTGGAATACCTATACAGGCATAAAGATAAATATATACACACACACACACACACACACACACGACCTGCAGTCCTATGTAACACCACAGATAACACACTGATAACTCTCTGAGTACAGATAATGTAGTAGATGTTACCTGCAGTCCTATGTAACACAGCTGATAACACAGTGATAACTCTCTGAGTACAGATAATGTAGTAGATGTTACCTGCAGTCCTATGTAACACAACAGGTAACACAGTGATAACTCTCTGAGTACAGATAATGTAGTAGATGTTACCTGCAGTCCTATGTAACACCACAGGTAACACACATATATACATGCACAGAGACACACATATTAGAACATATACACATTCAGAGAAGAGATATATATATATATATATATATATATATATATATATATATATATATATATATATACACACACACAGACACATATATTGGCACATATACATAGGGAGACCTATAGACACACACAGCAGAAATATTCTCCACTCGGCACCTCCTCCTTTCTGCACAGGCTTCTTGCTGTGGGCGGAGCTTCCTCCTTCATGTGTGTGTAACAAGGAGCAGATGATAGCTGATTAAACAGCCTGCCCAGTGGGGCCCCCTACATGCAGGGAGGAAGCAGCGCCCTGTGCACTCGCAGAGGTCGCACACCCCTAAGGCCGACCCTGTCTACCAAGCTTCTCTGTGCATTGGGCGCAGTAAAAAAAACAATGGCAGACGTATGCCATACAGCGCCATGTGTTGGGGAAATACTCCTGGTGTGTACCTATAATGTGCCCGTAAAGTGAGCTGTGAACCTGAGCCAAAATGTAAGCCAGCCATGAGGAGAATTTTTGGAATGTCCGGTTGGGGACGGGTTCATCTATAATTAATAATATTATCAACTTGCCGAATGGAAACGATACCCTTTTCACGCTCCACTTGAAGAGTATTAATTTATATCCGTTAAATAAAACCTGAATTTTATTACTTGTATTTAGACACACAAAAGTTTGAACCCCTTCTCTCCGCCGTCCGTTCTCAGGTTTTTGTTTTGTCTTTTTCCTCCCCACCTTCCAAAAGTTATAACTTTTTTTTATTTTTTTGTTGATAAAGTCGTAGGCGGACTTGTTTTTTGTGGGACAATTTGTCGTTTTCATGGCACCATTTAATGTACTCGGAAACTGGAAAAACATTCTTGGCGGGGTGGAATTGGATAACGGCGATACCAAATTTATATTGTTTTTTCAAAATTAATTTTACAAGGAAAAAACGAATTGTTAAATATAAAATTTATTTTCTGACCCCAAATTCTGAGAGCCGTAACTTTTTATTTTTCCATCGATTTCTGATTTAGCGCTATGAGGCATTATTGCGGGGCGAGATGTCGTTTCTATTGGTACCGTTTTGGGATACATGAGACTTTTTGATCACGTTTTATTCCTTTTTTTTGTGGGAGATGAAGTGACCAAAAACAGCAATTCTGGCGGCTTAATTTTCTTTTTTTTTTACGGGTTAAATAATGTTATATTGTAATTTTTTCCGATTTTTATACCAATTATGTTACTTTATTTTTTATATTTCCTTTGGGGGAAGATGACGTTATTGCAGGACAAGCAGTAACTCTATTGCGTCACTTAGGGCCTATTCACATCAGCGTTGTCTTTCCGTTCATCTGTTTCGTTTAACCGTTCCACCAGAGGAACGGAAACGACGTTACCATTGATTCCAATGGTATTTTTTTTTTCTTTCAGTGGGTTTCCGTTTGCCTCCATTCCGCTCGCTTTCCGTTTTATATCACGAAAACAATAGCGTAATCGACTGCAGAAACCTGGTGGAACGCAGGCAAACTGAAACCAATTTTCCTTCCATCTTTTCCCCTGACGGAAAGACAACGCTGATGTGAACAGGCCCTAATAGAAAAAGTTACGTTTTATTTATGGGATCTAAATGAAGACTCTTCACATAGAGTGGGAAACGGGTATTTTGTTGCCATTCTGCAAGTTGATAACGTTTTGACACATTTGGCGCAATTTGCACCATTTTCACTGACAACAGTGTTGATAAATCTGCCCATTCTGTTCACGACTTGACAAACGGCGCGGCCAAAGGGTATGTTCACACGGGCTATTTTCAGCCGTTTTTCGGGCCGTAACTCCCCGGAAAACGGCTAAAAATGCGGGGGCTGAACGCCTACAAACATCTGCCCATTGATTTCAATGGGAAAAACGGCGTTCTGTTCCCACGTGGTGTTTCTTTACACAGCCGTTTTTAAAAACGGCCATGTAAAAAAATGCCTCGTAAAAAGAAGTGCATGTCACTTCTTGAGCCGTTTTTGGAGCCGTTTTTCATTGACTCAATAGAAAAACAGCTCCAAAAACAGCCGTAAAAAAACGTTGCTTAAAAAATGGCTGAAAATCAGGAGCTGTTTTCCCTTGAAAACCGCTATGTATTTTCAGCCGATTTTTGTTAAGCGTGTGAACATAGCCTAACCGTAATTCATGTGCTGGAGTCGATATCGATATTTGAAACAATTTAAAAAAAAATAAAAAATATAGAGGAGATCTATCAAAACGAATGCAAAGGAAAACTGGAGTAGTATCCCATGGCATCCAATCAGGTTGCGGCTTTCATTTTCCAAAAGGCCTCTGAAAAATAAGAGGTGGAATATGATTGGGCAGTTACTCCACTTTTCCTTTGCACCAGTTTTGATATGTCTCCTCCACTGTGCCGTATGTCTAATAGGAGCGATGAAAGAATACAGCGGTCTCCTAGTAAATTTTTGTCATAGTTAGGTGTATTCATAGGGAGAGCGCCCCCTGGCTGCCTGCTGCGAATGCAGATACAAAGCAGCCTGTCAATCACTAACTATGAGTCCGCTGTATTATTTCCCTGTCACATGCTGCCATTACCTAAGGTAACGTATCCTAAGTTGTCTCAAGAAGACGATTCCTTTCCATATGCTCTTATTCACACAAATGGATGTTACATGTTGAAATGTTGCAGTTCTGATATCGCCCACTAGATGTCAGCAGGCACGAACAAACTTCCAACTTCTAATACAAAACTCTCAATTTGTGGTCCAGCGGGAAGTGCCAGAGTTGTTGTTAGTAGTTTCATCTTCTCTTTGCCAGTAGGTGAAGGGTTACACCCACAGAATAAACTCTTTGGGATGTATTTACACGTAGCAGTTTTGTGGCGTTTTTTTGTTTTTTTTTGCAGCAGCAGTTTCACAAAAGTGTCTCAATCCGACTCCTACTAAGCCTGTGTTCACATCAGCGTTCGTTTCCGTTAATGGTTACTGTTGCATTACCATTCATTTCAATGGTGATGCTTCCATTACAAATGGTTTCCATTCCGTAACCCACGAACGGAAACCAACGCTGATGTGAACAGGGACTAACGATAAGAAATGGAAAAGTTTACATATATATATATTATACACATTTTTATTATAAATATTACGGTACATCACAGCAGCGCAATGAACTTTTTTTTTTTCTTTTTCCAGATTAAGAAGGCATACCGACAAAAAGCTCTAACTTGCCATCCAGACAAAAACCCAGATAACCCACGAGCAGGTGAGAACAGAAGCCTAATGGAACTCTCTCTATCTATGGATGATCCTCTCATATTGCCGGACCCGCAGGTTGAGGCCACTCATTGCTGTTAACCCCTTCCCACCGCAGCCATTTTTCAGATTTTCATTTTCGTTTTTTCCTCCCCACCTTCCAAAAGCCATACCTTTTTTTTATTTTTCCCTCGATATAGTCCTATCAGGGCTTGATTTTTCCGGGACGAGTTGTTGTTTTTCGCAGCGCCATTTATTGTGCCATATAATGTACTAGGAAACGGGAAAAAAAATATTCGGGGGGGGGGTAGAAAATGAAAAAAACAGCAATTCCTCCATTGTTTTTTGCGCTTCGTTTTTACGGAATTCACCGTGCATTTAAAGCGACATGTTAACTTTATTCTGCGGGTCAATACGATTACGGCGATACCAAATATATATAGTTTTTCTATATTTTACTACTTTTACAGGGCAAAAACTAACTGTGTAAAATAAAATACATTTTGTGTCGCCAAATTCCGAGAGTCATAAGTTTTTTGGGTTATTTTTCAGTCAATGAAGTGGTACGAGGGCTTATTTTTTGCGGGATAAGCTGTAGTTTTTAATGATATAATTTTGGGGTACATGCAAGGTTTTAATAATTTTTATTCCCTTTTTTGTGGGAGATGAGGTGACCAAATAATAGAGATTCTGGAGTTCAAATTTTTTTGTTACGGCGTTCACCGTGCGGGTTAAATAATCATATATTGTAATAGTTCAGACTTTTACGGACGCGGCGATACCAATTATGTTTATTTATTTTCTTAGATTGCTAACATACAGCCAACACCCGCATTGTATGGAGCGCAGCCCGTGAGCCCGCTCCATACTTCCCCCTACCCGGCTATGACATATGGATACGGCAAACGTCGGGAAGGGGTTAAAGAGGCAGTTACAACTACATGCGGTTTTACTGAGGTTTTCGGTCTCATGGTTTTTGCCGTTTCTTAACATATTTTACCTGCAAAAACTGAGCAACCCAAAAAAATGGTAGAACCGCAGATTTTTGCAACCTATCCAAAGAAGCCGATGTATCGGAGTACGGGCTCATAGACTTTCTATTGAGTCCGTACTCCGATACATTGATTTCCGGAAAAAGCCGAACAGAAACTAAGCAGCTGAGCGCTCACACGAGCGCCCTGTTGTTTCGTTTTAGCGGTTGGTGGGGGTCCCAGTGCTCGGACCTCCACCAATCCAAACTTCCGACATGTCACTATAACATGTCAGAAGTTTGTTAAACATTTAGCGAATACTTTAAACGAATGCCGCGACTAGAATATAGGGAATAGAGCGTAATTATATTAAAGCCCAGATGATAGTTGGATCAAAGCTTAATGGGCGAAATTAGGGGCGTAGGATGAAAAACTTTACTTTCTGTCTGCGTAAGGGAGGCACGAAGGGGGGGGGGGGGGACTGCAAGTAATGGTCGGCAGAAAGATTACATTCTGTTAAGGTGGACAATAGATGAAGCACGGGCAGCAGAACTCGCCGATTTTGGGAGAATGAGCCACCGATCTAATGTGTATGGGGTCCACCTAACTCTGATGTAGGATTTCAACATGCCCGATCCTTGGTTCCCACAGGAGAAGGGGTCTGGCTGCAGTTTATTTCCTTTCCACCATTTCAGTTAACATGCACGTTGCCGAGCGTGATATATAACGTGCGTGTACTTTGCAGAGCGTGCGTGTACTTTGCAGAGTGTGCGTGTACTTTGCAGAGCGTGCGTGTACTTTGCAGAGCGTGCGTGTACTTTGCCGAGCGTGCGTGTACTTTGCCCAGCGTGCGTGTACTTTGCCCAGCGTGCGTGTACTTTGCCCAGCGTGCGTGTACTTTGCCCAGCGTGCGTGTACTTTGCCGAGCGTGCGTGTACTTTCCCGAGCGTGCGTGTAGTTTCCCGAGCGTGCGTGTAGTTTGCCGAGCGTGCGTGTAGTTTGCCGAGCGTGCGTGTAGTTTGCCGAGCGTGCGTGTAGTTTGCCGAGCGTGCGTGTAGTTTGCCGAGCGTGCGTGTAGTTTGCCGAGCGTGCGTGTAGTTTGCCGAGCGTGCGTGTAGTTTGCCGAGCGTGCGTGTAGTTTGTCGAGCGTGCGTGTAGTTTGTCGAGCGTGCGTGTAGGTTGCCGAGCGTGCGTGTAGTTTGCCGAGCGTGCGTGTAGGTTGCCGAGCGTGCGTGTAGTTTGCCGAGCGTGCGTGTAGTTTGCCGAGCGTGCGTGTAGTTTGCCGAGCGTGCGTGTAGTTTGCCGAGCGTGCGTGTAGTTTGCCGAGCGTGCGTGTAGTTTGCCCAGCGTGCGTGTAGTTTGCCCAGCGTGCGTGTAGTTTGCCCAGCGTGCGTGTAGTTTGCCCAGCGTGCGTGTAGTTTGCCCAGCGTGCGTGTAGTTTGCCCAGCGTGCGTGTACTTTGCCCAGCGTGCGTGTAGTTTGCCGAGCGTGCGTGTTTATGGGGATGTCCAGTGAAATAACTGTGTATGGCCGCCTTTACTCTCATCTCTTGCCCAGGGGAGATTGATACGTAGCAGTTGCAGATCTAATCACCCCCTACACGTAATCCAGACACTTGTCACTTTTTTTAACAAAACATTACTCTTTGGTGCAAAATTCCATGAAAGAGCAAATAAATATATATATACACACACACACACTAGTCCTTCTCAATGAATGAGAATATCATCAAAAAGTAAATTTATTTCAGTAATTCAATTCAAAAGTGAAACTCCTATCCTATAGATTCATTACACACAGAGGGATCTATTTCCAGCGTTTTTTCTTTTAATGTTGATGATTATGGGAACAGTTAATGAAAACCCAAATCCCACATTCCAGATAGAATTTTGAGGCGGATTTTTCTGCATGCAAAAAAACTCTGTGTGAACAGGGCCTTAGACGCAGGAACTTTTCAGCGAGATTTTTTTTTTCCTGCTACCAAGTGTCTTGTATTCCGAAAAATACGCTACTACTTTTTAACTAACCTCTTCCCTGTGTTTTTTTTGTTTTTCAGCTGAGCTATTTCACCAGTTGTCCCAGGCCTTAGAAGTGCTGACGGATGGAGCAGCCAGGGTAAGCACCGAAAAGATAGAAAACTTTATTTATGCAATTCTGTCCTAGCGTTCCCTTTAAGACCAGACCGTGGTTACCGGCCTAAAGTTAGGTGGACGTTCTGAGAGGAGCATAAGGGGCGACATAACAAGTATGCGACGGCAATACCTAGACACGGGAGCATTTGTTTTTACCTATAGATTCTAATTGAAAAATGCTTGTGTTTCCTGAGATGTAACCTAGGCTCTGCGCCATCACGTTTTTGGCCTACGTTTAATGAACACCCCAGGGAAAGCTCCCGACGTATATGTTAAACGGTGGCATCAGTCACCATGGACTTTAATAGTAGACGTTAAACGTATACATCAAACTCTCATGATCCCGTTCATGGCGTATACGTTAAATGGATACCATTCTAGTCTATGGGCAACGGGTGCCACTATTGGGCATCCCTTCAACACATATGTCGCCCACAGACTATAATGGTTTCCATTTAACGTATACGTCATAAAAGGCAATTGAAAAGCTCATGACGGTTACGTTAAATGTATACCTGTGATATATGCCATACAGAGTTATATGTCACCCGTAGGCTCCCATGTTACAAAAATTCATTTTTTGCGGGATTCCTCGAGATGGAAATGCGTAGTGTACTACATTATTCCATCCACCAAAAAAAGGTAGACCAGCCTGACGCAGGTCAAAAGGACAATCTTTTGGACTCGGTCGGGCTAACGGAGCCCTATAAATACATTTAGTGTGTACGTCAACGTACACGCTAAAAGTAGGGCCAAACGTGATGTGCACAGGGCCATAGAAATGTCATATTTAACCATGGGACAACTCCTTTCATTTCAAAGGTAATGGGATCTCATTGGAGAATCATGTGTGTGGTGGGATTTCTAAGATGTAGACCTAGTCACCACAAGAGAGAAAGGAGTGTTTCTTTTTCATTTGAAATACTATTCATGCTATTACATTTTTGTAATGGGGACACATTCTCTATACACCGATCAGCCATAACATTAAAACCACGGACCGGTGAAGTGAATAACATTGATGATCTGGTTACAATAACACCTGTCAAGGGGTGGGATATATTAGGCAGCAAGCGACAGTCAGTACTTTGATTGAAGTTGATGTGTTGGAAGCAGGAAAAATGGGCAAATATAAGGAGCTGAGCGACCTGTGTCAAGGGACAGATTGTGATCATTAGACGACCGGGTCAGAGCATCTCCAAAACGGTGGGTCTTGTGGGGTGTTCCCGGTTTACAGTAGTTAGTACCTACCAATAGGAGTTCAAGGAAGGACAAATTGTGAACCATTGACAGGGTCATGGGTGCCCAAGGCTCATTGATGAACATGTGGAACAAAAGCTAGCCTGTCTGGTCCGATCCAACACAAGGGCTAATCTAGCACAGATTGCTTAAAAAAGGTTATCCTGGCTATGATAGAAATGCGTCAGAACAACATGCTGACCCCTGTCCACCACCAAAGTGCCTACAATGGGCATGTCCATATCCTAAGTGGACCATAGGACAATGGACGAAGGTAGCCTGGTATAATGAATCACATTTTCTTTACATCATGTGGATGGCCGGGTGCGTAGTTTACTTGGGGAAGAGATGACACCAGGATTTACTATAAGAAGAGGGCAAGCCACAGGAGGCAGTGTGATGCTCTGGGTAATGTTCTGCCGGGAAACCTTGGGTTCTGGCATTTGTTTGGATGTTACTTTTACACGTACCACCTACCCAAATATTGTTACAGACCAAGTACAGCCATTCATGGGAACGGTATTCCCTAATGGCAGTGGTCTCTTTCAGCAGGATAATGTGCTCTGTCACACTGCAAAAATTGTTCATAAATCGTTCTAGGAACAAGACTAGGCGATCAAGGTGTTGACTTGTTTCCAAATCCCTCATATCTCAATCCGATCGAGCATCTGTGGGGTGTGCTGAAAAAGCAAGTCCAATACGTGGAGGCCCTACCTCACAACTTACAAGACTTAAAGCGTACCTAACTTTTCAGGTGACTTTTCAGAATAAGCTGTCACGTGTGTCCATATAATAACACTATTTCTGGCTATTATATGACTTGTATTCTGTATTATTTGGCAGTTTTCCCCTCTGCAGGCTCTATGTCTATTTCTCACATGTCTCTAAGCTAGTGGCTGGAGTTGAACTGCCATCATGTCTTCCGTACACCGCACACATAGAAGAGGAGAATCCTGCTCTCCTATCTCTATCTATTACATATATAGACGCTGCAGTAGCATGGAGCAGATTATACAGCAGTAATGAACAGTGTAGCTGAGAATCCAGCATCGGGGTGACCTAGAAATCCTACCAGCACGTCTGTGTCTTTCTCACTCTGCGCCTGCATTTTCCTTCTGCTCTCCTCTCTCCAAAGACTACTATTGGCAGGCAGTGAAGAGACACCACCCACCTTCTGCAATCTGTCTGTAGCCAATGACAGACTTCGCTTAATAACAGGGGGTGGACAGCAGATTACAGGAAGAGAGACACCTAGTGGCGGTAACTTCACACAGATTTTGCATGGATAAAACAGGAGGAAGTAAATTACAAAGTTGTTCTAAATCAGGTATACTATTAGATTAGCATAAATTGTTTGAAAAGTTAGTGTCCATTTAAAGGATTTGCTGCTAACTTCTTGGTGCCAGATACCACAGGACAGCTTCAGAGGTCTTGTGGAGTCCCTGCCCCGGCAGGTCAGAGCAGTTTTGCCAACATGAGGAGGATTTTCACAATATTAGGCAGAGGATTGTAATCTTATAGCTGATCGGTGTATTTGACTGGTCAAAAAGAACCAGTCACCTCTCCTTACGTGTCTATTTTAGTATTGCCCATGAATAAAAATTCTGAAGCCTCTCTTCTTAGAACTCTACGTTGTGCTGTTCCTCTGTTATTCCTCCTAAAAATATATGAATAAATTCACTACTGGGTGTTACCAATTGGGAGGGGTGTCCCTACACAGACTGACCATGTCCAATCAGCTGTGACAGAGTGAGACTGTAGAGGGAGACGCACCTTTGACAAGGGAAATGGAAACACCCAGTCGTGAATTTATTCATACATTTCTTGGCGGAATATCAGAGGAACGGCACAATGTACAGTTCTAAGAGAAGATTCTCCAGAATTGTAATTTCATGGAGAATTTAAGTATTTACTAAAATAGACCTGTCCGGAAAGAGGACAGATGCTCTTTAAGGTTTAGTGGTTTGCTTGAAAAATGGGACCGCTTTTTGTGTAATATTTTGGGACTCTTGTTTAATTTCTTTCAGGCAGCATATGACCAACTTAGAAAAGCGAAAGAGGCTGCAGCAAAGAGAACTCAAAAACTTGACGCTAAAAGAAAGAAAGTGAAACTTGGTAAGTATGTCCCTAGTTCTATAAATCTATTGTTGGAATTTGAAAACCATGACTCCAATTTTTAAAGCGGACCTCCACTTATAGTGAAAAACCATCGTAGGGCAGGAGCGTGCACAATAATCGTTTCTCTAAATGACTTTGATTATCGATTTTGCTTCTAGCCGCAGCACGGACCGTGTAACGTCTGTGCTGACGGCTGCTCATATAAGTCTTCAGTTAGACACAGAGTGTCCTGTTCATTTCTATGGCGTCCTGTTCGTCCCCATAGCGCTAATGGTCGTTCTGCATATAGGAGCCATGGAGAGAAGCCAGGCGCTCTTGTCTCTTACTGAAGAGTTATGAGCTTTACACGGTCCGTGCTGCGGCTAGAAGCAAAATCGATAATCAAAGTTATTTCGAAAAAAAATTTTTGTGCACGCTCTGCCCTATAATCGTTTTTCACTGAAACTGGAGGTCCGCTTTAAAAGCTATGTACACCCTGACATCGTTTGTTGTTGTTTTTTTTAAATAAAATTGTGCATCGCTGTGATTGCTGCAACTTCCTAAATAATTTTATTAAAAATTATTTTAATATTTGAGATACATCTGCTTTGTATTCTATATACAGAGCTGCTGTATCGTTCGCTAAGGTCTTTACCGTAAGTACTGTAAGTCTGTGGAATAGTCTACCGCAGGAGCCGTCACAGCAGGGACAGTAGATGGCTTTAAAAAAAGGCAAAGATCATTTCCTAGAACGAAAAAATATTCGCTCCTATGTTAATGTGCAGAATTCTTGTTTAAATGTTGGTCCAGTGTCACGAAGGGTCTGTGGACCCACTGGGCCGTACCACCTTGGCGGTAAGGCAGCTGGCCAACAGGGTGCAGGACAATGTCTATAGTTTGCATAGGGTACCTGTGGCAGCTCGGACAGTAGCAAGGCAGGCTCGGCTTGGACTAGGCAGCAGGTAGACGGCAGGCGAGGTGAAGCAGATCAGACGTGGAACAGCACGACACGACTTTGGCACAACACAGTGCTAGACCAGGGTGGTATGGAAATGCAAGGAACAGGAACAGGAACTGGAACACACTAGGAGGCCATCACATAGGCAAACAAAAGGGAACAACAACAACGCTCAGGCATAGAAGCAGGGGCTGTACCCCTCTTATAGTCCAGGGTACTCACTGGTCAAGGGTCATCAGAATGTCCGGTACGCGCTGCCCATTTAAGAGCGGGCACGAGCATGCGCGCGCAACCTATGGGATCCGGCTGGGTGAGTGGACGCGACCGCTGGCGTCTCCTGAGGAGGAGGCTGGGGCCAGCGTTTGCCGACTCGTGGCTGCGGCTGTCAGGGGGAGGTTGGAGCTGACGGCCCGCAGCCACGGACATTACATCCAGTCTGATCGCCACTTCGAAGTAGGGAGGGACATTTTCCTTTTTAGGGAAGATTGGTTAATGCCTCATGGGTAATTTTACAGATTTTTTTAACTTTACAATTATCTGATGAAAACCGTGAGCTCTTTTTGAAAATAGGCACCACATTTGCCCTGTGTCAGTACTTTGGCACTATACCAGTCGCTAGAAAATCTCTAAATATTATCAACATGGGACAGAAATAACTGAATTGAGTTCTATATGAACTATTGGGTGTAACCCATCAGCTAACGGGGCCTTGTTAACATTTATTTTATGTAACTTTGCTTGGGCCATATCTACATTCAGCCAATTCAGTATATTAGTTTATGTATTAACAGCACTGGCACCGGCTACATCAGCTGCTCTTTCTTCTGTTGTATATACAGAGCTTGACCCTCTGTGATCAACTCCCCATTACCACTATTTAGGGGTCCTACATGGTCTGGCCTTGGCTTTTTAAATATATTTGCTTTAAATGGCCACTAATCTTTCAACAAACTTTGCATAAATCAATAGTACAAGCAAATATAAGAAACTTTGGAATATGTCTTATTAGAGGAAAAAATGCCTATTTCTTTACTAATGAGCCACTTCTCCCCCCTCCCTCTGTACTGATTATTCACTCTCAATTCACTAGTAAAATCTGTTTTAAGAGACTAGATGGATTGATTGTCAGCTCACTGAGTGATCTGGTTACATGCTGCCCATAAAAGTCTATGGAGAGGGGAAGGGAGCTGCTAGAGGGAGATAGTCAGAAAGAGGCACTGCTGCAGCATCTAGTATGTGTTCTATCTCACCCCAGTGCTGGATTCACTGCTACACTGCTCATTACTGCTGTATAATATCTTCCTTCTGCTTCTAAGGGTGAGCTACAGAGAGATGGGAGAGTAGGATCTCCTCTTTTCTCTGTTTGCTGTGTATGGAAGACATGGCAGTTAGACTCTGCTCTCCTAGCTTAGGGAATACTGAGAATTAGAGAGAGAACTTTACAAAGGGGAAAACTGATGAAAAATGTCACATACAAGTCATATAATGGCCACAAATGGTGTTATTCCTCATGCTCACACATATGACGGCTTATTCTGAAAAGTCACCTGAAACGACAGGTACACTTAAAAGTTATCCATCCTTAACAAGACTAAAGGGGTTTTTAAACTGGGTGATTATCGGGCAGATGAGCGTTCATAGAACAGGGCAGCGATCAGCAGATGAACGAGCAATCGCTTGCTCATCTGCTGATCGTATCGTTTTAAAAAACGAAAATATCGTTGTCTGCAGCGAGACGTGCTGCTGACATGATACAAATGTATGGGGACGAGCGATCAGAGTAACGACCACTCGTCCCCATCCATAGCTTCATGTGACAGGAGCAAACGAGCGCTGATCAACGATGTCTCGTTAATCGGCGCTCGCTGCATCGGCCGATTATCGGCCAGTGTAAAAGGGCCTATAGTTGTTAAACAGACAAGTCTTCTCTTATTGCACAGCATGGGAAAGGAGAAGACTTTTATTGCTGAAAAATTAGCATTTTCTTTTGTTCATTTAAGATCTTGAGGCGAGGGAGAAAGAAGCACAAACCCGTGTAACAGAGGAGGAAGAAGCACATGTAGCTCGGATGTTGGAAAAAGAGGTAAAACTTCCCATTTGCAGCATTAAGTCAATAAATAAGTTAATCATTTTAGATTTTTTTTTTTTTTTTTTAAGTAGCTTCTGTATGACTGCCGGAGAATCTTTCTAAGTATTGAAGTGTAAGATATTTTGTAAAGTTAGTGGTGGAGAAGCACGGCGAGTCCTCCTGTTTCTCATATTTGATAAGGCAAATGATCTCTGGTTTTGTTCTACGTGGTTTCTAGATAATACGACTGCGAGAAGAAGGGTCAAGACAATTAGAAGAACAACAAAGGTTGGTGTGGGAGCAGGTCAAGTTGGAGAAGGTGCAGAAGACACAAGGTACTAGAAATGATACTCTGTTATATCACTGAGGGAATGCCGCTATGTCACCCTCCTCCTTTTTCTTACTAGACCGATTTCTTGGAGACTGAGGTTCCTCAACAAGCAGGAAATATTAAAAAAATGATAATGGTACGATTTAAAGTGAAATACTGCGAATATTAAACTCCTTAGTAGGGCTGGGTGGTTAATTGAAAAATAATCGAAATTCAGAGCAATTAATCGACGTCATCTTGCGAATTTTATGGTGGGCATTGTAGTGTGGGGAGGGCAGTTATGGGGGGCATTGTACTCTGGGGCAGCTATGATGGCATACTATGTAGGGGCAGCTATGATGGCATACTATGTAGAGGCAGCTATGGGGGCATTATACTGTGGGGAGGGCAGTTATGGGGGCATTATATTGTGTGGTGGCAGTTATGGGGAACATTATACTCTGGGGGCAGCTATGGGGGCATTATACTGTGTGGAGGCAGTTATAGGGGCATTATACTGTGTGGGGAGCACTATGGCGGCAATATACTGTGTGGGGCCGTGTCGCGGCTCGGGATAAATATTAATTCAATGGCGTTGCATTCAAATAGGGCGTGGCATGCAAAAAGGGGTGTGGCTTAAATAATCGATCAATATTTGTAATCGAGGTTACATGTTCAATTAATCGTGATTTTTATTTAGGTCGTAATTGCCCAGCCCTACTCCTTAGTGAATTTAAGTTTCGTTATGGTGTTTGCCAAGCAGTGGCCCAGATACCTTTTTGGCATTTTAGAAAAAGACAGCTGACACTACTGAATGTCAAGCAGCAAAAAGTCCCTTTTCCTGAATTCCTCTGGAATTTTGCATACCTTAAAATCTACATAAATATCGGCTTGGTGCAGCTGTTTAAATCTCATGCTTGGACATAGTTGTACCTGTTTAACTACGTCAGCGGGGCATGTGTCCTCTCGCCTTTACGTCTTTGCCTTCAGCGGATAAAATGATCGGCTCTCACTGTCCCCTCTCCTGACGTTTCTGTTTTAGTAAATAATAGTATTCCCCATGAAATAACAATTTTCTAACATCTTTTTTTCAAAATCTGTCTTGTGCCGTTTCTCTGTTGTTCCTCCTAGAAATGTATGAAAACATTGACTACTGGGTGTTACCAGTTAGGGGCGTGTCACTACACAGTCTGGCAATGTCCAATCAGCGTTGACAGAGACTGGGTAGACACACCCTATTGACAAGTGGAATGGTAACACCCAGTTGTCAATTTTATTCATATATTTTTACGAGTAATAACAGAGGAACGGCACAATGCATAGTTGTAAGAGAAGATACTCCCAGAATTGCAATTTTATGGTGAATATAAGTCATTACTAATATAGAACTGTCAGGAGAGGTGACCGGTCCCCTTTAATGACCCCATAAAAGAAAAGTTCTACAACTTTTTAATATAATTTTGCTTTAAGTTTCTCATCCTTTTAAGATATTTATTTGCGGTCAGTGAGTAGAACACTCGTGCTTACATCCAGAACTGCTAATCTCTACATCCCCAGTACTGCGCTCAACTGAGAAGTAGATAGAAGTATACAGCCTAGGCAATGCTCTGTGAGCTCAATACATCAGCAGCAGCCCCACTAATCTCTCTGGTAGTTTGCTACAATGTATTAGTCTGGAGTCCAGGCTGTGTGGCTCAAAGATGATTGCCTAGACTGGATACAATCGAATCTACTCCGCTGAGAGCAGGACTAGGGAAGTACAAGTTTTCGGCCTTTGAATGTAAGAGTGTTCTTATTCACTGACGGCAAGCAAAGATCTTGAAAATAGTAAGGAATTGAAACACAAAGGATATTATACATTTGCATAAGTTCTCATTATATAGGGACTAAAAGGGTTGTCCGAGACATAAAAAAGACTCAATGTTTTAGACTTTGTTTTAGGCCTTTGTGACTAGAGCGAAATTTCACCATTTGGAAAGCTTCATTCCAATGGTGAATTTTTTTCTTTTGTTTTAGCCTATCCCAAAAATATTAGTTCCTCTTTCTGCAGGACACATAGGGCACCAGCTTCTGCATTTGGGTTCACAGCACTCAATATGAGCAATTTATTCAGGGTTTTTTGTGACAGGGAACTGATCCAGCCAATGGCAGTGCCAGCAGGAGCGTGCCATCAAAGACCGCATGTAAATGAACGGACTTTGGGCACAAGGACCAGACTACTGGCTTATTAATTCAGTGTGTGTGTGTGTGTGTGTGTGTGTGTGTGTGTGTGTGAACGAACGTGTTAGGCTTTATTTGTATAAAATAAAGTACATGACATCACATATCTCACTATATGGCACCCAAAATTGTTTTCGTTTGATCGATACAATGGATATAAAAAGTCCACACACCCCTGTTAAAATGCCAGGTTTTTGTCAAGTTACAAAATCCGTACAAGATGAATCATTTCAGAAATGTTTCCACCTTTAATGTGACCCATAATCTGTATAATTGTATTAAAAAACAAACTGAAATCTTTTAGGGTGGAAAAATAAAGAACAAAAATAATGTGTTTGCATAAATATCCACCCCCTTAACGCATTATCACGTAACTCTACGTTTTAAGGGGAAGTATGGAGCGGGCTCACGGGCTAAGCTCGCCCCATACACAGCAGGTTACACAGCCGACACCTCACTACAACGGGCAGAATCAAAGATCACTTTGATTCCGCCCGTTTAGCACCTTAAATGCTGCGGTCAATCGCGATCGTGGCATTTAAAGTGTTAGAATTAGGGGGGCGCCCCCTCAAACAAGCCATGGCAGGGCTTCAAAGGAGACTCTCAGAATCCCGATATACCGCAATACATTAGTATTGCAGTATATCAGGCAATCGATCCAACGATCGCTGCTTCAAGTGCCCAAGAGGGACTAATAAAAAAAGTATAAGAAAAACTGTTAAATAAAGTTTTGCGTTTTTTTTTTATGTTCCAAAAAAAAGAAAGTATTGAAAGTTAAAAAAAAAGCCCTTTTTTTTTTTTCCCTAAATCAATGTTCAAAAAAATAAACGTTAACATAACTGGTATCGCCGCGTTTGTAAAATTCCGAACGATCACAATACAGCGTTCTTTAACCCGCTCGGTGAACGCTGTAAAAAAAATAAAAAATATTTAAAACACGACAATTGCTGTCTTTTGTTCACTTTAGCTCTCCAAAAAATGAAATAAACCGTGATCAAAAAGTTGCATATACCCCAAAATGGTATTGGTGAAAACTACAGCTCGCCCCGCAAAATTTAAGAATTAAAAATGGATGAGGCGGGAAGGGGTTAAACTAATACTTTGTTTAATTACCCTTTGTCTTTATGACAGCATTCAGTCTTTTTGGGTAGAAGTCTATCAGCATGGCACATCTTGACTTGGCAATTGTTGCTCACTCTTCCTTGTAAAAGCGCTCCAAATCTGTCAGATTGCGAGGGCATCTCCTGTGTACAGCCCTCTTCAGGTCACCCCACAGATTTACAATGGGATTCAGGTCTGGGCTCTGACTGGGCCATTCCAAAACTTTGATCTTCTTCTGGTGAAGCCATTCTTTTGTTTATTTGGAGGATTTGCTTTGGGTTGTTGTGCTGAAAGATGAAATTCATCTTCAGCTTTTTAGCAGAGGCTGCAGGATTTGTGCCAATATTGACGGATATTTGGAACTGTTTATAATTCCCTTCACCTTGACTAAAGCCCCAGTACCAGCTGCAGAAGAACAGCCCCAAAGCATAATGCTGCCTCCACCGAGCTCCATAATGCTGCCTCCACCAAGCTCCACAATGCTGCCTCCACCGTGCTCCACAATGCTGCCTCCACCGTGCTCCACAATGCTGCCTCCACCGTGCTCCACAATGCTGCCTCCGCCGTGCTCCACAACGCTGCCTCCGCCGTGCTCCACAACGCTGCCTCCACCGTGCTCCACAACGCTGCCTCCACCGTGCTCCACAACGCTGCCTCCACCGTGCTCCACAACGCTGCCTCTACCTTGCTCCACAACGCTGCCTCCACCGTGCTCCACAACTCTGCCTCCACCGTGCTCCACAACGCTGCCTCCACCGTGCTCCACAACGCTGCCTCCACCGTGCTCCACAACGCTGCCTCCACCGTGCTCCACAACGCTGCCTCCACCGTGCTCCACAACGCTGCCTCCACCGTGCTCCACAACGCTGCCTCCACCGTGCTCCACAACGCTGCCTCCACCGTGCTCCACAACGCTGCCTCCACCGTGCTCCACAACGCTGCCTCCACCGTGCTCCACAACGCTGCCTCCACCGTGCTCCACAACGCTGCCTCCACCGTGCTCCACAACGCTGCCTCCACCGTGCTCCACAACGCTGCCTCCACCGTGCTCCACAACGCTGCCTCCACCGTGCTCCACAACGCTGCCTCCACCGTGCTCCACAACGCTGCCTCCACCGTGCTCCACAACGCTGCCTCCACCGTGCTCCACAACGCTGCCTCCACCGTGCTCCACAATGCTGCCTCCACCGTGCTCCACAATGCTGCCTCCACCGTGCTCCACAATGCTGCCTCCACCGTGCTCCACAATGCTGCCTCCACCGTGCTCCACAATGCTGCCTCCACCGTGCTCCACAATGCTGCCTCCACCGTGCTCCACAATGCTGCCTCCACCGTGCTCCACAATGCTGCCTCCACCGTGCTCCACAATGCTGCCTCCACCGTGCTCCACAACGCTGCCTCCACCGTGCTCCACAACGCTGCCTCCACCGTGCTCCACAACGCTGCCTCCACCATGCTGCCTCCACCATGCCCCACAATGCTGCCTCCACCATGCCCCACAATGCTGCCTCCACCATGCCCCACAATGCTGCCTCCACCATGCTTCACTGTGGGGATGGTGGTCTTTTGGTGATGTGCAGTGTTGGCTTTGCACCAAACATACCTTTTGGAATTATGGCCACAAAGTTCAACCTTGGACTCATCAGACCATAACATGTTTTCCTTTGTTAGAAAAAGCTTCCATCTTGCCACCCTACCCCACAACCCAGACATATGAAGAATACAGGAGGTTGTTGTCACATGCACTACACAACCAGTACCTGCCAGAAAGTCCTGCAGCTCCTTTAATGTTGTTGTAGGCCTCTTGGTAGCCTCCCGGACCAATTTTCATCTTGTCTTTTCATCAAGTTTTGAGGGACGTCCAGTTCTTGGTAATGTCACTGTTGTGCCAAATGTAATTCACTTCTTGATGACCGTCTTCACTGTGTTCCATGGTATATCTAATGCCTTGGAAATTATTTGATACCCTTCTCCTGACTGATGCCTTTCAACAGTCAGATCCCTTTGATGTGTTGTAAGCTCTTTACGGACCATGGCTTTTGCTGTCACGTGCAACAAAGAAAATGTCAGGAAAATCCTAATAGAACAGCTGAACTTTATATGGGGTTACTCAGAATCACTTTAAATAATGGCAGCTGAGTACTGACTACTATTTAACATGAGTTTAAATGTGATTGGCTAATTCTGAACACAACCACATCCCCAATTATAAGAGGGTGTTCACACTTATGCAACCACATTATTTATGTTCTTTATTTTCCCCCTCTAAATTATTTTTGTTTTTCAATGGCACTGTACAGATTATGGGTTAAAGGTGAAAAAATTCTGAAATGATTAATCTTGTACTGACATGACAAAAACCTGGCATTTTAACAGGGGTGTGTAGACTTTTTATATCCACTTTATTGACTTGCGGCATTTGGTTTAATAACGTCCAGAAAGCTTCCATTTCAAGTCCTGTGGTGTCCCTATATTTTTCAGGGAACAGGAATGGTAACACCGAAACTGGAGGACCTGCAAAGCTAAAGGTATTTACTGTCATGTTCTTCTACAGTCTCATGTTAAGAAGCAGTAAGACAAATTTTTTTTTTCATATACTGATAAGTACATTAAAATTTCATAGGATGTCCTTAGGAAATAAAATATTGTTCATTTTACCTCGAAGGAATGAAAAAAGGAAGCTCTAAAATTCGAAATCCATGTATTTACTTCTAACATGACATTACTGCACAGTGCAAAAAATACTATGCAAGATTCTCATATTCTTTCTATTTTGTTAAACAAATTAAATGCAGCGGTCGCTATTGACCACGGCATTTAACGGGTTAAATGGCCACGATCTAAGTAAACTTCGATCGCGGTCGTTGGAGCAGGAGCCTGGCTGTCCTCAGACAGCTGAGCCCCAGCCTGCACGGGGCACCCATGCAGTGCTTAGACTAAGCCGCCATGAAAAGGCAACGGCCGAGCCTAAGGCCCCTTAGTGACCTCCGTAAAAAGGCGTATTGGTGGTCACTAAGGGGTTAACTACTCTAACTGTAAAGAACCCTTTCCTTTGTTGATGTCTGAATCGTCTTTCCTCCACACATAATATCCCCTCCTTTGTACAGTTCTTTGAATTAATAAACCATATGGCAGTTCTCTGTATTGACCACACATACATGTTAATAAGATCACCTCAGTCCAAAACGGAATCCCATAATCGAAAATGTGGTTTAACAAGGGCTTTATGGAGGGGTAATATTACATTTGGATCACAAGTTTTTAACGATCTCTTCTTTTATACACCCTAAAATATTTGCTTTTGTAGCTGCTGTTGGACATTGAGTATTGATTCTTAGCTTATTTGTAACTAGAATACCTCCAGTTATCCCCAGTTGTATTCCATTTAATGTATATGCATTATTACTATTATTGCGGACTAGGTCAATTAATTTACATTTAGCAGCATTAACAATCTGCCATGTTCTTGGCCGTTTTGCCAGCATATCAAGCTGATTTTTCAGTATCCTTTTTTTAAATTTATTTTTGTATCACCTGCAAAAGAGGCACAATTCTTGTTATTGTCAGAACACAGATCCTTGTGGTACCCCCTGCTGACTTTAGTCCATTTTGAGAGTACCATTTACAACGACTCTGTATTATGTTCCTTAATCCGTGTCAAATGATTCAGCAAAATCTAGATGTACACTATGTGGACACCCCTTCGAATTATAGAGTTTAGGTGTTTCAGTCAAACTTATTGCAAACTAGGGCTGGGCGATGAATCAAATTAATTAGGTTAATTCGCCATTGCAATATGGCACGATTTTGGATTTGCCCAGAATCGTGAAACTGTTACAAACCCCGCCCCCGTAGCAGGAGAGAGAAAAAAAAGCTTTATTAACAAGCCGACACGCTGCACAGCGCATCTACTTCAGTGAATGCAGACAATGAACAGGAGCAGCAGTGAGAGGACTGGGGCTTTCTAAGGCCTCATGCACATGGCCGTGCCTGTAATCACGGTCCGTGACTGCGGGCGCCGCGGGATGCAGCCCGCATTTTCTGGGCCGTTCTCCCATACAAAGTATGGGAGCACGGCCCATAAAATACGAAAAATAGGACATGCTCCATAATTCCTGGCACAGTTCTATGGCACGGACACCTATCCGTAGCGATACGGAAAGGTGTCCGCGGCCAAAAGAACTAAATGGGTCCGTTCAGCTGTATGTGAGAAGTGATATGAAGGCTGTGGTGTATGTCTGTATGTGAGAAGTGATATGAAGGCGGTGGTGTATGTCTGTATGTGAGAAGTGATATGAAGGTGGCGGTGTATGTCTGTATGTGAGAAGTGATATGAAGGTGAGTGTGAAAGAGACATTAGAGGGTGAAGATTGTGAGGAGGTTGAAACCTTGTGGGTGGAATTACAAAGGAAGGTAAACACTGAAATAATTACTTTTGGTGTAATCTATAGACCTCCCAATATAACTGAGGAGTTGGAAGAGCCGCTATATAAACAGATGGTACTGTAGTGATAATGGGAGATTTTAATTACCGGGATATTAATTGGTGTCATGGTTCGACTTCAACTGCAAAGGGGAGAAATTTCCTCAACCTGTTGCAGAAAATTTTATGGGCCAGTTTGGGAAAGAACTGACTAGAGGTGAAGCTCTGTTGGATCTGGTCATTTCTAATAATGCAGAGCTTGTTGGGAACGTCAATGTTCGTGAAAACCTCGGTAACAGTGATCACAATATAGTTATATTTTACCTATACTGTAAAAAACAAACACAGGCTGGGAGGGCAAAAACACTTAAAGGGAATGTGTTGCCAGAAAAACATGTTTTTTTTTAAAAAATTAAACATTTAGTGTGTGGGTGATTAAACATTGTTCAAATTTTTTTTATTTTTTTCACGAGTCAGGAAATAGTCAGGAAATATTATAAATTAATTCTAATTTATAATACTACCCATTTTTGGTCACTAGATGGAGCTATTCCCAAAATTGCAGCATTGCAACATTGGGTTAAAAGCCCTCGCTCTAGTGAGCTCTCAGCATCCCCCCCTCCTTTACCCTGGCTAGTGCCGGGATAAACGAGGGGTTTGAACGGTGTAACCTCCTACACTGTGTGTCGCCATTTTTTGAGCTAACACACAGTGTAGTAGGTTTACATACAGTAGTAAACACACACAAACACGAACATACATTGAAATCTCTTACCTGCTCCTGCCGCCGCGGCTCCCTCCGGCCCGTCCGCTCCGTTTGCTGCCGCTGGTCCAAGTGCACAAATCCGGAAGCCGCGACCGGAAGTAGTAATATTACTGTCCGGCCGCGACTTCCGGTCCACAGGAAAATGGCGCCGGACGGCGCCAATTTCGAATTGGACTGTGTGGGAGCGGCGCATGCGCAGTTCCCACACAGACGCCGTACACTGAAGTCAATGGGACGGGAGCCGTTCGCAGTCCCTATGGGACTGTGGCTGCCGTATTCCATGTCTGTATGTGTCGTTAATCGACACAGACAGAAATGGAACAAAAAATGGCAGCCCCCATAGGGAAGAAAAAGTGTAAAAATAAGAAAAAGTAAAACACAAACACACAAATAAATATAAACGTTTTTAATAAAGCACTAACATCTTGAACATATGAAAATTTTTTTGGGTGATGACACTGTTCCTTTAATTTTAAGAAGGCCAATTTCCCCAGGATGAAGGCGGCAATTCAGGATATAGACTAGGAAGAACTAATGTCAAATAATGGGACAAATGATAAATGGGAGATTTTAAAAAACACTTTGGGTAATTATAGTGCAAAATGTATTCCTATAGGTAACCAGTATAAACGACTAAAATTAAACCCCACATGGCTTACACCTTCTGTAAAAAGGGCAATGCATGACAAAAAAAGGGCATTTGAAAAATACAAATCTGAGGGTACAGCTGTAGCCTTTGTAAATTATAAAGAGCGTAATAAAATCTGTAAAAATTTAATAAAATTAGCAAAAATACAAAATGAAAGGCAGGTGGCCAAGGATAGTAAAACAAATCCCAAAATAATTCTTCAAGTATGTAAATGCAAAAAAGCCAAGATTTGAACATGTAGGACCCCTAGATAGTGGTAATGGGGAGTTGGTCACAGGGGATCAAGAGAAGGCAGATTTACTAAATGGGTTCCTTAGCTCTGTATATACAACAGAAGAAAGAGCGGCTGATGTAGCTGCCAGTGCTGTTAATATATCAGTTGATATACTGAATTGGCTGAATGTACAATATGGTCCAAGCTAAATAAAATAAATGTACACAAGGCCCCGGGACCAGATGGGTTACACCCTAGAGATCTTAAAGAGCTTAGTTCAGTTATTTCTGTCCCCCTCTTCATAATATTTAGAGATTCTCTAGTGACTGGTATAGTGCCAAGGGACTGGCGCAGGGAAAATGAGGTGACTATTTTCAAAAAGGGCTCTAGGTCTTCCCTGGGTAATTATAGACCAGTAAGCTTAACATCCATTGTAGGGAAAAATGTTTGAGGGACTATATACAGGATTATGTGACAAAAAATAGTAAAATCGTGCTGGCTGTCACTTATAATACTAAGGACAGAAGTTGTCAAACTAACCTGATTTGTTGTTATGAAGAGGGGAGCAGAAGCCTAGACAGAGGGGCCGCTGTGGATATAGTTCTTTTTGGACTTTGCAAAGGCATTTGACACTGTCCCTCATAGACGTCTAATGGGTAAATTAAGGACTATAGGTTTAGAAAGTATAGTTTGTAATTGGATTGAGAATTGGCTCAAGGACCGTATCGAGAGAGTTGTGGTCAATGATTCCTACTCTGAATGGTCCCCGGTTATAAGTGGTGTACCCCAGGGTTCAGTGCTGGGACCACTATTATTCAACCTTCTTTATTAATGATATATAGGATGGGATTAATATCAATATTTCTATTTTTGCAGATGACACCAAGCTATGTAATATAGTTCAGTCTATGGAAAATGTTCGTAAATTGCAAGCTGAATTGAACAAACTAAGTGTTTGGGCATCCACTTGACAAATTAAGTTTTATGTAGATAAATGTAAAGTTATGCATCTGGGTACCAACAACCTGCATGCATCATATGTCCTAGGGGGAGCTACACTGGGGGAGTCACTTGTTGAGAAGGATCTGGGTGTACTTGTTGATCATAGACTAAATAACAGCATGCAGTGTCAATCAGCTGCTTCTAAGGCCAGCAGGATATTGTCGTGTATTAAAAGAGGCATGGACTCGCGGGACAGGGATGTAATATTGCCACTTTACAAAGCATTAGTGAGGCCTCATCTAGAATATGCAGTTCAGTTCTGGGCTCCAGTTCATAAAAAGGAGGCCCTGGAGTTAGAAAAAATACAAAGAAGAGCAACGAAGCTAATAAGGGGCATGGAGAATCTAAGTTATGAGGAAAGATTAAAAGAACTAAACCTATTTAGCCTTGAAAAAAGACGACTAAGGGGGGACATGATTAATTTATATAAATATATTAATGTCACATACAAAAAATATGGTGAAATCCTGTTCCATGTAAAACCCCCTCAAAAAACAAGGGGGCACTCCCTCCGTCTGGATAAAGAAAGGTTCAACCTGCAGAGACGACAAGCCTTCTTTACTGTGAGAACTGTGAATCTATGGAATAGTCACCGCAGGAGCTGGTCACTGCAGGGACAGTAGATGGCTTTAAAAAAGGCTTAGATCATTTCCTAGAACAAAAAAATATTAGCTCCTATGTGTAGAAATGTTTCCCTTCCCTTGGTTGAACTTGATGGACATGTGCCTTTTTTCAACCGTACTATGTAACCGTTACCCGTGAGCCATAGATGACAATGCCAAGCGTCGGCTGGGATGGTGTAATGTATCAGAATGCATAGTACCTACTGTAAAATTTAGTGAAGGAGGGATAATGGTTTGGGGCTGTTTTTCAGGGCTTGGCCTAGGCCCCTTATTTCCAGTGAAGGGAAATGTTATGGCTACAGCATACCAAGACATTTTAGACCATTGTATGCTTAAAACTTTGTGAAGACCCTCTCCTGTTCCAGCATGACTGTGCCTAAAGCAAGGTCTATAAAGATATGGTTTGAGGAGTTTGGTGTGAAGACACTCAAGTGGCACAGAGCCCTGACCTCAACCCCATTCAACACCTTTGGGATTAATTGGAACACCGATGGCAAGCCAGACCTTCTCATCCAACATCCGTGCCTGACCCCACACGTTCTCTTTTGGCTGATTGGGCACACTCAAAAATCTTGTGGAAATCCGTCCTAATAGAGTGGAAGCTGTTATAGCTGCAAAAGCGGCCCAACTCGGTTTTGGATTGGGATGTCCAACAATGTCATGTAGGTGTGATGGATGGTCAGGTGTCTACATACCCTATGTACATACTATAAATATATATTGTTTTAACCTGTGTTTTTTTTATTTACCATATTTTTCGGACTATAAGAAGCAGTTTTTAGCAAGAATAAATCTTGCTAAAAAGTCCCTGCGTCGTAGAGTCGGCAGTCAAGGGACCCAACAGCGCCAGGCCCCCTGACCGCTTCTTACTTAACCCCTTTCCGACCCATGATGTGCCGGCATATCATGGGGAGGGGATGATATTTGGAGTGGAGCGGGCTTACACGCTGAGCCCGCTCCATACACTGCAGGTGTCAGCTGTGTTTTACTGCTGACACGCTGCTCTACCAGCCAGGAACAGAGATGGCGCTGTTCCTGGTCCTTTAGTTAAATGCTGCGGTCAATAGTGACAGCGGCATTCATAGGGCTCTTCCCATGAAGGACATTTAGGACATATCCACAGGATATGTCCTAAATGTCAGATAGATGCGGGTCCCACCTCTGGGACCCGCACCCATCTCTAGAACGTGGCCCCCTAAACCCCATTCTAGCCTTTTGTGCTCACGCTGCCTCCTGGCCACTTCCCGGTTAGGTGGTCGGGAGTTACGGAAACAGCCGAGTGCTCGCTGAGCTACGCTGTTTCCGGGTCTCCCATAGAAGTGAAGGGCGTTGCGTTAACAGCATAGCACCGCGAGCTACGCTGTTTCCGGAACTCGGTATCTCAGAAAACAGCGTACATGGTCGAGTTATGGAAACAGCGTAGGATGCTACGCAGCTTCTGTAACTGCTATACACTACTATGGGAGTTACAGAAACAGCGTAGCTCAGCGAGTTACGCTATTTCTGTAACTCATCCATGTATTGTATCAGCAATCTAATGATCGCTGGTTCGAGTCCCCTAGGGGAACTAATAAAATGTGTAAAAAGAGAAAAAAAAGTTTGAGAAATTTTCAGGAGTGTAAAAAATTATTAAAAGTGAATAAAATAAAAAGTGATAAAAAAAAACGTATGTACAAAAAAAAAATCTGAATGTGGCGTAGCCGAACAAATTATTTTTTTTTAACAAATAGTTTTTGCTTTGTAAAAGTAGTAAAAATGAAATTTTTTTGTTTAAAACCTGGGTGCGTCTTATTGTTCCAAAAATACGGTATTTATCATTTATACATTATTATGTACCTAAAATTACAATTGTGGCATTTTGCGGTGCAATGACGGTACTCCTTTCACAATTAGTTTTCTGCATTCTTCAGCTGAAATGGAAATGCAAAAAGGATGACGAGACAAGAGGAGGATACACCGAGGATTTTCTCCAGAGGCTTCTACAAAAGGTTGTTAGAAAAACAAATGTTTTCAATTTACAAATCATCGTTTTTAATATCATGTCTTTAGTTGTTTAGGAAGCTTAGGCCTTCCAAGGAATGAAAAAGTATAGAAAAAAAATTCTCATTAAAGTTTAATTCACATATGAATGCTATACATTTTATACTAACAATGAGATCAGATCCTGTCAGGTGAAGCAGAGAAGACTTTCCATACTTTTCCTTCGGAAATGGTTTATCCGCTTTTTCCTGACTGGATCCAATTGCAAAATATGGCTCTTAAACTGAGCCATAATATGGAAGTGTGAATGACGCCGAAGTGTTGGCTCTTGGCTTTGCCTTATGCATCTAGCCATAATCCTTGCATAACTAAGCTGCTTTGTCATTCAGACCTCTGAGAAAGCTGAGTAACAACCCCTGTGGGAACTGTAATGGCAGCTCTATTTTTGCCATCAAAGCAACGGTCACCACGACGGAACTTGATGGACCCCATTGTAAGTCAATGGAGTCCAGACGCTGATGGTATCCGTCATATGACAGGTCCGGGACTGCGTCTTGGTTTCAGTTATAACCTGAGGCTAAGATCAGATGTCCGTTTTTCTCCTCTTCGAGCACTTCCTGGTTTCACTTTTTTCTTTTTTTTTATGCATGGCTTAGCAAGGGATCCATTTTTTCACGTACCTATAGACTTCAATGGGCGAGTTTGGTTTGGTCGCGTACTGTGAGTTTCTTGGAACTGACACACACTCAGTCGAAAGAATGGAGGTGTGAGTAGCCCCAATGACATGTATGGGTCTGCGTGCGATCTGTCGTTAAAACGGACAGCACTGGGGCACATGTGCGAGGATCACCTGAGTGGATGTACTTAGTGTGAGCTCCGTGACGACCACTACTACTGGGCGATAATCCACGCTGTCTATCAGTTCCACCAGCTTTACCCGAACCGGCAATGATCGTGACCAGATCAAAAAAATCAAGTGGCAGTCTGGATTCGCAGGCTCCTTCGCAAACCATCCCTGATTTATTCCATGCCACGACTGAGTCCAACATGGCAGACCCAGCATCTCAGGCCTACAGTGAAGCTTCATGCCACAGTATGCTGGCATCTCTGGCTTAATTCACATATCCAAGATTTACAGACTCATACAGAAGTCTATCAGAATATAGAGAAGCTGTTTAGGGCAGAACTTGTGCAAGTGGTGACACAATTGACACGTCCGGTCCAGGAGCTCGGTCAGCGAGTCGCTGATGTGGAAGCAAAGAAGGAGAGCGTGGTGGAGAATATCGAGGAACAAACCTCTAAGATGGAAGCCGTAGAAATGAAACTAGAGGACCTCGAAAATCATTTGAAGCGAGCGAAACCACGCTTACAGGGGATCCCTGAATCATCCACTGATCCCATCGTTTTAGCTACTGCTTTATTCAAGGCTCTGTTATTCCAGCTTGACGTGATACTCTTAAGGATGGACAGGATCCACAGAGCCCTAGTGAAACCATGATTGGCCCTGGGATGTCTTTCTTCTGCTCAACTATCCTGAAGTTCCCAAACAGATTATTGGAGCTGCACAGAATTTTCAGACGCTACCTGGTGTCCCAGCTACGGTACCCATATTTGCTGATTTTAGCACCTTCAACCCTGGGCAGATGACGGGACATGAGACCTGTTACCTTGGCCTTGCAGCAAGCCCAGGGTAAATATCATTGGGGATTTCCCATCTCCTTGACTTTTCAAGTCAATGTCTGTACTTACATGGTTCGCAACCCTGAAGAAGGTAAAGAGGCACTACACAGAGCTGGCATCTCGATGGCGCCTCAACCACCCTTGCCACCTAGAACGCCTTGCTCTACAAGATTATGGATGACCAAACCAGCACTGTCTTCCTCACTTATGGCATCTGGAGCTGTGCAATGACAGAATGCATCTAAAGGACTTTAGCCTTGTTGGATACAGAGATGTGGTAAAAGGGGATTTTACCCCCCGACACTTCCAAACCTACTCTCTCATACTTTGGGATTTGATCTCGTGACTCCTTTTGCTTTCCTAACTCTGGTATCTCCCGATACTACATTGCCCGTAAGTGGTTCGGACTACTGTGTTGTCCCTGATCCTCTGGACTTGGGGTTCTGCCTGGCAGACTCCCCACCCCAGACATACCAGTTGGACTATGTATCCTTTTTGGTTTTCATTTGTTAATATTTTTATGTCTTCCGACATTAGTTTTCTCCAAGTTGTTGTTGTTGTTCCCAGCTTCTCACGGTCATAGCGGATTCTGTCGACACAAGCATCTTGAGGCCCGAAATATACCCCTTATCACAAGGTCACTGTACCCCAAGCATTTTGTATTCAGTTTTAGATTTATTGCTATGCCCAATCTCTAGAAAATGTGTCGCATCATTTCTCACAATGTAAGGGGTGTTAATTCCCCTTCGAGCATAGGAATGCCTTTATTGATTACACAAAACATGCTCCAGATATTATATGTTTGCAGGAGTCCCACTTTACCTACACCTCTGCACCCAAAATATTTTATCATCGTTACTCTAACGTTTACAAGTCCTCGTTTGCTTCCCAAGATCGGGGTGTTGTCGCTTTGCTTAGAAACACTTTCCTCTTACAGAACTCCTCAGTTATCGCTTACTCTGAGGGCCATTATTTGACTATCGTGGGTACTTTGGTAGATGTTACTCTTATGTCTAGTGAATTGCTATGCTGACCCTATTGCATTTTTCCAGGATCTAGCCCAGGTTATAACTCCCCATCATTATCACCTGGTGTGGTGACTACCATTTTGTTATTAATTCAAAACTTGACAGGTCTCACAGTTCAGTATCTAAACACCCATGTGTACATAAGAAGATAAACTCAGATACCTTTCAGTTACTTTCAATAGCTGACACTTGGAGATAACACAATTGCTCCAATTTAGGTTATACTTTCCTATTAGCGGCTCACCACTATCACACAAGGATAGATATAATTTTATCTACAGCATCATCTCTGCCCTGACTGTTGTATTCTAGATTCATTGTTTGTGCCTGATTAGGCCACGACATTGTCTGCTCTGATTTTGATTTCACGCAAAAGGGGTACGATACCTTTTACTTGGAGATTGAATGAGGCCTTGATTACGAGCCCAGTTGTGAGAAATCAAATTGCCGGGGACCTCAGGAAATTATTTGAGAATAATAAAGGGAGTTTACTCTGGTTGATTATCGGGCAGACGAGTTTCTTAGAACGCTCGTTGCTGATAATTGCCCTGTAAAAAGACAGGGCAGCGATCAGCAGATGAACGAGCAAACGCTCGATTTATCTGCTGGTCGTATCGTTTTAAAAAAGTGAAATATTATTTATTAGTTCATACTGATCAGGTGGGTTTTATACCTCGTAGAGGAGCTCCTGATAATGTTTGTAGACTTCTCAATAACATCCCGGGTGCACAGGGAATCTACACATTGCACTCTCCTGGACTTCAACATAGAGAATTCTTTCGATGGCCTTTCCAATGACTATTTTCAGTTCTTCACAAAGTAGGTATGCAGGGACCCTTTCTTGCTGCCTTACATACTACTGTAGCTTATCTTAAACTACCGTCTACCTCACTATCCCTAATTCAAATACATAGAGGTACCCGCCAATGCTGCCATCTATCCCCGGCTCTTTTTGCGCTGGCCATGGAGCCCTTAGCAAAGTTGATTTGGACTAATCCCAATATAGCGGTAGTAAGTATTGGCTCCTGTGAATACAAAGCTAATTTGTTTGCAGATGACTTTGTACTGACCCTGACTAAATCCCTGACTTCTCTCCCTAATTTACTTAAACTTTTAGACACCTTATCTTTGGCTTCGGGATCACAATTGAATACTTCTAATTCGGAGGCTATGTTCTGTAACATTCCCCGTCAAACGGTAAAATTGGTAGAATAGAATTTTAGTTTTCAGACTTGCACAAGGCGGTTAAATTACTTCGGAATAGCTCTGACGCCCCAATTGAAGGGTCTGTATTCTGCCAACTTCCCTCCCCTACTTCGATCGATTCTGAGGGACCTACAGACCTGGAACACTCCCCTGCTGTCCTGATTTGGACAGATACATGCCCTTGAAATGGTCACACTCCCACACTTACTATATTTGTTTAGGACTCTACTAATACCTTTCCCAATGTCCGAATTTCAGACACTCCATTGAGATAGCTCTCGCTTTATATGGGCGGGCAAATGCCCTAGGATCAGGGCCTTCATTAAGTTCCTTCATAAAAAGGTAGGGGGTTTCTCGGTACCCAATTTAATTAAATATTACAGGACAGCCAAGTTTTCTCAACTCTTGTTAGTCTACAAATCTCGGGACGTTCCTCAATAGGTGCATCTGGAATCTGAACTCCTCGCTCCACTTTCTTGGACGCTTATTTGGAGTACTCCCCAAGGATGTTAGAAGTAAATCCATTCTTTCCTACTATTCTCTACTCCTGTGGAGGAATTTGCACTTTAAACACCATTTGCAATCTGTGGTTATCCCACTGACTCCTCTATTACAGAATCCTGCCTTCCCGCATGCTTTTTCTTTGGGGCGTAGTCACAACATTTTCAGATTGCAAGACTTTCTGCTTAATGAAAAATTACTCAATTTCAGGAACGTTTCAAATTGCCTAAGAGCGAGGAGTTCAGACTTGCACAGATCCTTTCATCTTGATGTTCTGTGAGAGGTAATCTAACGTCGATCATCTGAACCCCCTTAGAAAGATTTATCCTGTTCTCCTTAGACAGAGTGGGCCTTATTTCTTATATATATGGTATGTTGAACTGCCCTCCTGAAGGTCAAAAATTGGCATATATGTTAAAGTGGGAGGAGGATATCCGATTCCAACTTTCCTTGTAGAAATGGCGAAGCTGTTGTGAATTATATAAGGTTATAAAAAGTTGGCAAGTTACTCTGGTGGAGTCGTCCATGAAGGTTCTCCATAGGATGTATCTAGTAACAGAGCGTCTACGTACCATCTACCCAACGACCTCTCCCTTTTGTTTTAGAAACTGTGGCTCTGTCGGATCCATGTACCACACATGGTGGACTTGTCCCATAGTGAGTAAATCTATATAGATAAAATAGAAGCAGTTCATACCGATATGATGGCGGCCTTGGCTATTCTCCTCCCGCTCTTCTGATTTTGTCATATTATATCTCCCTTTAGAGACACTTTGGGTGTTTCCCCGGAAATACATTCTTGTATTTGTTCTGGGCTTCTCCTTTTCCCTCTGTACTGATATATGACATACAAATGCATGGCCTCCTGATGCTTTGTGTGGTTTATAGTGATTTTATCGTGCTTATACCACTTTCTATATTGCTGTGAGAATTCCCCAGTTATGATTTCTTTCGTGTTTTTTGTATTTGCGTCTTAATTTTCTAAAACGGGCAGCACACGTACGAGAAATACGTTCGTATGAATAAGGCATAAACCGAATGTTTCCATTTCAAAGTGTGGTACTGCCTTATCTCCTAGGCAGCACGCCCGCTGTCCTGGTGTAATGTTTGATTCAGATCTTTCCTTTACTCTACACATTCAATCACTCGCACGCTCCTGTCACCTTCACCTCAAAAACATTTCCAGATTCCGCCATTTTCTTAATGCGGAAACAGCCAAAACTCTCATTGTCGCTCTGATTCACTCTCGTCTTGACTGATCCATTAAAGTTCAATGGGGAGATAAATGGATCCATCATAACTGATCGTAACGGACCATGTGGCAGGACAGCAACAGACCACCACAGTAGAGGGATGCAAGTATGCAAAAATTGTAATTACTTTACTCCCAATTCGACATCCAACGTAGTAACAAAAGCAACAGCATCTAGTTCAATGATCAAAGTAGTCATACAAAAAAAAAATCAGCAACGTTTCGAAGCATAAAAGTGATTGGTTCTCTCAAGCTTGAGAAAGACCTAATCACTGGTGGAAACAGTGCTGATTTTTTTTTTATGACTACTTGGGCGTAATACATTTTGATCATTGAACCGGGTGCTGTTGCTTTTGCTACTAACTGATCATGGCGGATCACAATGGATCAGTCTTATTCGTCAAGGCCTCCTGTAAAAATGGAAATTATAATGCAAGTGTGGACAGAGCCTAAGACTAATATTCTCCATAATCGATGCTCCCACTCTCATCTGCCCTGAGGCCTATCACATACCCTAATCTCTCTTCTTTTCTTTACCCCTTTCACCCTATTAGACCAGTCCTTAGAGCCTGACCCCTTTATTCAGTAGTATCCCCCATGCTTCTTGCACCCTAATGCACTTCATACCTGCCATACGCAGATACTGGCTGGTGACCGGCTCATGTAGCTTTATGTGAACTTCCCTATGTGTAAAAAAAACTGGCTGGTCCATTGTACTGTACAAGCACTTTTTATGTCCGTCCGCCCCCCCCCCCCCCTATATTCTCATAAATTGTAAGCTCTTGCGAGCAGGGTCCTCACCCCTTTTGGTTATTTAGTTTTGTCACTATGTAATGTCTGATACACGTTCCATGTAAAGCCCTGCGGAATATGTTGGCTCCATATAAAGATTATTATTATTGTTCCTTATATTGCAGTACGGAGAAGTCTTAAACGTAATTGTGTCGAGCAAGAAGAAAGGATCGGCGATCGCAGAATTTGCTACTTTTAAAGCTGCAGTAAGTTTACATAAAAAGGATTAAGTTTATCTTCTGCCAAACTGTAATCGTCTCCGTTTAGGGTTGTTATTCATTATGCGCAGACTGAACCACACTGCTATTCAGGAGGTGAATGAAGGACAACCACAGCTCAAACCATGAGCATTGTCACTTGCATGAAAGGCGCCATTCAGACGACAGGGATTCTCGGCCGTGGGACAGCCGTTTTATTTAAGGGCCGGCCGCAGTAAGAACAATAGACCCCGAATGGCTGATTTTTTTTGTAAACCGGGCCGTCAAAATATGGAACATGCCCTATTTTGGGCCGTAGCCCAGCCGCACGGCTCCCATAGAAGTCTATGGGGCCGTGTAAAACACGGCTGTCACTTAGATGTGATCCGAGTGACGGCCATGCTTTCTGCCGCTCCCTCCTCCTCAGTGCGAAGTGCATGTGATGAGATTTTTTTTTGCTGCCACGTCTCCCTTGTAGATGGCACCCCTAGAGATGGCAGCCACCCCGGTCCGCAGATAGCGCTACTCTAGCGAATCCCTCAAAACACCGGCCACAGCGTTGACTAAGCTGTGGCTGGGGATTCTGCTCCAGGAGAAGTCACTGATGCCACTATCCACATATAGACAGTGACATCAGGGGAAACTGCTGAAGTGGAGATTCTCGGGCCAGAGAGATTCCTCCTACAGTGGCGCTATCTACAGCCGGGGGGGGGGTGGGTGCCATCTACAGGGGCGCTACCTACAGGGGGGGGCTGTGTGGCACTACCTACAGGGGGGGGCTGTGTGGCACTACCTACAGGGGGGGGGCTGTGTGGCACTACCTACAGGGGGGGGCTGTGTGGCACTACCTACAGGAGGATGTGTGGCATTACGGATGCAAAATGGGTCAAAGTCGTCCGTTAAAAATGGACCAAAAGGTCAGTTTTTATCGGCCGACACTCGGAACTTGTCGTATGAATAGAGCCTAAGAAAATAAATGTAAGTTCTAGTACTGTGTACTGGACAGGCTATTCTGGATGGGCGACCCTTTCATGTAAGGACATCTAAATCCTGGTAACATCAGAGACTGTAAAATGATAAAAATTGGAATGAGTCCTGTTATTATGTACTGCACATGATAATCTTGCCTGAAGAACTTGTATGATGAAAGATGTGATGTTTTGTAGGAGCTAGCTGTGAGAAATGAAGCCGGCTTGTTAAATAATCCTCTGCAAATCTCCTGGCTTGATACTCCTCCACCATCTGCTAGGCCGGAAACTGACCATAAAATGGGCTCAAATGTCTCCAGTCACTCCGCTCAGGTAAGAAGGTGTTCTCCACACCACAAGACATTCACCTCCGAAGGGAAGGTGCGTGTTCAGATTGTGTTTCATACTAAAATAAGGTTGGGTTTAAAGGGGTAATACTAATAAATAAAAAATGGTGTGCGGGGGTTGCAATACAATGAGCCCTCCAAGGGTGACCACACCAAGTGAGTGCGACACCCTCTGCAGCAGTGATGCCTCTTTGACTAAATTTGCGCAAAAAACCATATCCATCCCGCTAGAGGTATAAATGTGAGGGAGATATCGATGATTGTGGCCGTTGGCGGGTCAGTTTCACCAAATGTCATTGGACAGTCATGCGAAAATTGTGTCACCTCTGATTACAGCATTTTGTCCCTAATTTTCTGCCCTTTATAAGGATGGAAGTGTGAGCAGCGGATATGGTATTGTAAGTCATTCCTTGAATAATGGGTAGCACAAGCTATACATATACAGATAAGGGTATGTTCACACACCCAGTCAAAAACTGCTGAAAATTACGGAGCTGAGTTCAGAGAAAACGTCCTCTGATTTTCAGCCGTTTTTGAAGCTGAAAACGTTTTTTGAGGCATTTTTAGTGCTGTTTTTCCATTGACAATGAAAAAGCGATAAAAAAAAATACGCCTGAAAAAACAGCATGTGAACATACCCAATTAGTGTTTTAGGGCGGTTTCACACGAGTAAAATACCAGTATAAGGCCCTGTTTACACAGAGTTTTTTGCAGGCAGAAAATTCTGCCTGGAAAAATCAGTTGTTTTTTTGCACCACACGCGTTTTATCCTGTTTTTTTTTTTGTTTTTTTTTTTGCCGCGTTTTTTTTCAGGCAAAGGAAAAACCGCAAGTGTTTTTTCAAAAAACCTCAGCATTTCTTTTTTGTCTCCCATTGAAATAATGGGGTTTTTGAGGCGGAAGACACGAAGATAGGTCGTCGCTTTTTTTTCTCCCGCAAAAGTTTTTTCCGCTCACGGGAAAAAACACCTCCTCCGACTCCTATTGAAATCAATGGGAGGCATTGTCAGGCATTTTTTTTGCCACAGTTTTCATCGCGGTTTCCGCGCCAATAAACTGTGTAAACAGGGCCTTAGACTGCAAATCTGGAGACCTGAACTAACAGCATGGTAGCCACGTATGATCTGTTCCATTACCGGCTTACAGAGGACCTGTCCGCTCTTCTGACATGTCTGTTTGTCCTATTTGTACTGGTAGGGACACCTCATCGACAAGTGGAATGATAACGCCCAGTTGTCAATCTATTCATACATTTCTAGGAGGAATACCAGAGGAACGCCACAATGCAGAGTAAGAAAAGGTGCTCCAGATTGGTTATTTCATGGGGAAGTATTTACTAAAACAGACCTGTCA